>NC_068924.1:58567500-58908333 GCF_023091745.1 Budorcas taxicolor
CTTCTGGAATCAACTCCAGTGATAGATTCCTTGAGTCATATATGTGGGAAACTGCCTTGATAAACCAGTCTTCTACCTTCATTCTCTGTACCTGCCTGTCTGTAGTCCCACTGCTTTGAGGGTTCATAGGGAAAAATAAAATCACAGTACCATGGAATTGGGCTGAGGGGAAGGCTGGATGATACATTGAAAGATACCCTGTGGTTTCCCTCGTTCCATAGCTGTCATCTTGCTTCTCCATAGACGGATATAATACATATCCATTTTGGAGTGACTGTATGTGCTAGGCAATAATTCAGAATATAGATTTTGTCCTGTTTCTCCAATAAGTATGGCTGTGGAGGTTCTGAGTGGTTTTTCATTTCATCCACCGTTTAAAATGCTATTTTTCAAAAGTTTGTTTTGTTAAAATGTCCACTGAAAAGTAATAGAGTAACCTGTCAAACTCCCAGCACTACACCATATCATTTAACTTAGCAAATTGGGCTGATGGATGCCCCCAACTAATTAAAATGATGACTCGAAGACCATATCCCAGTGACTCAGAAAATCTGCCTCAACTATTTTTTCCAAGTTAATTATTGGTTTGGGGAATGCACATCCTATTTTGAGGACTAAATTCCCCTTTCCTGGAATAAAAACCACAGAAATCTATATCAGTGTTAGAATTTTGTGTCCATGGTTCTGATTAAACTTTTCCACTTATACATATTGCATCCTTACTCATGTATATCACATTTGAAACACAGTTGCATAAAAACTCTTGTCTACCTATTTTTCACCTTGAAGCCTGGAACACCACATAATTACTTTTAAAAGAATTTAAAGTAGAAAGCTGCTCTATGAATAAGTGTTCTTCATTTCACATGATAGGAGGGAAACTGAAAAGCTGAATGTCAAAAAATAATGTCTAGGAATTGAATCCTACTATCAACATCTCATTGCATTCAAAGTTGTTCCATTATAGAGCTACTTTGAAGCCAAACATTGTTTTAAAACTTTCTAGTTTATCTGTACCTAAAGATCATAAGTTCCTGTCTGAAGTTTTCCCAAAGTAGGCAGGCCAATGCTGGTGAGCACATGAAAATTCTGGAGAGGGGCAGAGTGTATTCTCAATACTGCTTGCATAAATACCAAGTATGGTGCTGTGTAACCTAGAGAAAATGTTATGCAGTATATTCAGACAAACACATGAAAATGCAAGGGTTATTTCTATTCTCTGGAACTTTTGAAGAAATTGATGACATTAAGTATTAGTTGACAGAAACTTGTAGCCTATTTAGCTGAACATAAAATTCTAACCAAACCCAGCATGGAGATAATCTTTGACCAAAATATTGTGAGCTCTATGAAGCAGTATGTTTATTCTAACTTTAATGTCATGTTCATATCTTGGGAAATGAGATCCAGAAATTAGATCTTGACCCATTCCATACTAATTGTGGCAAAAAGCTTATTTTCTTTCACATATTATGATTTCATGTTCGAGATGCGTTTAGAAGAGGAGAGAGAGAATAAGAAGAGAAGGTAGAAGGTGAAAGAAAAATAAAAGGAGGGGAAAGAGGTCCAGGGGAAGACAAGGTCAGCTCACACTGATTTAACAGAGAGTAGAATAAAAGACCAAAGAGGAATCAAAACTTGTTCTACATCCAGCAGTTCATGTGATTTCTAAATTTGGCAAACCTGGAATCGTGTCTTCTCTCTGTAGTGAAATCTCTTCACACTCTGAGGCTCCTCACAGAAAACCTTCTGGAAGGTAGGACTATTCATATTTCACTCTCAGATGTTCCTGCAAAACATTCTGCAAATTTAATTAGAGCTTCCTACTCAAGAGGATAGGTATGAAGGACTTTTTAAATGACATTTGAGAAGATGCTCGGGAGATCATCTTAGTATTTTGTCTGATGTCACAATTCAGGGGCAGTGCCCATTTTTAAAAGCCTGCTTCAAATCCCATCCTCTCCAGAAAGCATCTCTGGTCACCTCAGTCTGAAAACACCCATATTTCTATGTTCCCATAAGCAACCTGTTTTTATTTATTCCAATAAAGTCTTTATTGATTCCTATAAAATACAAGTCCTATTTATTTCTGGTTCACTTAAGGATTCAGGGCCTGAAGCCTTATTATTGGAGTTGAAAACCTGGACCTACTTCCCACTAGCCATATGGTCTTAACCTACCAGTTATCTGAGATATCATCAGTTATTCCAACTACAAAATGAAGACAACTTTTATCCTCATGTTATTGTATTAATAATGGTGCTAAAGCACTTAATACTCTTAGAAGAATGTTTAGCAAATGGTAAGAGCAAATGAGTGTTAGTTACTATTGTTACTACTACTATTATTACTAAATATTACCTGTGTGATGGAACATATCATATACTGCCTTTCAAAATATTTTGGCTAATTTTAATTAGGACTATAAGTCTCACAAGTGACAAGGATATGACCCTATCCTTTGCAGCCACCCCTTGTCACAGTTCTTTGTGATTTATAAGCATTCATCAAATGTGTGAAACAACTGAAAAGGGACTTTACAGTTGAGAACACTAACTCTGTGAATTACGTTTCTCTTCCATGAATAAGTTAAAAGCTCCTAAAGGTCAGGAATTTCATTCACTTTTTCTCACCTAGCACAAGGCCTAGCAATACGTATATACAGTAGACAACACATATTATTGGGTGAGTTAAATTAACAAATAGTAGAACATATGCACCGTAGGTGGAAGTAGTCTGTTTTCTTTGCTATCATTCCCTTATCGATTCACACAGACCTGGGGCAAGAAGGCATTCAAGAAATCGAGATAAAGAATATATCTACTAATTCTTAAGCACTTTAAAAATTCCCTCAGGTAAGATCTTCAGATAGGCAAAAGCCCCGAAAAAAAATTAATATTCAAGATGCCCATCACCCACTACCAAGGGAGCTGAATACATGAAATATGAAACCATGTTTGGTCAAAAATAACAGACAAGACCATGAAACAGAGCTATGAATGCCCTCAAGTAACATGCAGTCCTGTTTCTCCTGGGTTACCTATCCCATCTGTAAAAGCTACTATGAAGTTGCCCCATCAAGTCCCTTCCCCTAGTCCTTTGCATTTGCAAAGCTCAAACAATAATCCATTTCTCTAAAATTACTGCACATAAATCTAAGGTCTTGGGAGAAGCAGAGCAGTAAAGGAAAGATTGGCATCCTCATCTCACTTTTTCTCTTCTCCAAAATGAACACGGGGTCCAGCAGTAACAAATATCAGCCTCTGACTTCCCTTCTGAGATGTCCAAATTCACAGGCTCATAGTTCTCTCAAGCAGAAAATAACTTATTTTCTCTGTTTTGTTATCATTCTCTTTCATTTTGGTTTGCAACTCCTTGAGTAATATGTGCTAGAATTGACCACAAAAGAGAAAGAGGAAGGGAACTGTGTGCAACCAGAAGCTTTGGGGGTGAATTGGACCAGTGATCAAAGGGGATAGTTTCTGAGCAACAGAGTCAGCCTCATAGCCATTGTATAAGGACTCAAGTTACCTGCCTAGTGGCTTTCAGTTGTTTTGGTAAAGGAAACTAGAGTTTATGATCAAAATATTTTGGGGAGTAATTATGAGAACAAAGATACTTTAGCTTTATCTTACTTCTCTCTTTACTTGTAACACTAGTACACCAAACAACCACTCAACTTTCTTAGTATATTAAGTGTGCTCAGTTCAGTTCAGTCACTCAGTTATATCGGACTCTTTGCGACCCCATGGACAGCAACATGCCAGGCTTCCCTGTCCATCACCAACCCCCAGAGCTTACTCAAACTCATATTCATCGAATTGGTGATGCCATCCAACCATTTTATCCTCTGTTGCCCTCTTCTCCTCCCACCTTCAATCTTTCCCAGGATCAGGGTCTTTTCAAATAAGTCAGTTCTTCACATCAGTGGCCAAAATATTGGATTTCAGCTTCAGCATCAGCCCTTCCAATGAATATTCAGGATTGTTCTCTTTTAGAATTGACTGGTTGGATCTCCTTGTAGTCCAAGGGACTCTCAAGAGTCTTTTCCAACAGTACAATTCAAAAGCATCAGTTCTTTGGGGCTCAGCTTTCTTTATAGTCCAACTCTCATGACTACTGGAAAAACCACAGCTTTCACTGGCCAGACTTTTGTTGGCAAATAAATGTTTCTGCTTTTTAATATGCTGTATAGGTTGGTCATAACTTTTCTTCCAAGGAGCAAGCATCTTTTAATTTCATGGCTGCAATCACCATTTGCAGTGAGTTTGGAGTCCCCAAAAATAAAGCCTCTTACTGTTTTCATTGTTTCCCCATCTATTTGCCATGAAGTTGTGGGACCAGATGCCATGATCTCAGTTTTCTTCATGTTGAGTTTTAAGCCAACTTTTTCACTCTCCTCTTTCACTTTCATCAAGAGGCTCTTTAGCTCCTCTTCACTTTCTGCCATAAGGGTGGTGTCTTCTGCATATCTGAGTTTATTGATATTTCTCCCGGCAATCTTGATTCTAGCTTGTGCTTCATCCAGCCCCCAGTTTCTCATGATGTATTCTGCATATAAGTTAAATAAGTGGGGTAACTATATATAGCGTTGACGTATCCCTTTCCCTATTTGGAACCAGTCTGTTGTTCCATGTCCAGGTCTAGCTGTTGTTTCCTGACCTGCATACAGATTTCTCAAGAGGCAGGTCAGGTGGCCTGGTATTCCCATCTCTTTCAGAATTTTCCATAGTTTGTTGTGATCCCACAGTCAAAGGCTTTGGTGTAGTCAGTAAAGCAGAAGTAGATGTTTTTCTGCAACTCTCTTATTTTTTTGATGATCCATCAGATGTTGGCAATTTGATATCTGGTTCCTTTACCTTTTCTAAAACCAGCTTGAACATCTGGAAGTTCACGGTTCACATACTGTTAAAGCCTGGCTTGGAGAATTTCGAGCATTACTTTGCTAGCATGTGAGATGAGTTCAATTATGCAGTAGTTTGAGCATTCTTTGGCATTGCCTTTCTTGGGATTGGAATGAAAACTGACCTTTTCCAGTCCTGTGGCCACTGCTGAGTTTTCCAAATTTGCTGGTATATTGATTGCAGCACTTTCACAGCATCATCTTTCAGGATTTGAAATAGCTCAACTGGAATTTCATCACCTCCACTAGCTTTGTTTGTAGAGATGCTTCCTAAGGCCCACTTGACTTCACATTCCAGAATTCTGGCTCTAGGTGAGTAATCACACCATCATGGTGATCTGGGTCATGAAGATCTTTTTTGTATGGTCTTCTGTATATTCTTGCTACCTCTTCTTAATATCTTCTGCTTCTGTTCCATACGATTCTGGTCCATATGACTTCTGTCCTTTATTGTGCCCATCGTTCCATGAAATATTCCCTTGGTATCTCTAATTTTCTTGAAGGCATTTCTAGTCTTTCCAATTCTGTTGTTTTCCTCTAATTTTCTGAGTATGTCAAGTGTGCTAGATACATATTGATATCATTGTTACAGGGAGAGAATGTGTTTAAGACATGGATATGATCAATGCCAGCACTATAATATATGATAAAAACACATACCAAAACACACACATACAAGATTGTCTTCTGGGTTAAAAGAAGAAAAAAATAGAAATAAATAGACATTATACCCATGCTGTCATAGGTTATATGAATCTTCCTAGCTATTAATTAGTAATTATAATTAATTACTTCCTAGCATTATTAGTAATGCTCTCTCTCCCTGTAATAGGAGGACATGTTCTTGTCCCATTGACCTCAGGCTTGGCCATGTTACTTGCTTTTACCAATAAAACTGAAACAGGAAGCCATGAATGTCTCTACTGCATTTTCTACCATTGTTTTTTCCAGTACTATGAGCCCAGGTAAAGACGTCTCCTTTGGCCTGGATCTTGGTGTGAAGAGGCATAAGCAGAGCCACAGTTCATGTGTAAATTAGTGAGAAATAAAATCTCTTTTGGGAAGACAGTGAGATTTGGGAGTACTTTGTTACTGCAGCAAAACCTAAACAGAACCTGACTATACACCTGTCTTGAGAGATCAAAATATTTCGTATTCTATCATTTTGTTCTAGCTCCTTCCCTACTTCATATATTTTGTAATGTTCTTGTCCATGTATTATGTAAAGTTAAAATTCTTAAGATAGAATTCAAGATTACATAGAGTATAGACCCTGATTCAGGCTTCTTTGGTGGCTTAGCAGTAAAGAATCTGCCTGCAATGCAGGAGTCCCAGGAGATGCAGGTTCAATCCCTGGGTTAGGAAGATCCCCTGGAATAGGAAATGGTAACCCACTCAAGTATCCTAGCATGGAGAATCCCATAGAGAGAGGAGCCTGGTGAGCCACAGTCCATGGGGTCACAAAGAGTCAGACATGACTGAAGTGACTTAGCAGCAGCAGCAACAGCAGCAGACCCTGATTCATCTTTAGCCTCATCTCCTTCCTTCTATTTCACCCAATACATTCATACTGACATATCTACAATTCATTCATTTTCCCAAGATTTTTAATCTCCATACTTGGTTCATAAAATTCTCTCTTGGAATTCTACCCAATTTACTTCTACTTTTCTACAAGGTCATTTCTACTTATTTTCAGCCCCATCTTCTTCTCCGTTAAATCCATCTAATCCACCAAAATAAATACTATTTCTTGTTACCAATGTAACATTAGACTTAACTGCAGTTTTTTTGACATTTCTGACACTAGCAGTACCTTGAGAGCAAACTGCTATGTTTTAGAGATCTGTAGATCCCCAGCACCTAGTAGAGAGTCTGACATATAATAAGTACCTTATAAACATTGTGGAATTCATTAATAAATAAATGATTGAATGAGTTAATGGCTTTCTGTTTTCCTTTCACACTGGCATGTAACTTCTTAAAAATTTTTGATGAGTGTTTCAGTTCAGTTCAGTCGCTCAGTCGTGTCTGACTCTTTGTGACCCCATGAATTGCAGCACGCCAGGCCTCCCTGTCCATCACCAACTCCCGGAGTTCACTCAGACTCACGTCCATCGAGTCTGGGATGCCATCCAGCCATCTCATCCTTGGTCGTCCCCTTCTCCTCCTGCCCTCAATCCCTCCCAGCATCAGAGTCTCTTCCAATGAGTCAACTCTTCCCATGAGGTGGCCAAAATACTAGAGCTTCAGCTTTAGCATCATTCCTTCCAAAGAAATCCCAGGGTTGATCTCCTTCAGAATGGGCTGGTTGGATCTCCTTGCAGTCCAAGGGACTCTCAAGAGTCTTCTCCAACACCACAGCTCAAAAGCATCAATTCTTCAGCGCTCAGCCTTCTTCACAGTCCAACTCTCGCATCCATACATGACCACAGGAAAAACCATAGCCTGGACTAGACGGACCTTAGTCGGCAAAGAAATGTCTCTGCTTTGGAATATACTATCTAGGTTGGTCATAACTTTTCTTCCAAGGAGTAAGCGTCTTTTAATTTCATGGCTGCAGTCACCATCTGCAGTGATTTTGGAGCCCCAAAATATAAAGTCTGACACTGTTTCTATTGTTTCCCCATCTATTTCCCATGAAGTGATGGGATCAGATGCCATGATCTTTGTTTTCTGAATGTTGAGCTTTAACCCAACTTTTCGCTCTCCTCCTTCACTTTCATCAAGAGGTTTTTTAGTTCCTCTTCACTTTCTGCCATAAGGGTGGTGTCATCTGCATATCTGAGGTTATTGATATTTCTCCCGGCAATCTTGATTCCAGCTTGTGCTACTTCCAGTCCAGCGTTTCTCATGATATACTCTGCATAGAAATTAAATAAGCAGGGTGACAATATACAGCCTTGATGTACTCCTTTTCCTATTTGGAACCAGTCTGTTGTTCCATGTCCAGTTCTAACTGTTGCTTCCTGACCTGCATGCAGATTTCTCAAGAGGCAGGTTAGGTGGTCTGGTATTCCCATCTCTTAAAGAATTTTCCACAGTTTCTTGTGATCCACACAGTCAAAGGCTGTGGCATAGTCAATAAAGCAGAAATAGATGTTTTTCTGGAACTCTCTTGCTTTTTCCATGATCCAGCGGATGTTGGCAATTTGATCTCTGGTTCCTCTCCCTTTTCTAAAACCAGCTTGAACATCAAGGAGTTCACGGTTCACATATTGCTGAAGCCTGCCTTGGAGAATTTTGAACATTACTTTACTAGCATATGAGATGAGTGCAATTGTGCAGTAGTTTGAGCATTCTTTGGCATTGCCTTTCTTTGGAATTGGAATGAAAACTGACCTTTTCCAGTCCTGTGGCCACTGCTGAGTTTTCCAAAGTTTCTGCCATATTGAGTGCAGCACTTTCACAGCATCATCTTTCAGGATTTGAAACAGCTCAACTGGAATTCCATCACCTCCACTAACCCATGGAATAAACACTAAGGTATATGCTAGATGGCATCATCTCAATTGGAAATTAGTCCTTTACTCTAATTTAGCTTTAATTTCTATAATAATAGTGATGTTTACTTGAGTACCTGAAGAATCTTGTGCCAATCTTAGAGTTTTTTGCCATATTTATTTTTGCATATTTTCCAGTATGACATCATCCTAACCCCATTAGTATATTCTTTACTTCATCTAGAAGGTTAACTGTAGAAACCCAGAGGAACCTTAGAAGGTTCCATTTAGCATTTATTTCCATCTACAGAACATAAATAATATCCCATGCTTCTCAACCAATTAGAGCTGCATTTCTGATCAAACCACATTGCCTTTGTCCTTTCCTACTGGAAATACTCAATGGGGCTTAAAGGCATAAAACCTGAATTCAACTCAATTATAAACTGGTTGTGAGCCCCAGGTTGTGTCACTTTTCATTCTTTAAGTCTTTCATCTCTGAAATGAGAGTGAAAGACGGGTGTAAAAATGAAATATATTTTATATTATAGCTGTGAGAAACAGATTAGAGTAAATGAATTCACTTATGAATTTAGAGAGGCTTCCCAGGTGGTACCAGTGGTAAAGAATCCACCTGACAACTCAAGACTAAAAAGATGTGGGTTTGATCCCTGGATCAGGAAGATCTCCTGGAGAAGGAAATGGCAACCTACTTCAGTATTCCTGCCTGGAAAAATCCATGGACAGAGGAATCTGGCAGGTTGAAAAGAGTTAGACACAACTGAGTATTTGAGCCTTATTCAGAGGCAAAAGAGTCCTGATATTCAGATTTTGAATGAATTAAGAAACTGCCAGAAAAAAAAAAAATCTTAGTGCCTAAAACTGAAATTTACAAAATAGGCTGTAAAGTCAGATAAACTTGGGTTGGTATTTCAATTCTACCTTTTCTTGATCTTATGATCTTAGACAAGTTGCCTGACCCATATGGGTTTCAGTTTTCCACATATAAAAAGAAAATAAATTGTTTCATCCTCCAGAATTCTTATTCAAATCAAATGTCTCCACATCTCACATCATGACTTCTGATTGCTCAAACCAAAATTTTGGAACCATATTTGATTGCTGTTTTTTCTTTCTTTTCATATTCCACATCTCATAGCAATAAATTCAGTATAAATCTTGAATGCTTCCAGGGCATTCCCTGGGTGGCTCAGCTGGTAAAGAATCTGCCTGCATTGCAGGAGACCTGGTTCAATCCCTGGGTCAAGAATATCCCCTGTAGAAGGGAAAGGCTCCCACTCCAATATTCTAACCTGGAGAATTCCACGTACTATATAGTCCATGGAGTTGCAAAGAGTCAGACACAACTGACTGATTTTCATTTTCACATTCTTGAATGCAACCATTTCCCATAACTTTCAATAGAACACTTAATACTCACAAAAAACCTTATGACAATACTAGTGATGATGCTTAGGATATTAATGATAAAACCAACAATTAGTACTTATCTGCCAGGGCTTCCCTGGTGGTAGAGCAGTAAAGAATCCACCTGCCAATGCAGGAGACACATGTTTGATTCCTGGGTTGGGATGATCTCCTGGAGAAGAAAGCAGCAACCCACTCAAGTATTCTTGCCTGGAAAATTCCACGGACAGAGGAGTCTGGCTGGCTTCAGTCTATGGGGTCACAAAGAGTCAGACACCACTTAGAAACTGAGTATGCACATATGCGCTTATCTGTTCGGCACTGTTCTAAAGAATTGGACTATCTCATTTTCCTTATAAAAACATTATGAAGTAGATACTATTTTCATTCACATTTTACAAATGAAGATACTGCAGGGCCAAGAATTAATTTTACTCAAGGCCTTAGAACAAGTAAGGGAAGTTCTGGTATTTGAATCCAGGCATTTTGGTTCCAGTACTCTTCACCTGGATACACTATGCTATCTTCCAAATAAAAACAAGTCCTTGGAATCCCAGAGTGAAGAGAAGAACAGTGGAATTCAAGCCAAGCCTGCACACTTTCAAAGAAACGTAGCCCTTGAATTCAGGAAATATGGGCTTTAATTCCAGTTTCATTACTTTCTATGTCACCTGTGTACTTTCTGAATCTGTCTGAGATTTAATTTCCTCATTCAGACTTGGAAGATTGGTTTTCATCTAGGATATCTGTTGGTGCCACACCAATATCCATTTTTCTTTATCCCTTCCTCGTCAGTTCAGTTCAGTTCAGTCACTCAGTCGTGTCCGACTCTGTGACCCCATGAATCACAGCACACCAGGCCTCCCTGTCCATCACCATCTCCTGGAGTTCACTCAGACTCAAGTCCATCGAGTCCGTGATGCCATCCAGCCATCTCATCCTGGGTTGTCCCCTTCTCCTTCTGCCCCCAATCCCTCCCAGCATCAGAGTCTTTTCCAGTGAGTCAACTCTTCCCATGAAGTAGCCAAAGTACTGGAGCTTCAGCTTTAGCATGATTCCTTCCAAAGAAATCCCAGGGCTGATCTCCTTCAGAATGGGCTGGTTGGATCTCCTTGCAGTCCAAGGGACTCTCAAGAGTCTTCTCCAACACCACAGTTCAAAAGCATCAATTCTTCGGCACTCAGCCTTCCTCGTAGTACCTCGAATTTCTCAGCTATATGTATAGGCAAAGCATTAACTAAACTCCAATCTAGGCATGGGCCTTTATCTACAGGAAAGGACCGCCCATGAGGAGATGTTACCTTCAGTGAAAAATCACAATGCCTATCAACTTATTAGGTAGCAAATTGATAGAAAAAGTCCCTGACTTCACTTTTTGCTGCCCGTCAGCTTCCTGCTGAACTCAAGTGGAAACCAGTGGGCAACAGAGGCTAGCATACAGTCCATGAAGATCAGCCTCCCAGCAGAGATGCACAAAGCTGGACAGAAAAGAATGGAACACGGATATGAAAGGATGAATGAAAAAGATTCAGCATAATCTAATTGTCAATACAAAGTCTGAATGCCTCAGAATGCCAAACCTCCATCAAAGAGGGGAAAGGACAAGAAAAGCCAAGGAACTTCTTGAAAATGAAAATCCACACCTCAGGATATTATAAGAAAACACATTTCCTTTCAGCTTAATTAATAAACGTTGATTTGTGTTATGATGGGAAAGAGTCCTTTCAGCATTATTAAATTTTTACTTCTCAGCCGTGGCCCTGGCATCTGTAACAGTCTTCACAGATCTGAATTTTGCCAGCAGCTCACCTCAGTCAGTCCTCCTGCTTGTTTATTGAATGTTTTTTTTTTCATCCAGACTAAATCACTTCTGGCCTGGCAATCACTGTTCACATAAAATAGGGGACCAGGCAAAGACTGAACTGATAATAACTCCTCCTTGAAGAAAGTACCTGGAGTTTCCATAATTGGTTTTCTTGATAAAAATAAGTCTCTTCAATTTTCCTCACTTGTACTGTCTATAGCCACCTGCATTTTCAATTGAGCCACCATGTAATACTTGCTTTCAAACAGCCTTTCAAGTGTTTTCTGTCTGATACCTTGATCACTCTTACTCTAGTTTATCTTATCAATAATTAAAGTGTTTCAACCTTTTCATCCAGCCAACCCTGCAAATTACATTTTCTTGGCGAGGGAGGGGAGAATTTAAAGATTTGCTTTCATTTGAGTTTCATGAAACAGAAAGAACATTTCTTTCTCTGTATAACTCTTTTGCCACTAGACCAGAAATAAGAATGGTCCCAAATTTATCCTGGGAGACCTCTATTCTGTCTCATATGTACACCCTGCAGATTCAAGATAATCTCTTCTGGATGGGAAGGAGTTTATCAGGGAAATCTCTGCACAATGATTCCTTCCAAGCACCTTTGTGACAAATCGTCTTTAAATTTTAGAAGGTGAAATGTCAAGCTCTGATGGGACTTGCCTCAAAAGTGCATAAAATTGTAGTCACTACATGGGGCAACACTTTAATGCCCCCTAAGGAAATGGAAAAGATGGAAATAAAGTTGTTATTTGAGAGTTAAACTATATAATCAGTACAGAAATGCATCAAAGCAGATTTATGCAGTTATCATAAGCAAAACTGGATGTCAAGAGTACAAGCACAGGGTCAACAGCAACTATAGTAACATGAGCAACAGATTAGAAAAATTTTAAATCAATGCACAGCATGTTAGATACTGTGTACCACCACACTTATCATGACTATTGCATTTAATTCTAACAAAACTTTATGAGAAAAAATGGCATCATGCTTCTCTTGTTCTGATGAGAAAATGGAGGGCCACTGAACAACTTACTTGCTTGTTCGCACAGGTAGTAAATGAGTCAGGACATGAACCTTTTAAACCCACTACAGTCTATATATCCAATCGAAGAGGAAGCACAGACAATGCAAACTCTGGAAGGCATGTGATGGTAGATTTGTACAAGATAACACAACTGTGAAATAAGTACCCATCCCCACTGGAAGGCACTTTCCTAGTATGGAAATAGAAATAGCAGCCTATATTGAACTGAAGTTATTAAACATAGAAATCCCAGGTCTGGCTTCCCTCTCTCTGATTCCAGGCTTGCCAGTGGTCCTTAATAACTCAGTTTCTTCCATAACTTTCCTACAGGAAAATGATGTGTTGAATCTAATGGCATTACAATTATTTGCTGCAACCAGCCACTACCCTTAAACTCGTCACAACTATCTTTCTTATTCTCTTGACTATTATTAGTCAATTAAAGTAATAATACCTTAGTCTTGTAAAGTATTAGTGTGAGTTTGTTTTATATACCTTCAGAAATGAGACATTGACAAGTTTGAACTAATGGACCTGTGAAATGGGCATCTAATGTTTTTATCTTCCTGGATGAGGAGACAACTTCTACCACCTCACAACTGGGGAGATATTCCATTCCTCTTTAAGCATGGATTTTGAATGGAAGTTTACAAACTTTTGCAGATTCTATCTCCCATGCCACAGTCAGCAGCTGACCCACAGTGGGCCTATCATAGTATTTAATCTACCAACCAAGTTGTGAGTCCAGAGAGGCACACACACTGCAAATGGAGCATGTCTCTAGGACTGTTCAACCTGGCATTAGAGAGAGACAGTGCACTTCATGGTTTTTCCTAAGATACTATATGACTTCAGAGCTATAGCAGGCACAGTCTCCATGCTGTGGAAACAAACCAGTCTAAAGTATTAGTTGCTCTTTGCAATCCTATGGACTAGAGCCCGCTAGGCTCCTTTGTCATGGGATTCCCCAGGCAAGAATACTGGAGTGGGTAGCCATTCCCCTTTCCACCAGATCTTTCCAACCAAGGGATCAAACCCAGGTCCCCTGCATTGCAAGCAGATTCGTTACCATCTGAGCCACCAGGGAAACCCAAGTCAGTCTACAGTAATAAACAAAATTGCACGTAGAGAAAACCAAAGGAAAGAAAGAGAAGATCAACTTATCAAGCATGACAATTGTTTCCTGTTCCTGCTACATTGCTACCCTGCCCTCAGGTAAGCAAAGCTTCTAATTATCTTCCTTTTATGCCAAAGCTAATTAACCAAAAGATTGCTGAATAATATGTATGTTAATCTAAAGATCAAACATGGATCAATAGAGCCAGGACCACCACATACCATTGTATACGCTAAGTCAAGGTTAGGAGCAGAGGCCAAAATCCAGTCACGTGATTTGGTAGAAGGGAGACTCCACCCAGATGTAGTGTCTTTTTAGAAATTTCACAAATCACCCTAAGCACAGGGCTAATATTGGCCCTGAGTGAAGTTGTTATTGTGTAGTCACTCAGCTATGTCCAACTCTTTGCATCCCACCAGGCCTGGCTCCTCTGTCCATGGGATTTCCCAGGCAAGAATTCTGGAGTAGATTGAACCATTTCCTTCTCCAGGAAATCTTCCAGACTCAGGGATCAAACCTGCAGCTCCTGCATTGACTGGCAGATTCTTTACCACTGAGCCACCAGGGAAGCCCTGAGTGAAGTTAACAAAATAAATATTAATTTGTAAATCCTCTTGGGAGGCAAGTATACTGAGAGTACCCAGACCTTACCTGATTTCTTTTATCTTAAATATCTCCATGTGAAAACAGTGACAGACTTTATTTTAGGGGGCTCCAAAATCACTGTAGATGGTGACTGCAGCTATGAAATTAAAAGACACTTGCTCCTTGGAAGAAAACCTATAACCAACCTAGACAGCTTATCAAAAAGCAGAGACATTACTTTGCCAACAAAGGTCCATCTAGTCAAAGCTATGGTTTTTCCAGTAGTCGTATATGGATGTGAGAGTTGGACTATAAACAAAGCTGGGCACCGAAGAATTGATGCTTTTGAACTGTGGTGTTGGAGAAGACTCTTGAGAGTCCCTTGGACTGCAAGGAGATCGAACCAGACCATCCTAAAGGAAATCAGTCCTGAATATTCATTGGAAGGACTGATGCTGAAGCTGAAACTCCAATACTTTGGCCATCTGATGTGAAGAACTGACTCATTTGAAAAAAACCCTGATCCTGGGAAAGATTGAAGGCAAGGGGAGAAGGGGACTACAGAGGATGAGATGGTTTCACAGCATCACCAATGGTGATGGACAGGGAGGCTTGGCGTGCTGCCGTCCATGGGGTCTCAAAGAGTCAGACACAACTGAGAGACTGAACTGAACTAACTGAAATAGCCCCATGAGTGTGTGACTGATAGATCTCAACATTTGAGGATGAAGTCCCAAACAGCTACACACACATCCCAGATCCTATATTGTTGCTATGTGAGAAAATTCAGCCAGTTATCTTTCTCAAATATCAGGAAAAGAAAGCATATTCTAATATGATAAAAATTTCTCACAGATGTAGAATGTTTGACAGACGTTACAGATTCAGCTGACAAGTCCTTGGTTAGATACGATTTTCTTGTAAGTTTTGGGAGACAATATGTACATGTGAATGCCCATGCCTAATTACCTGTGCAAGTCACATGATCCATGCAAAGGCTCAGTCACGTGGATGTGATACTCAGTGTTTCCAAGTCCACAAGCTACACTTATGCTATTTCCCAGGTATCCTAACAGAGCTCTGTTGTTGTCATTATGGTGAGTAAGCCACCCATGTCATAACAGTCTATCACCACCAGCCACCACCCTTAAACTTGTCACAACTATCTTTCATATTCTCTTGGCTATTATTAGGGAACATAAAAGAGATGAAAAGTGGGCTGCTGGCTTTTCCAATTACCCAGTGAGTCACTTTATCCTTAAACTATACAGGGAATTGTAGAAAGGATGATGATTTAAACACTGACTGCATTAACAAGCAACCAAATAGGGAAATAGGTCATAATTCTTATTATGCATGTCAGTCAAATCTCTTACCAAATACCATCACTGGAGCTCCTCTAAAAAATAGCTGATGATATCCACTTACATTTCCATCCATTTGGATTAATCACTAATGTTAGCTAGAACATAACACTAATGTTAGCTGTATAATATAACGACTAAAAGAACAGGCTTTCTAGTTGGCATATGACCTTGGTAAAGGGATTGAAGTTTGCTAGGCCTCAGTTTCCTCATCGGAAAAGTGATGATTATAGTGGTACCTATACTACAGAACTGTGAGCACATATGATGATAATACAGAGTGTCAGGACTCATTCCTAACATATGGCAAGGACTCAATCAGTTTTAGCTCTTATTAGTTTGCACATATTTCATAAATATTTAAGCTTTATCATATGTTGAGTATTATATTAAGAAATGAAGAAGGAAAATATAAAAATGAGTAAAACAGTCCTACTTTCAAAAATACATATTATTTAGTAGGGTGAGGAAATACATAAACAATTAGCTCTAACAAAAAGCAAAATGCAAAGTGTTAAATGGAATGAAAAATCACATTCTAAATAACTTGCTACAGATATTCCAGGTGACTGATTCTAACTGGGGCTTTATGAAAGCCTTCTCTGTAGGACTTTACAATTTAGGTACATGATAAATATTAGGTGATTGGTTTAAATGAGATAAAACATGGAATAAGGGAAAGAAAATGTCCATAGACATCCTTGATTAACTCCCTTTTACAGATCTTGACCCATAGTAGGTACTTGATTAATCCTCACTGAAACAATAAAATAAATGCTATATGTCCTTGCCATGGGTCAGTTTATGACATACCCTGCTCAGTCACTCTGAATTTGGATGTTCATCAACCTGAACGCTCACAGTGAACCTACCAGCAAGAAGAATCAGAAGAAACCTACACTTGTGATTATAGTAGCACCTCTGAGACTTCTTTCTCTTGTGCAAAAGTTATGTTTCCACATCAAAATAAAACAAAATAACAAAACAAAACCTCTTGGATAGTAAGATATCAAGAGAGTCATAAAAGAGAACAACTCTGGAAATTCACACTAATGTATCCTCATCCTCTGGTTTCCTTGCATCATCTCCAAGAGCATGATGCTGAGAAAATGTTTCCATCATATCAGGAGTGTTGACACTGGAAGGAAACTCAGAGACAGTCTTATCTTCCCTGACTCCATTCTCTAATTGCACAAATGAGGAAAAGAGGAGGCAAGTTACCCATCCAGGGCTCCCCAGCCTGAGAGGTGCAGAACCAGCTTTCAAACCCAGCTCTCCAGCCTCACAGGCCAGACCCTTTCACCATAGAGGACTGCATCTCTCTGAAAGGTCAGTTCCTTCACTCCTTATTACATCTTGGGGTTTTCTTCTGCCTCCTAGAAGTACTGATTTAACTGACTCTGAGATGCCTGGAGAGCTTCTGTCATCAGCCTTTCACTCAGCATCAGAACTTCCCATTTGGAAGCCAGGTTGAAGAGTTCGGTCCAGGGGCTGGCTGCAATGCTGCAGGCATTATTCATGCACGGACCTAGCAGATGGAAGCACTGCTGTGTGTGGCCTCCTGTGTGAGGCTGCACAGAAAGTGGGATAAGAACGCTGGACACATAAAGGGCCTCATTTATAAAATGTTTCTCAGAGCAGCAGGAGAAAGGAATTGGAAATGGGATTGTAAATGGTGCCCCTCTGCTTGTGTGTGTGTTTTTTTAAACTCTTTCCAGCTGCAAATGGCCCTTAGCTAAGTAGATAAATATCAAGTGAAAGCTATTCAAAACTTACAATTATATTCACTGATTAGATGATGGTGTTCCCTTTCCTGTCTCAAAATTCTCCTGAACCTAGTCCCTATTAACCTAGTTCAATCACATTTCAATTTAATAAACATCTTAATTAGCACTTATATATCCATTTTCATGCTGTGAATTATAAGGTTAATCAGGTTATTTTATTCTCCAACTCTCCTCAAACTCAGACCTAATCTAAAACCTATAACCAGAGGGGGCCTTGAGAAACATTCAGGTGCAGCCTGAAGTCTTTACGAAATGAATCTGTAAGGTACTCAAGATTGGAAACTGCATGTTATTTTCACACAGATTTCCAGGATTAGAAACCCTTCAATTATGTGTCTTGGGTTGTTATCACTCTGATAGTCAGAATGGACCTCTGTATTTCCATTTAAAACCACACTTCTTTTTAAGTTTGTTGCCCTGTATATTCAATGCTTTGGCCACCTGACATGAAGAGCTGATTCATTGGATAAGACCCTGATTCTGGGAAAGACTGAAGCCAGGAGGAGAAGGGGACAACAGAGAATGAGATGGTTGGATGGCATCACTGACTCAACGGACATGAGTTTGAGCAAACTCTGCAAGATAGTGAAGGACAGGGAAGTCTGACATGCTGCAGTCCACAGGTTCACAAAGAGTCAGACACGACTTGGCAACTGAACAACAACAACCTGATTCTAATTTTAATACATTAGAAAAATAACCAACTGTCATGTAACTATTTGGGTTTCTAGGATTTCTTCCAGCTTGCAGATTTTATGCCCCTATCAAACTCAGTATCTCCCACATAAACTTGAAAATAATAATTAAGCCTGCCCTCAGCTTCTCTAAACTAAAGCACCACTACTCTTTACAGTGTGTTCATTTACTTACTATATGCCCTTTGCCAGGCACTACAGATGACTCTAGGGATGCAGAGTTGAAAGAAAGTCCCTAAACTCCAGTAGCTCATGGTCTAAATAATGGAGAGAAACAACTAACCAACAGAGGCTAGAGATACGCACGTGCGCCACGGAAAGAACCGAGGCAAAGCACGAAACTCAGTGTGGACTTTCACTGCCAAATAGACAAGGTGATCAAAATGTCCAAAGGTGACAACTGAAAGGTGTGAGAGCAGAATGAATTCATGCATGAGGGAAGATGGTTCCCAC
The DNA here is from genome assembly GCF_023091745.1 of Budorcas taxicolor. Lineage (NCBI taxonomy): Eukaryota > Metazoa > Chordata > Mammalia > Artiodactyla > Bovidae > Budorcas > Budorcas taxicolor. Next base: position 58,586,128 of record NC_068924.1, read on the forward strand.
CCAAGATTGTAAGGCAGGTAGGTGCAGCATGATAAAAAGAAGCAGGTAGGGACACAGACAGACAGAATCAAACTGAATGAGTAAGAAGTAGGAGGCCTTTATGATGATGGATACAAATCACAAAAACCAGGACCATGAAGAGCACTTGGGCCTGGGTCCTTGTCAAGAGAGGACATAGAGATAAAATCATCTTTCCGGTTTCAATTCAATGAAGGTGGAGAGGAAGGTGGATCTGTTTGTTAGGGTCCAGACAGTGAGACAGAACTCATCCATGCTAGTTCAGTAGAGGTACTCCAATAGCATGAAGCAGTTTAAAAGGTCTAGAACAAGCTGAAATCCAACAAGGAGACACAGTTCAGTTCAGCCGCTCAGTCGTGTCCGACTCTGCGACCCCATGAATCGCAGCAAACCAGGACTCCTTGTCTATCACCAACTCCCAGAGTTCACTCAGACTCACATCCATCGAGTCCGTGATGCCATCCAGCCATCTCATCCTCTGTCGTCCCCTTCTCCTCCTGCCCTCAATCCCTCCCAGCATCAGAGTCTCTTCCAATGAGTCAACTCTTCACATGAGGTGGCCAAAGTACTGGAGTTTCAGCTTTAGCATCATTGCTTCCAAAGAAATCCCAGGGCTGATCTTCTTCAGAATGGACTGGTTGGATCTCCTTGCAGTCCAAGGGACTCTCAAGAGTCTTCTCCAACACCACACTTCAAAAGCATCAATTCTTCAGCACTCAGCCTTCTTTACAGTCCAACTCTCACATCCATACATGACCACTGCAAAAACCTTGGCCTTGACTAGATGGACCTTAGTCGGCAAAGAAATGTCTCTGCTTTTGAATATACTATCTAGGTTGGTCATAACTTTTCTTCCAAGGAGTAAGCGTCTTTTAACTTCATGGCTGCAATCACCATCTGCAGTGATTTTGGAGCCCAAAAAATTAAGTCTGACATTGTTTCCACTGTTTCCCCAACTATTTCCCATGAAGTGATGGGACCGGATGCCACAATCTTCGTTTCCTGAATGTTGAGCTTTATTTAAGCCAACTTTTTCACTCTCCTCTTTCACTTTCATCAAGAGGCTTTTTAGTTCCTCTTCACTTTCTGCCATAAGGGTGGTGTCATCTGCATATCTGAGGTTATTGATATTTCTCCCAGCAATCTTGATTCCAGCTTGTGTTTCTTCCAGTCCAGCATTTCTCATGATGTACTCTGCATAGAAATTAAATAAGCAGGTTGACAATATACAGCCTTGACGCACTCCTTTTCCTATTTGGAACCAGCCTGTTGTTCCATGTCCAGTTCTAACTGTTACTTCCTGACCTGCATACAGATTTCTCAAGAGGCAGGTTAGGTGGTCTGGTATTCCCATCTCTTTCAGAATTGTCCACAGTTTCTTGTGATCCACACAGTCAAAGGCTGTGGCATAGTCAATAAAGCAGAAATAGATGTTTTTCTGGAACTCTCTTGCTTTTTCCATGATCCAGTGGATGTTGGCAATTTGATCTCTGGTTCCTCTGCCTTTTCTAAATCCAGCTTGAACATCAGGAAGTTCACGGTTCATGTATTGCTGAAGCCTGGTTTGGAGAATTTTGAGCATTACTTTACTAGCATGTGAGATGAGTGCAACAGTGCGGTAGTTTGAGCACTCTTTGGCATTGCCTTTCTTTGGGATTGGAATGAAAACGGACCTTTTCCAGTCCTGTGGCCACTGCTGAGTTTTCCAAAGTTCCTGGCATATTGATTGCAGCACTTTCACAGCATCATCTTTCAGGATTTGAAACAGCTCAACTGGAATTCCATCACCTCCACTAGTTTTGTTCGTAGCAATGCTTTGCAAGGCCCAGTTGACTTCACATTCCAGGATGTCTGGCTCTAGATGAGTGATCACACCATCATGATTATCTTGGTCGTGAAGATCTTTTTTGTACAGTTCTTCTGTGTATTCTTGCCACCTCTTCTTAATATCTTCTGCTTCTGTTGGGTCCATACCATTTCTGTCCTTTATCGAGCCCATCTTTGCATGAAATGTTCCCTTGGTATCTCTAATTTTCTTCAAGAGATCTCTAGTCTTTCCCATTTTGTTCTTTTCCTCTATTTCTTTGCATTGATCACTGAAGAAGGCTTTCTTATATCTTCTTGCTATTCTCTGAAACTCTGCATTCAGATGCTTATATCTTTCCTTTTCTCCTTTGCTTTTTGCCTCTCTTCTTTTCACAGCTATTTGTAAGGCCTCCCCAGACAACCATTTTGCTTTTTTGCATTTCTTTTCCAAGGAGACACAAGGCAACCCCAATTTTATCAATACCAGAGCCACAATGATACCTGGGCTGGGAACATAAAGAAACGTATATAGGAGTGGACGTTATCAAAGCACAGTAGGCGGGGCCAAAAAGAGGGGCTTAAACAGCAGGATCTGAATTTGCAAAGGAGACAGCATCCTGCAGAGATGTCATGGGGAACAGAAGAGTGAAGAAAAGAACATTCTAGTTTCATCCTTTGACAATCCAATCTCTTCTCTTCAGAAGAGAGCTTCTGTTATCTGAATTTAGCAGGAAGCCAGCTGGCAAGTAAGTCTTAGAAATAACAATGGTTGGCCCTTCAAAATTCAGGGCAAATCAGAGAACAGGAGAGGAAGGACTGTGAGAGCAAACAGGCAAGGGACAGATAAAGTGAATGAGAAATCAGAGCAGATGAAACCAGAATTCAAAAATGTGGATTTGAATATTGGACCAAGAAGAGGAGTGACTTCCCTGGCAGTCCAGTGCCTAAGACTCTGTGCTTCTAATGTAGGGACACAGTTTTCATCCATGGTTGAGAAAGACTCCACAAGCCATGCAGCCAATAAAGAAGACCAAATGGACCAAGAGGAAAACTCATTCAGAAACAAACAAACAAACAAATGGTGCAAGTGGTTAAAGATTCCTTCTTTTTTCAAAAATTTTTCACTTTGTATTTTATGACACTCAACTGTATCATTTTTATGAGTTAATTACACAGAAACATCCTATGTTGCTATAAGAATGGCCTGTGAAAGTCAAAACCACAATGAGATATGACCTCACACTGGTCAGAATGGGCATCATCAAAAAGTCTACAAACAATAAATGCTGGAGCGGGCGTAGAGAAAAGGGAATGCTCTTGCATTCTGTTGGTGGGAATGTAAATTGATCCAGCCAATATGGAAGACAGTATGGAGATTCCTTAAAACACTAGGAATGAAACCACCATATGACCCAGAAATCCTACTCCTAGGCATATACCCTGAGAAAATCAGGGTTGAAAAAGACACATGTATCTCATTGTTCATTGCAGCACTATTTACAATAGCTAGAACATGGAAGCAATCTAGATGCCTATCAACAGATGAATGGATAAAGAAACTGTGATATGTATGTACAATGGAATACTACTCGGCAATAAAAAGGAACACATTTGAGTCAGTTCTAATGAGGTAGATGAACCTAGACCTATTATGCAGAGTGAAGTGAGTCAGAAAGAGAAAGATAAATATCATATTCTAACACATATATACGGAATCTAGAAAAATGGTTCTGAAGAATTCATTTACAAGGCAACAGTGGAGAAACAGACATAAAGAATAGACTTACAGCCATGGGGAGAGGGGAGGAGAGGGTGAGATGTATGGAAAGAGTAACATGGAAATTTATATTATCATATGTAAAATAGATAGCCAATGGGAATTTGCTGTATGGCTCAGGAAACTCAAACAGGGCCTCTGTATCAACCTAGAGGGGTGGGATGGGGAGGGAGACGGGAGAGAGGTTCAAAAGGGAGGGGATATATGTATGCCTATGGCTGATTCATGTTGAGGTTTGATAGAAAAGAACAAAATTCTGTAAAGCAATTATCCTTCAATAAAAAAATAAGTTAAAAAAAAAAAAGAATGGCCTATTAAAGTACAGTGATTGCCTTAAAGAAGCATAAATGTAAGTGGTCCAGAAACTTTTACAGAGAGCTTTATGAAGAGATGACTTGTGTCCTTAAGTCATGAGAGAAATAATAGTGACATTAATTAAGTGCCTAGTACAAAATATATACTCTACTGGACACTTTGTATGTACTATTCCTAAATTGTACTACAATACACCAGCATAATCACACTTAACTGTGAAAACTGGGGCACAGAAAGTTTAAGTGAACTAAGGTAAGACAACCAATAAATTGGTAAGTGAATATTAGAATTCCAGTCCAGCTTAACTCCAAAATTTGTGTTCACAACATTAAACTAACCCCCTCCCAGTACATTATAATGAGTGATCTCAAATCCATGTATTGAGAGAGAGAGAGAGAGAGAGAGAATAGATTTAGTAGCTAACCACAAGAAGCTGGAGCCAGGTGGGTTCAAGTCATTAGAGCTCTGCCACCTAATAACTGTGTCATCTTAGAAGATGTGTTAATATCCTGCTGTTGCTACAAGTTATCACCACAAATATAGGGGCTTAAAACAACCTTTTAAAGAAAATGTTGTAGTTCTTGAGGCCCAGTGTGAGAAATGAGTCTCACAAGGCTGAAATCAAGGTAACAGCATGGATGGTTCCTTCTGGAGGCTCCAGGGGAGTTTGTTCCTTGCCTCTTCCAGCCTCTGATGGCTGCTGCTATTCCTGGACTCATGGTCACATCCCTCCAAACTGCTTTCGTTGTCCCATCATCTCCTCTACAGTTATATCTGCTCTGTTTCTCTTTTATAAAGACACCTGTGATTACATAAGGACCCCTCAAAATAATCCAGGATAATCCCCTCAACACAAGATTCTAAATCTGATCCTATCTACAAAGTCCCTTTTACAACATAAGACGATAGTCACAAGGCCCATGGACTAGACCCGGATATCTTTGGGGGACATTATTCAGATTATCACAGGAGAGTTTCTTTTTTTTTTCTTTTTTAAAATTGGGAAAATAAAACCTACCACTCTGCACTGATATAAAAATTAAATGAATTAATATGTATAAATCCTTATGTTGATTTGCTGTCATAACAAATACCATGGACTGGGTGGCTTCAACAATAGAAATGTATTTTCTTACAGTCTGGAAGCTAGAAGTCTGAGACCAAGGTGTCTGCGAGGTTGTTGCTTCCGAGGCCCATCTCCTTGACTTGCAGATGGCTTCCTTCTCCCTGGGTCATCACATCATCTTTCTTCTGTGCTTGCACAGCCCTGGTGCCCTGTGTATAACTAAAGTTGCCCTTCTTATTAAAAAAAAGTGGTCAGATTGGATTAAGGATCAGCCTGACAGCTTCATTTTAATGTAAGCACCCCTTTAAAAGCATTATTTCCAAATACAGTCAAACTCTGAGCTTAGGGCTTCAATATATACATTTTTGGGTGAGATGACTCAGTGTATAACAACATTTAAGAACAATGAAAATAATACTTCAATAAATGTTGACTATATTTTTGAACTGTGCTTCTACCTTTCCAAACAAATGAATAGGATATCTTCCATTATAAAGGTTTGTGAGAAAAAGGACTACTGACTTACCTCATGCAGTACATTAATTAACTGGGACAATTACTGGTCCACAGTAGGAATGTGTATTAACGTTCTAGGACTGCTGTAACAAATTACCACAAACGGGTACCTTAAGAAACAAAAATTTATTCTCTCACAGGTCTGGAGGTTAGAAGATGGAAATCAAGGTGTTGGCAGGGCCATGCTTCTTCAGAAGGCTCTAGAGAAGAATCCTCCCTTGCGTCTTCCAGGTGCTTGTGGCTGCTGGCAACTTTTGACATTCCTTGGCGCGTAACTGCATCCCTCCAACTTCTGTCTCCATCATCATATCTTCTTATAACAGCAGCTGTTATTGAATTTCAGGCCTACTCTGATCCAGCATGACCTCATTTTAATACATTACATCTGCAGCAATCCTGTTTCTAAATAAGGTCATTTTCTGAGGTTCTTGGTAGACACGAATTTTTGAGGGACACTAGTCAATCCAATAGAGTACTTAATAAATATTTATTTGCATGAATGAATGTACTAGCTCTGTTTTACCCAACCAAATGGGCTTATTGCCGCAAGCAGTCTAAAAGAAAGTAAGTCAAGAAAGCAGATTGGCTGAGATTCAAGAGTGTGATGCTTGGTAGGAGAAATCTCTTCACATTTGACCTTGGTGGTAGTCAAGAATAAGCTCGAAATCCAGACTGAAATGAAGGGTCATGTCTTCTTGTCTCTCCACACATAAAAACAAGCAAAAGTTTGAGGGGTTTAGCTGGAATTAGAAAACTAATGGTCAGTTTGTGTGTAGGCTTTAAACTGGACTTTCTGGTCATGAAAATTCATTAATTAAGGAAATTTATTTTGAGTAAAAAAAGTACATATCAAGTCTCGTGGCCCACGGCAATTAAATAAGGACACTGGGAAAGCTTCAAAACAACCATTTACTTCACTTTGGGGAGAGCAACATTATTTTATTGACTTGAACTTTCTGTGTGTAATTACAGCAAAAAGTTGGAGAGGTATTTTACAATATAGATTTCTCAATATAGACTCTAAAAATATATCCTACATAGGTGTGTGCATGACTAGTAATTAGTCATTGCTTTCTCCATCTTATAAGACAAAGTAGGATAGATACCATACATTAATAAAGCATTAGTCAATGTCGAATGGCTAAAAATAGGCTTAATCAAAGGTTGCAAATAGAATGGAGCTGAGTCCATATCTATCACGATTACATCTCTCTTCATGTGTGTGTGGCCTCCATGGAAGATACAGTTAATATTCTGTAACAGAGTAAAATGATTATAATCTAGATAATTCTCCACCTAAAAAATAATCATTTACTATGCTTATTCTTTACATAAAATTGCAGCTAAAGAGGATTTTAAAAAAACTCTAGTCAAAACAAATATTAATGGGTACTAATATTTTACTGATCATCAGGGTCCTGGTATGTATTTCCCTTTCTATTCATGCTTTGTCTCCTATTTTTTCCAGAAGCATTTATTTCTATATGCAAATCAGAAACCAACATTACACATCATCACCATTGCCATAGCATCTGATGTATTCCAGTAGCCAAATATGTCTGCTTCAAAAGAGGGAGTTACATGTCCCTAATGTGTGTGATTCCTCAATATAATCCGCAGTTATCAGAGGTAGAGAGCAATTTCTTCTGACATGAATAAATCATTAGCTTATACTGCACCTAACCTTCACACATTAGCATCATCCCATAGTTTGGGGTACAGAAAGGGATCAGGCTTGACCTAAAAATAATATTCAGCTGGAGGATAAAGAGGAACAAGAATCATACTATCTCTTCTGTGCTGCTTCTATTGCTGAGGCTCAACAGCTAAAGGCAGACTGTTCTTTCGGAAGCAGCAGGCAGATTGCTCTGAATTTGGGGAACTAGTTCCAAACACACAGTCCTTTGGATATTACATTTAAGATAGTATCCTGTGAGGCTATGCCAAGAGGCATTGCAAAGTTAACCATTTCAGCTTAGTGATCTCTGATCTATTGATCAGAGAAGTTCGGCTGATAGGGAGGGATGGCTGGGGAGTGGAGGCAGAGGATGGAAAGCCTCCAGACCTGAACTAGGAGAGAGATGAGGATTAGATTCTCTCAGGGAAATAATATGGATTTACAGTATACTAGACCATCCCCTTGATTAAAGAAATTAAAATTTTCTATGATGAAAATTTTTACAAAAAAATAATATCATGCCATGTCTTTTTGCATCCCTAACAAGTATCACTCCCTCAGAGAGACACAAATTACTAACATCAGGACAAAAATGCCCATTAAAAAATTCTCAAAAGATAAATTCATGCCTGCATTAAATGTGCAAGGGAATTTCTCTCTGTGCTTCCAGAAGTGTTAAATGTATTTGGTTTCAGGTCACTTCCTTTTGAAAGTTGTTTAGCTACTTAATAAATTGTGTCAATTCTTATTAACTTCTCTCTGTCTCTGCCAGAATTTTAGGCTTGACCCTTGGATTCTAGGGGATTCCTTGGTGGCTCAGATGGTAGAGTCTGCCTGCAATGTGAGAGATCCAGGTTTGATCCCTGGGTTGGGAAAATCCCCTGGGAGAAAAAATAGCAACCCACTCCAGTATTCTTGCCTGGAAACGCTCATGGATGGAGGAGCCTGATGGGCTACAGACCATATTACAAAGAGTCAGACACAACTTTGCAACTTCACTTCACTTGGATTCTACTAGACAAATCTATCCAGTTTTCATATTGAAAGAAAGTGAACGTGTTAGTCACTCAGTCGTGATCCAACTCTTGCGACCCCATAGACTGTAGCCCCCCAGGCTCCTCTGTCCATGGAATTATCCAGTCAAGAATATTGGAGTGGGTAGCCATTCCCTTCTCCAGGGGATCTTCCTGACCAGAGATTGAACCCAGGTCTCCTGCATTGCAGGCAGATTCTTTACCATCTGAGCCACCAGGAAAGCCTTTTGTTATTATAAAAGAGCTTTCCTTTTTATAAAAATAAATGCCCAAATAGCTTTTGTTGCCACAATGAAGAACCATAGACTACCAAATCCTTCATCATTTTTCTTCTTATACTGAAAATGATTTGCACAAAAATGGGCAGCGTTGGAAAGTTTTATACCAATAAGATGTTTATGCAATCAGATAATGAAAAAATAATATCAGGGGAAAATGGGATTTATGTAAAGCGTATCTTCAAGCTATTCCCTAAGTTAAAATTTCTTAGACTGAAGCCATTCAGGGTTCATCATCTTGAACTCCCACATTAAGATCTACTTTTTGGAACTGTGTTAAAAAGGCCAACTAATTTCATCAGCGCATTTGCCTTTTAGTATGATGTGTGACAACCAGATAATTTCTTTTTAATTCCCTAGCGAAATCTTTGTTAATTTCTGGTGTTCTTTTCTTGTTATGAAAAGACTAACGATGGAGACTCTGAGAAATGGTTGGATATCTAGTTGTCCTTAATCACATCTTTTTCAAGTTTTCAATCCTAAACACAGGTACTGGAATCCAAGCAAACTAGTTTATCTGTATGACCTGGGCAATGGAAACATCCATTCATAAAAATTAAAAAAAAAAAAAATCAGACCTTGTAAATAGCTGTTTTCCCAATGTTAAGGGTCATTTTGTCCTTTGGCTCACTTAAAGTTGCGCATTTTAAAGAAATCCAAATCTTACCAATTGTCTGTGTATTGGTTTAATGGCATCCGCCCCCCAAAATTCATGTCAACCCAGAACTTCAGCATACAACCTTATTTGCAAACAGACTCTTTGCAGACAGAATTAAATTGTGGTCATACAACATAACAGTGGTCCCCCATCTAATGACAATTGTCTCTATAAGAACACAGAGAAACACACAGAGGAAGCCATGTGATGATGGAAGAAGAGATTGGAGTGATGACTCTAAAGCCAAGAAACACTTGAGGATTGGCTGTGGTCAGTAGAAATGAGGGAGAAGCAAAGAACACTCCTAAACTAGAGTCTTAAGCGAGATCATGGCTCTGCCAAAACCTTCAGTTTGGACATCTAGCCTCCAGGACTGTGAGACAATGTATTTCTGATCTTTTAAGCCACCTAGTATGTGCTACTTAATAGCAACAGCCTTCAGAAAATGATCCAGCCTGTGATTTCATCTCTATTCTGTAACCCTCTTCACTCAAGTCACTCTAGGAATCCAAAGCTGGAGCCAGTTTTATGGTTTCTCCAGTTAGGAAGAATCTATTTCCGGCAATTCCAGAGCCTCCCTCCTTACCATATTTCTTTCCCTTTATTGAAAAATGCATCAAAGACAGTGACTTCTAGTCTCCTGAGAGATCAAGCCCAGAGGGAATTCTGAAATAGAATCATAATATTATTTTATTATATGATTATCCCACAAGTTATTATTCTCTTAATTAACCACAAGCCAATAAAACAGAAATATCTGCTGAAATGTGATGATGCCCATCAATGGGTAATGACAGGTTCTTTAGCAGTTCAAAGAAACAAGAAGTAGGCAGTTTCTCTCCTTATTGGCAGTTCCCAAAGATACTGGCAGGGGTGTTCATCATCAGGACTTACAGCAGCCTCTCTTCAAGATGGTGTAGTTCCAGTGACTGACAGAATCTAATGACAGTTATTTTTGACCTCAGCACTGGTGGTCATTGACAGACACAATGGTTGCTAATGTTGATTTCATTCTGTGACTTTGTAGGTCCCCTGCCATGTCTGGTGTATTTCAGTTCCTTAAGCAGTGTTTAAGTCTTTAAATAACTGAGCATCACAGTGTTACCACCTCTGCATCACATACAGAGGCTGTGGGATTTTTGACCACAAGGGTGATAGGAAATCACACTGATGCTCATGGAATCATCTGGAAAGCTTCTTTAAAAAAGAGATTTCTACATTGTACCCCAAGGAATTTGTAAAGGGCCTGAGGACTGGGTTATTTTTATGCAGTAGGACCATCCATAATACAGAGTTTGAGAGGCTTAGATCTAATGGCAGCCTAGAGTGTTCCATGAAACTAACTTGATGTAGGAAAGTGAATATCAATTAGAGTTCACAGGTCCACTTCTCCAGTTAGCTTCTTATCCAGATTTATGCATGTATTAAAAACCTGTATCACACAAAACAAAACTAACTATTGTCCAATCATCCACAACCCATGTACCAGTTAAATTCTATTAGTAATTTTGAGTAATACCAGCCTTAAAATGTCCTGAAAAAATGCACAAAACATTTATTCAAAGGAAGCTCTAAGTCTTTCACACACTTTTCCCATACTAGAGCCTAAAAGTGTTCATTTCCTAGAAAGTAATTGATAAAATAAAAATGACTCCATGAAATAGTCTATCTAAGAAACTCAAAAACAAATTTCTCTAGCTCTGCCATATTTTTAATTAAATCCAGAATGTTCATGGTGTTTCTAGTAAGGTGATTTACTTTCCTTCCACTTGAAGTGCAATAAACATTTGCTCTGGAGAAAAGAGCTTTCTCTATTTTCTGAGAAAACTCAGTACTTCATGAGAAAAAAAAACAGTACCTCATGTTCAGTCCAATTCAGCTCCCCAAAAAGAGGTCAAGTGAGGCTCTCCAAACAAATGTCAAAATTCCTGAAAAGTGAAAGCTTCAGTTATAAGTATGATAAAATACAAGCAGTCTGTATATAACATATTATAAAAATACAAATTTATTATGCTTTTTAACGCATCTTTCATTACAGAAATATTCACAATGTACTCTTCTTACAGATTTTCTTTGCATGAAAACTGGATTCTAAAATATGGGCTTTAAAGAAAGTAAAACTGAAGTTTCACAAAACAAGAGAAGAAAATTTACCTATTGTTACCAGAATGAAGAATTAATTTTTATTGTATAGCTACGACATATCAGTCATTTCACAAGACGACTTGTGTTATTTTTATGTAGTGCAACTCATCCTTGCTGTAGATTTTACTGATTCTACTTTTAGATGGGTAAATTGAGTCTCAAAGATGTTAGCAAATTAATTAAAGAGTTTGGAAAGTAACTATGGCTTCAATTCCCATGCTGCTTTCTTTATCCCATGTTGATTTTCTCTGTATTAATGCCAACATGGGCTTCTCTGGTGGCTCAGATAGTACAGAATCTGCCTGCAATGCAGGAGACCTGGATTTGATCCCTGGGTCAGGAAGATCCCCTGGAAAAGGGAATGACTGCCCACTCCAGTATTCTTACCTAGAGAATTCCAAGAACAGAGGAGCCATGACTAAACTAGACAGTGTATTAAAAAGCAGAGAGAGACATCACTTTGCTGACAAAGGTCTGGACAGTCAAAGCTATGGATTTTCCAGTAGTCATGTATGGATGTGAGAGTTGGACCATAAAGAAAGCTGAGAACCGAAGAACTGATGCTTTCCAATTGTGGTGTTGGAGAAGACTCTTGAGAGTCCCATGGATAGACAGCAAGGAGATGAAACCAGTCAATCCTAAAGGAAATCAACCTTGAATACTCACTGGAAGGACTAATGCTGAAGCTGAAGCTCTGATACTTTGGCCACCTGATGTGAAGAGTTGACTCATTGGAAAAGACCCTGATGTTGGGAAAGATTGAGGGCAGAAGGAGAAGCAAGCAACAGAAGATGAGATGGTTGGATGGCATCGCTGACTCAATGGACATGAGTTTGAGCAAACTCCATGAGTTGGTGAAGAACGGGAGAGTCTGGCATGCTGCAGTCCACGGGGTCACAAAGAGTCAGACATGACTTAGCAACTGAACAACAACAGTGCCAACATATATTATTAGAATTTTGAATTTAAATCTGCTGTAAGAACTTCATGAAGTCTGTCTTAGTCAGTTTGAGCTGCTATATCAAAATACCAGACTAGGTTTCTTAAACAATACACATCTACTTTCCACAGTTCTGGAGGCTGGGAAGCCAAAGATTAAGGTGCTGGCAGCTTCTGTTCTTGGTGAGGATGCTCTTCCTGGCTTGCAGACAGCAGCCTTCTCCTAACCCATTGCAGTATTGCAATAGTATGTTATAAGTTTCAAAACTTTTTCTTGACATGGTCTCCCCCAGATAAAGATTCTGCTTAAGTTAAAGCACTTTCTACCTACTTAATTGATATATTTTGATCATTCACAATACAAACATTATTCCTTTAGCTCAAATCTCTTTTAATAATTTTCAATGCTCTGGTCACTGCTTATCTTTCTAAAAAACTTCAAAACAATACCAGTCCTCCCTTTTGTTTACTACTGTGCTTTCTTCTTCCTTCCAACTAAAGCTGCTTTGATTTGTTATTTCTTATTTGAAGACTGTTTCTTTGAATCCACATACCAACCCCATTCCTTCACCTAAGGGATGGTTTGTACTTTTCCTTTTTTCATTTTTTACCCCAAATATGACTTTTCAAGGCCTTTGATTTGTTCCCTTTGCTTCTTCCCTGACTGAAGTAAGCTTCATCCTTTGGAAGCAATGGTCTTTGATCTTGACTCAATCTGTTCCCCCAAATCATCTAATGAGATGTTGGATTTTAGATGAAAATAAAAAGAATAAAAGGCCAATGACTTAGAGGGAAAGTGAGAGAATGAAAAGAAAAGGTTGCTTTATCCCTAGTACAGTCATTAATTAATATTTATTCAATACCCTCTGGGTCATGAGATGGAACTAGATAAAATAAAACTTTGATGATCAGCCAATGGAATAATTAGAAATCTATTAAATTCACCTTTAGAATCACAGACAGTTAGAAATAAGGGATGATTAGAAATAATCTGCTGTCCTCTTGCCATAAAATGACCAGAGAAGCTAACTGCCTGGCCTAGGATCACAGGTAGTAAATGCCAGAATAACCACATGAGCTTAAATGTCTTCCAACAGCACTGTGGTCTGGGAGAATTCAAAGAAATTTTTACAGAAAGATCAGGCAGTCAGAGCAAGTTTTGAGGTTACAAAGGTTACAATAGGAAGACTAGGGAAGAAACATTGTCATCCCCCATTTTATATTTACAGTTTTAAGTACAGATTCAAACCCCTGCTTCACTTATTAGGTGAATTGCTTGTGACCCTGGGTAGATTACATGCCTATGTCTCAATATCCTTAATACAAAATAGATTTGAAAACAATAATGCCAAAAAACTTATTGGAGTAATGATTAAGATAATGTATATATATTGGTTAGGGACTGCATTTGGTTGCATGTATACAAAACTCAATTATAAAAGTTCAACCAAACAGAAGACATCTTTTCCATAAATTAAAAGTCTAGAGATATTCCAGGACTAGTACAAAGAGTCCAGAATGCCCCCAGGATCCTTCTATCTTCTTGTTCCACCATCGCTTATAAGGGGCTTACACTCTCGTAGCTGCCTGATGGAAGCCAGAGGGCTTCTCCCCAGCAGGCTCACATGTACATGGCAGGCAGGAAAACAGAAAGAGGAAGTGACAAAGGAGGGGCAGAGGTTTCCAAGAATCCATAGTAAACGTCTGAGTCTAAAACTGTTGCGAAGTTCAGATCACATAACTGGTCCCAGTCTCAAGAGAAGATAAGAAATGTAGCTTTTAAACTGGGTAGATAATTGAGGATTCTGTTAACACAGAAAAATAGAATAGAGAAAACAATCGACCGTGTCTGCCCCAATAATTAAAGTGCATGACTGAGCATATACTAAGTGCTTAAAAAATGTAAGATATATATTATTAGTACTCTTCTTATTAAAAAAGGAACTGAGGTTCCAGGGGGAAAAAAAGGAGTGCCTGCCATCTCCCAGCACTGTGATGAAAAAATCTGCTTATGTCATATTACTCATTAATCACCACAGTCCTATGAGGTCAATTTTGTTTGGGATACCAATAATATTTGAACATAAGGAACATTAAGCCTTAAAGTGAAATGTCTTTCCCAAGGTCTGACAGCTAGGGAATAACTGAGCTGAGATTCAAATGCAAGCTCATCTGACTCTAACAATCCACTCTCTACCCATTCTGTTCCTCTGTGACACCATGGATATTGCCATATTTCTTAAGTGGTCTTTTTGGGGTTTGACTCAGCCGTATTGGTCGTCTTCAGTCTGGGCCATTTTAAACTGTGAAATGTGAGTCTAAGTTATTGGAAAGGTACTTGTGGGCAATGTGAGACAGAAAGCACAGGCAACAGATTCAAAGCAATATTCCTAACAGACATCTGACTCATTTGGAGCCTGCTCCACAGAACGCGCAGCCCCCGCACACTCAGTACCTTCGAACTGAACAATGCACTCCCACACCTCATTCCTGAGAGGCTGCGTGGGGCTCTGATTGCCAATAGGAGATCAATAGCCCTGAATATACTGTGCAATGAATCACGTGGGGGACTTGCTGCCACATCTGTTGTGCAGAACTCTGAGTGCTTCTGAGTTTCTGGATGACCTTTACAAGGTGGAATTTCTCACTTCCTTCCCAGGCAAGATGAGTACTTGGCTGTACATCTTTAATCTCCCCTGAAACTCCTTCAGAAGAGTTTCAACATTAAACAGGTGGGAACTGTGCTCCAAGATACTTTATGATAATTTACTCCTGACTATTATTATATAAAAAGGCTTCAGACTAAGTTAAATCAGTACCCTCACCATCACCATTTGCAAAGCACCTGCATAATAGGAAAACTGACGCATGATTTGAAGGGCTTAATAATATGGAGAAGTGTGAGAATACTCTCCAGTAGTCTACAGATGTAGGTAAATATAAAATTGACCAGTTTGAGGCGATTAGGGGAGAAGGTATTGAAGGGACAATGCAGCTCAGATGTCGGGAAGACCTTTTACAGACTTCTTGCTTTGGGCCTGGTGGAGAAGATGAAGTGGATGATTATTTTGGGAGACCTTTCAGTAACATGGGCACTGATATGCCCTATAGCTTCCATGCCCAGAGGTTGGTACTTTTATGTTGGAATAATGGAAGCCTCAAAATAGCTGAGGTAACAGGAAGGATTTATTATATCTATTATTTATTCAAAAACTACTAACTCAGGCCTCTGATACAAAATATAATGTTGGAAAAATAGTGGTGAACCAAATAGATGAGGTAATTGTTAGGAAGATCCCCTGGAGAAGGGAATGGCAGCCCGCTCCAGTATTCTTGCCTACAGAAGTCCATGGGCAGAGGACTCTGGCGAGCTACAGCCCAAGGGGTCATGGAGAGTTGAACTACACTGAACAACTAACACACATACTCACCCACATTAATATTTGATTAAAGAGTCAAATATATACCTATTCTTCCATATCTGGACATGGAGAATGGGATGAGGAAGAGTAGGTGATTAGGAGACAAATATGGAAGTATAGGGTTTGATAGGAAAGATAAGTCATACAGAAGAATCTATATAATGATTAAAATATCGTAAGTGAAGTGAAGTGAAGTGAAGTCGCTCAGTCGTGTCCGACTCTTTGCAACCCCATGGACTGTATAGCCTACCAGGCTCCTCTGTCCCTGGGATTTTCCAGGCAATAGTCCTGGAGTGGATTGCCATTTCCTTCTCCAGGGGATATTCCCAACCCAGGTATCGAACCCAGGTCTCCCGCATTGTAGACAGACGCTTTACCATCTGAGCCAACAGACTCATAAATAGAGCACTAAGGTGTTTTAGTGCAAAGAGAAAGATATATCCTTTTTTCTCCATAAATTATATATTTGGTCCCATTTCTCAGAGTGATGATAAAATTAAGGTTCTAAGCCATTGGCAGGACTGTGAACCTACCACAGCCTTTGCATGACATCCTGGAAAGTTCATTTCCATCAGAAACATGAGCATAGCAGGTAAAGTGAAGGGTTCTATCAGGAAAAAGTTTTGGAAGGCCAGAAGGTTAAGTGCTGTATCAATAATAAAGGTGTGTGAATGCTTCAGGGCTTGTGATTAAACCATGCTTTTCAAAAAGTCAATAGGGTAGGTTCTTCAGAAAGACTACTATCTTTGCCAGAACACCACTGTGCTTGTACGCATGGAGCTGAGGTTTTCTTAGAGGGTTAAACTGGTATATCACTTTACACTTCCCCAATCACATTTCATGATCAAAATTTGAATCTAAAAATTAGCAGTCACATTAGGAGTTTTAGAATCAAAGCTTTGTTGCTCTGGAGCATGGACATGAAGTTTCTGGGCCTCATTTGTAGAAGAAAAATTATCTAAGCTGATGTGTAAGACCCTATAATATGATGAATTGTCAGTCACTCTATAGACATGTAACAGGATGTGAAATGTACATTTTTTTTCTATTCTTTTCAACTTCTACAGATGCCTCAACATTTGAAAGCAGTACTATAGGCAGCAGGGTACATAAATCAGGTTATGTTAAAAGATGTGATATTGTTTAGTCTTTAGTTCATCAAGCACCTTGGAGTTGAAGGTTGAAGGTGTAGATGGAGACTACTTGGAACAGTTTTTCTACTGTGCTGGGCATAAACGTCTCAACCACTAATCATCACCCTAAACATAGGAAGAGTATTTCTCCTGACCTAAAGCTAAATGAGGATAACATTCTCTGGTAGCTCATTCATTAAAGAATCTGCCTGCAATGCAGGAGACCCAGGTTTGATTCCTGGTCGGGAAGATCCCCTGGAGGAATGTTTTTAAGAAAACATTCAAGAGTTTGGCTATGGCTCAAGTGGCCTGTAGTAGCACAGCAAGGAGAAGACAGAAGACAGCAAGGAGAGAGTTGTAAGTGACCGTACAGAAAAGATTTCATTTTCAAGCTGCATCTGCTTTTGAAAAGACTCCTATAAAGAAGAGGTCCCAAAGACCTCAAAAAGGACCCAATAAGAAAAGCCCCAGCTAAACTAAACACAGACATCAACAAAACCAGGCTATGCCTTCTTAAAACTCTTTGCCCCAACCCACCAACACTTAACTTTGGGGGAATCCCCCAGTAGTAGCAGATGAAAGGGGAAAACAATGAAGAAAGAAAGAAGGCAGAATCAACCAAATTGCCCTTCCCTTTGGTGGATAAACACAAGCTGGGGGAATTGAGTAACTTAAAACTGAGTAAGGGTGTTTGTTAGATCAAGCTTGACAGTTTTACTATCTGAGAATGACCAGAAGAGTTATGAACTATGCCATAGATTTCACTCAGGAAAGCTGTATGCTCTGATTATATCCACAGATTCTCTGATACTCTATCCTTCAAGTGGTAGAGTTTGATACCCCTGGTTTTAGAGGTGACCTATACTTTAGTGACTCCCTTTTAAAAATAGAATATGGTGGAAGTAATGGTGTATAACTAGATCATAAAGGATAGGGCAGATTTTCCTTGCTTTCTCTCCTGGATCATTCATTTAGAAGAGGCCAGCTGTCATGCCATGAGGACACTAATGCAGCCCGTATCTGGGCTATTTGCGATTTTCATATGGAAGCCAAAGCCATTGGAGCTAAGTCAGGGCTGGCTTTGTGCACAATTTCATTTCTGGGGCAACAAGGAGGCTGCAGGATCCTCCATGAGTTTCGTGTGTGTGTGCGTTTGTGTATTAGTTGCTCAGTTGTGTCTGACTCTTTGAGATCTCATGGACTATAGCCTGCCAGGCTCCTCTGTCCATGAGATTCTCTGGGCAAGATAGTGTAATGGGTTGCCACGCCCTCCTCCAGGGGATCTTCCCGACCAGGAATCGAACCTGGCTCTCTTGCATTGCAGGCAGATTCTTTACTGACTGAGCTACCAGGGAAGCCCCTCACGAGTCTCTAACCCAAGATTTTATCCCTAAGAAAATGAACTGACCCTGGAAGGAGGAGGTGATAAAGAAAGCCTTATTACCCATTAGCACGATTTTACAGATCCACGTGTATCAGGTTTGTCAACACTAGTAATATGGACATTTTGGACTAAATAATTCTTTGCAGGGGGCCATCCTGTGCACTGTGGGACATTTAGCAACATGCCTGGCCTCCATCCACTATATGCCAATAGGAACCCCATTCCCTCCTGTGACAACTAAAAATATCTCCAGGTACCACCAAAGGTGCCCTCAGAGCAATATTTTTCCCAGTTGAAAAGCAGTGGTTTTCTCCAGCAGAAAACCCAGTTCAAACTGATTATAGTGTGAACAAAGCTTATGGGCTCACATGATGAGAAAGTTTAGATGTAGAACCTGCCTCAAGAACAGCTGGATCCAGGGTCTCAAATGACATCACTTAGACTGTCTCCTTTTTCCTGAATCCTTTAGTATTACCTTCATTTTCATGCAGGGCCTTCCTGTAAGATTATTATCAAAATTCTAAATTTCATCATTCACTTCTGAGATCAATAAAAAAATAATTTTTCTTTATTTTTAAGTAGTTCAAGTGTGACCACATTGTTTCTAATCAAGTCCTAGGCTCATCCCTAAGCCAACCATTTTAATAGTTACATGATATATACTGGAGTCTGGGTTATGAGCCCACTCCTAAATTGGCATGGGGTCAGCCTTACCCAATCTCATGTTTTGAAAAAACAGATGGGATGTTTCCCCTCAAGCAAAGCTGGACTTAGTACAACCAGAAGACTTGGGTGGAGGGCAAATGCTAGATTCACAAACTAAGGCTGACTCTACAGGTTTCTCTTCCCAAGGATGCTTTTGGCTTGCATCCCTTTCACAGTGAAACCAAAAAACAGGCAAATCTGCCCTCCCAAATTTCACCCTGACCCCAGGCCCCCTCATCAAGAAGTATTAGTCACAAGGCCTTGAGGAATCAATAACACTGAGGAATTGAGACAGTACATAATTCATCCTCTTGGAAGCTTTTCAAAAATATTACCTCGCTGTTGCAGAGGAGGATTTCTTTGCCTACTAGAACTTAGGAGGAAAAAGAAGAAGAAAAAGAAAAAACACAGAGGAAAAAATTTGAGCCACCTGACAATTACCCTCACTGTGCATCACTCACACAGCAGTCACACCCACAGCCCTGTGCTGACACTCCAGCAACCACAGGCAGCAGGCTCCCAGCACTCCCGCACGCCCTCTCACACACCCACCACCTCAGGGCTGGCCCACCGGGCTGACAATCACACTGGTAGCTCTCGGCACAACCAAAGCCTCCTTCCCCCACACCCCGCCATTTCCTAGGTTACCAGACCCCCAAGCCCAGAAGGGCTGCAGAAAAGGGAAGGAAATGCCCAGAGACAGGCAGCAAACCCAGCTGCACAGAAAACCTGGACTCGGTAGGTGGAGAAATCCTTCCAAAAAACTTTCCCAGAGGGCCGGCTGCAGGTGAGGATCCTGCCGCTGGGAATTCACCCCCTTGCACCCTTTCCAAAGAGTGAGATGCTAGAAGCTTTGACTAGAGATCAGTAACCAATTTGCTACCCCTTAGCTAAGGCCATGCTTGCTTGTGCCTGAGTTACAAGACACAGTGAGCACAGGCATTACTGGGAGAGATGAGCAGCGTATGAGGAGGAGGAGAATGGAGACTGTGCCAGGAATTCCAAAGAGCAGTCCTCCCCCAGGGAGCTGGGTGCCAGGCTCTGTGGGAAGGGCAGGAGACATAAATAGCATTCTCCTGAATCCCTGTGGGGCCGGTAGTGGGTGGGCAGCTGGAACCCTCTGTGACCCAGTTAGAGCAAAGCTTTCCGAGGGTTGGAGCTGGCCTCGTGTACAATGAATAGAATAGCAGTAAGTGATGATATTATTTCTTCAACTGTAAAATGACGATAACATTATTTAAATACCCTCTGGGTAGTGCTGTGAAGATCCAAATGCAGTGAAACATACAGAGGCCGTGGAGTAATGTCTGGCTTATAGTGAAATCTTAATAAACATGAGTTAATAATGAGAATCAGAGGCAGCATGGCATAATAAAAACAGCACAGACCTAAGTTAGAAAACTAATCCTACTACTTGTCCAATTCAACCTTGAGTATCATTTCTGAGCTACAATTTCCTTAGCTGTGGAATACTTACTTCACGAGTTGTTTTGTTTTGTTTTGAATCAGAACACATCATGTTATTGATGTGAAATTTCCATAGCACAGAATTAGCTAGGAATATCATCATCACCGTCATCACATGCCATCCTTCATACCTTTTTTTAATAAAACATTATTATATTGATCATCTCACTCTCCTTCTTTCAATGCTGCATAGCATGCTGATGAATAGGACAGGCATTACCCTCAGTTTTTCAGATGGGGAAATTGGAGCCCAGAAAATTTAAAGGACTTGACTATAACCAAGCAATTAGGAAGAGGCATCTGGGATACATGGGTCCTTTGTTTTCTTAAAGTGATGCTCACTGTTTTTTCACCACATCACTTGTGAAGTGTGTGCGAAGTCGCTTCAGTCATGTCTGACTCTGAGACCCTACGGACGGAAGCCTGCCAGGTTCCTCTGTCCATGGGATTCTCCAGGCAAGAATACTGGAATGGGTTGCCATTCCCTTCTCCGAGGGACCTTCCCAACCCAGGGATCAAACCCATCTCACTTATGCCTCCTGCATACTGTACCACTAGCGCCACCTGGGAAAACAGAGTAGAGAGACCCAAGGAATCCATGACAATAATTACAGCTGTTGTTTATTGAGCATCTATTACGCTACAGGTCCTATTCTAGATACTTGCCAGGCTCAAAAAGGACGAACACAGAGGATTCTAGGATTCCTCATCAACCAACCCTTATAGGTTTGCCCTACAATCTACCTTGGGTGTTCATTTCTCCAAATACCACTTCTCTGCAAACTGCATGCTTTCTGGCAAATCCAAGTTTCCATCTACTCCAGATCTGCACCTTCCTATGCACTGTTAAAAAGACTCGACTTCTGCATTGCCTTCCAGAGCTTTCCTCTTACCTCCTCCACTCTCCTCTCAGCCTTAAAAAACACTCCTTCAACCTCATAGCCAACTGGGTGAGTCATGGGGGAGGAGGCCAGCTTTCTTCATCTCTCCCTAAAACAAGAACCTGTCTTAGTTTGATTTTGCCTCCTCATGCACCAGCACAACAGCAGAACAGGGAAATAATTCCAGGAAGGCTATAGCAGCAAAAAGACTTGCCCCATCCAGGCATTAGGAAGGTCTCAAACCCCTCCCTCCCTCTCCCAAAGTAAAGTTACACTATTTGTGCAATCTCGATTATTCTGCCATTCAAGAGTTCTTCATTTTTCTTGATAAGAAAGAACACTGCTCATTAAACGGTCTCTTTTGATATTAACGTGGGTGTCAAAATGTGGGTTTTGTTTGATGAATGCCCTAACAAATAAGCAATTTCAAAAGCAAATGTTAAAAAAGAAAATTAAATGGTTGGAAACTAGCTTGTTATATAGTTTAACGGTACAAGGCTGTTAAGAAAGATCTACCCTTAAAGTGTCAGGTTTGACAAGACCAGGGAAAGGTAGAGAGGAATTTCAAAGGCACACAGATGATACTAAGGTTTGATATTGCTCATCTGACACAGATATTAGTCATATTCATCACAGGATTTCGGGAGAAACGAGAGGTGGATATCTATCCCTACACCAGAATCAAGCAGTGAAAGGTTGTTATTTGCTTAAATGTAATGTTTCACAAATTGAAGTAGTACTCACTTTGAAGACATCCATTAGTCTCCTACCTAGCTCAAATTTTCTGACCAGAGTTGATAAGAAGAAATCTTTTCAGTGGTCTGAAAGGGGTAATCTTTAATATGGATTTAGAACAAACTCCTAAAACTTTTTTCTGCTTGACTCACACTTTGATCTGGAACTTTCCTCAACCTCTAAATGGATCCCAAATTCATGTTTCCTGCTTAGACTCCTCATTTGGGGTTGATGTTAATCAGTTAGGGGATGCTTCTTGTCTCTTACGGTTATGAAAAGTGAAGATTTATGTATGACATGCATAGGTACTTGTGGTTCAAGTTGTCCTGGAAATCAGCCTTTGTGACCACAGGTGAATCATCTTCACTCTCTGGGATACACTCAATTCATTCATAAGCAATGGCTATTGACTAGACAGTTAAAATATCTACAGGAGCCTACAAAGATACTAAGCACAAGATCTTGGGGAAAACTGAGGGTCAAGGTTCTGGGCTTGAGGCTGTCAGTTGCCAGCTTCAGTTGAGCAGCAGTTTTACTGCTTAACTTTATTAGTAGATGGAATTTTGAACTTCACACATTCATTCATTCAATAAACACTTCCTGGGAATCTATCACGTCCCAGGCTAGACACAGGGAAACAACAAAGAGCAAGAAAAAATTTCCCTGCCTTTTTGGAGCTTACATTCTAATGGGAGAGATAGAAAATAGACAGATAAATTTTAAAAATACAATTTTTTGCCAGGGGTAGTACTGTGAAAACAATAAAGAACATCGCAGGCAAATTCAGGGTCTTCTTTCCAAATGTTATCTCCTCCCATTCATGAAACATGAATAGATTCTTGAATAGAGAAAAATAGGCATGCTAATACCAGTTGTTTCAAGAGAAAGTAAAGAAATTAAATGGAGAAAAAAATCAGTCAACTGAAACTTGAATTTTGCTTAATAAGCCAAAGAGAAGGATGAAGTTATTCTAGTTGTTCACAAGTGCCAATGTGATACTCACCCCCACGCTCACCAAGATCCTCAAGGGGAATAAAATGGTCCCCAGTGATTAATACTACCTGACTCTATGCAAGAGGCAAATACAGATATCCTCTAGAATATCCCTAATTTAAACCCTCAGAATTTTACATAATTTCAACCAAATATCGTCTATTTGATCTCAGTTAAAACAAAAACTTCAAAATATAAAAATATATGAAAAATGTACAGAGTGAAAAGCCAAAGGATAAACAAAATGCTATAAAAATGGTTAGTTTTTTGTGTATTTTTTAAAAAAACGAGTCAAATAAATGTCTCATTCTAATTATTCAGATGATGAGCTAGGTTATTCAGACCAATTTGCTAAAATTAAAAGAAAAAAATTATACTGAAATCTCCTTAGAGACATTTTTAAACACTGAGAAGATATGAAAGATTTACAGAGTCAAAATTTAAGCCAAAATTTTTCAAATTGTGATCTACCAATGCCTGCAGGACTGACCCCAAGACCCATTCAGAAGACCTAACGGTCAAAACTATTTTAATAATAATATCAGAACTTTCTTCTTTACCAGGTTGACATTTCTACTGCTGGTACAAAAGGAATGGTGGGGCAGGAGAGGGAAGGATGAGATTGCTGATCAGTTCAGTTCAGTTCATTTACTCAGTCATGTCCGACTCTTTGCGACCCCATGAATCACAGCACGTCAGGCCTCCCTGTCCATCACCAACTGCCAGAGTTCACCCAAACCCATGTCCATTGAGTTGGTGATGCCATCCAGCCATCTCATCTTCTGTCGTCCCCTTCTCCTTCTGCTCTCAATCTTTCCCAGCATCAAAGTCTTTTCAAATGAGTCAGCTCTCCGCATCAGGTGGTGAAAGTATTGGAGTTTCAGCTTCAACATCAGTCCTTCCAATGAACATCCAGGACTGATCTCCTTTAGGATGGACTGGTTGGATCTCCTGGCTGTCCAAGGGACTCTCAAGAGTCTTCTCCAACACCAGTTCAAAAGCATCAATTCTGCGCTCAGCTTTCTTCACAGTCCAACTCTCACATCCATACATGATCACTGTAAAAACCATAGCCATGACTAGACAGACCTTTGCTGGCAAAGTAATGTCTCTGCTTTTCAATATGCTATGTAGGTTGGTCATAACTTTTCTTCCAAGGAGAAAGCGTCTTTGAATTTCATGGCTGCAGTCACCATCTGCAGTGATTTTGGAGCCCAAAAAGATAAAGTCTGACACTGTTTCCACTGTTTCCCCATCTATTTGCCATGAAGTGATGGGACCGGATGCCATGATCTTTGTTTTCTGAATGTTGAGCTTTAAGCTAACTTTTTCGCTCTCCTCTTTCACTTAAATCAAGAGGCTTTTTAGTTCCTCTTCACTTTCTGCCATAAGCGTGGTGGTGTCATCTGCATATCTGAGGTTATTGATATTTCTCCCGGCAATCTTGATTCCAGCTTGTGCTTCTTCCAGTCCAGCGTTTCTCCTGATGTACTCTGCATAGAAGTTAAAGAAGCAGGGTGACAGTATACAGCCTTGACATACTTCTTTTCCTATTTGGAACCAGTCTGTTGTTCCATGTCCAGTTCTAACTGTTGCTTCCTGACCTGCATACAGATTTCTCAAGAGGCAGGTCAGGTGGTCTGGTATTCCCATCTTTTTCAGAATTTTCCACAGTTTTATTGTGACCCACACAGTCAAAGGCTTTGGCATAGTCAATAAAGCAGAAATAGATGTTTTTCTGGAACTCTCTTGTTTTTTCGATGATCCAGCAGATTTTGGCAATTTGATCTCTTGTTCCTCTGCCTTTTCTAAAACCAGCTTGAACATCAGAGGGTTCACGGTTCACGTATTGCTGAAACCTGGCTTGGAGAATTTTAAGCATTACTTTACTAGCGTGTGAGATGCGTGCAATTGTGCAGTAGTTTAACTGCGGATAACTTGACCCAAATCAAGGCAGTACCTCCAATATACTACTACTCAGAGTACTGGCATTTAAAAAGGTAGTTTCACTTAAAAATACCTCTAATTGGGTACTAAAAATTTTGATTAAATACTGATCACTAAGTACATCATTTTAATATTTTTGTGATGAAATGGACAGAACACATAAAGCATTTTTGCTGCATACTATACTATAAGGTTCACAAGAGGAAATGCACGTGTGCAATTTGAGCTACAAGCCCTGCCAGCTGCTTTTTTCATCAATCACCATTTTTACTTGAAAGAACGACAAACAGACATACTATGGTTATTCAGACTTACATGTTTTCCAAGAGTTTTCTTGATAATGAATGAAACAAACCTGTCACTTCAAGGAACACGACTGACAGCTTTTGTTGCCAATGATAAAATTTGAGTTTTAAGCAAAAGCCAAAATTTTGGAATATTTGCATCTACTACCTTGAGCTTGACAGCTTTCCTTTACATAAAGACTCTTCTGATATCAGTGGTGATATTAACCACCACATTTTTTTAATTAGTAGACTTCATTTGGATTTTAGAAGTTTCAGGTTTAGAAACTGAGCAGATCTTTAAAGGGTTTCTATGTTCTCCATCTCCCTACAGAGTTTCTCCTGTTATTAACATCTCACAATAGTATGGAACATGCATTACATTGATGAACTCATACTGATATACTCAGTTCAGTTCAGTTCAGTTCAGTCACTCAGTCGTGTCCGACTCTGCAACCCCATGAATCACAGCACGCCAGGCCTTCCTGTCCATCACCATCTCCTGGAGTTCACTCAGATTCACGTTCATCGAGTCAGTGATGCCTTCCAGCCATCTCATCCTCTGTCATCCCCTTCTCCTCCCGCCCCCAATTCCTCCCAACATCAAAGTCTTTTCCAGTGAGTCAACTCTTCCCATGAGGTGGCCAAAGTACTGGAGTTTCAGCTTTAGCATCATTCCTTCCAAAGAAATCCCAGGGCTGATCTCCTTCAGAATGGACTGGTTGGATCTCCCTGCAGTCCAAGGGACTCAGAGTCTTCTCCAACACCACAGTTCAAAAGCATCAATTCTTTGGCGCTCAGCCTTCTTCACAGTCCAACTCTCACATCCATACATGACCACAGGAAAAACCATAGCCTTGACTAGACGGACCTTAGTCGGCAAAGTAATGTCTCTGCTTTTGAATATGCTATCTAGGTTGGTCATAACTTTTCTTCCAAGGAGTAAGCGTCTTTGAATTTCATGGCTGCAGTCACCATCTGCAGTGATTTTGGAGCCCCAAAAAATAAAGTTTGGCACTGTTTCCACTGTTTCCCCATATATTTCCCATGAAGTAATATATTACTATTAACTAAATTCCATAGTGTGTATTACTGTCTACTCTTTGCGTTGTACACTTCTGTGTGTCTGGACACATCTGTAATGTCATGTATCCACATTACAGCACCCTAGAGAATAGTTTCACTGTCCTAAAACTTTTCTATGCTTCATCCCTCTCCTTCATGCCTTTTTAAAATTATCTCTGTAGCTTTGCCTTTTCCAGAATGTCATATAGGTAGAATCATACAGTAGGTAGGCTTTTTATGCTGGCTTCTGTCACTTCCCAATATGCCTTTAAGTTTTCTCCCTATCTTTTCATGGATTGATGAAAAGATAGCTCATTTCTTTTTATCATTGAGTAATATACCATTGCTTATACATATCACAGTTTACATATCCATTCACCTATTGAAGGACATTTTGACTGTTTCTAATTTGAAGCAATTATGAATAAAGTTACTGTAAACATTTGTGTCCAGGCTTTTGTGTGAGTATATATTTTCAACTCATTTGGGTAAGTATCTAGACGTGTAATCTCAAAATCACATGATAAGATACTACATTTCACTTTGCAAGAAACTGAAACTCTTCAAGTGGTTGTAGAATTTTTCATTCTCTCCAACAACAAATGAGAATTACTGTTGCTTTACATCCTTGCTAGCAACTGGTGCTGCTATGTTATTAGATTTTAGTAATTCTAATAGGTATTAATGATGTCTCATTGTTTGAATTTGAAATTCCCTAATAACATATGATGTTGAGCAAATTTTAATATGCTTATTCCACATTTATCTTCTTTGGTGAGGTGCCTTTAAGATCTTTAGCCTATTTTATAATTGTGTTGTTGCTGTTTAATTGCTGAATTCTGTGTATATTTTGGATATAAGTCCTTTCTCAGGTATGTGTTCTGCAAATATTTTCTCCCAGCCTGTGATTTGTCTCTTTATATTTTTAACTGTGCCTTTTGCAGAGTAGAAATTTTATTTTTAGAAGTTTGCCTTGTGAATTTTCTTTCAGGGATTGTGCTTTTGGTATTTAAAAACCTCATTGCCCAACAGAGGTAATTTAGATTTTCTTCTAAATTATCATCTATAAATTTTAGAGTTTTGCATTTTACATTTAGGCCAGTGATTTATTTTGAGTTAATTTTTATAAGTGGTGTAAGATACGTGTTTAGGTTCATATTTTGCATATTGATGTCCAGTTGTTCCAGCACCATTTGTTGAAAAGATTGCCCTTTCTACATTGAATTGCCTTAGCTACTTTGTCAGAGATAATCCGTAAGGGTCTCTTTCTTGACCCTCCATTCTGTTCCGCTGATTTATTTGTTTATTCTTTCACCAAAACATCTGTCTTGATTACTATGGTTTTAAAATAAGTCTTGAAGTCAGGTTAATTCTCCAATTTTGGTCGTTTTCTTCAATATTATGTACTATTCAACACAGCATTATGTTGGCTACTTGGGAGATTTGTCTTTCCAAATACACTTCAATTATTCCTTTAAAACAATTTTGTTGACATTCAGATTTTGATTGAGATTGCATTGAATTTATAGATCAAGTAGGGGAGAATTAACATCTTAATAATCTTCCTACCTATGAATATAGACTACCTCTCCATTTATCTAGATCTTTGATTCCTTTCATTCAGTTCAGTTCAGTTCAGTCACTCAGTCAACTTCAGCTCTTCACAACCCCAGAGACCGTAGCACGCCAGACTTCCTTGTCCATCACTAACTCCCAGAGCTTGCTCAACTCATATCCATCGAGTTGGTGATGCCATTCAATCATCTCATCCTCTGTCATCCCCCTTTCCTCCTGCTTCAATCTTTCCCAGCATCAGGGTCTTTTCCCATGGGTCAGTTGTTCACATCAGGTGGCCAAAGTATTAGAGTTTCGGCTTCAGTATCAGTCCTTCCAGTGAATATTTAGGACTGACCTCCTTTAGATTGCTGACTGGTTGGATCTCCTTGCAGTCCAAGGGACACTCAAGAGTCTTCTCCAACTCCACAGTTCAAAAGCATCAATTCTTCAGCTTTCTTTATAATCCAACTCTCATATCCGTACATGAGTACAACAGTAGTCATTACTGGAAAAACCATAGCTTTGACTAGATGAACCTTTGTAAGCAAAGTAATGTATGTCTCTGCCTTTTAATATGCTATCTAGTTGGTCATAGCTTTTCTTCCAAGGGGCAAATGTCTTTTAATGGCTGCAGTCACCATCTGCAGTGATTTTCAGTTCAGTTCAGTTCAGTTCAGTTGCTCAGTAGTGTCTGACTCTTTGCAATGCCATGAATCACAGCACACCAGGCCTCCCTGTCCATCACCAACTCCCGGAGATCACTCAAACTCATGTCCATTGAGTCGGTGATGTCATCCAGCCATCTCATCCTCTGTCGTCCCTTCTCCTCCTGCCCCCAATCCCTCCCAGCATCAGAGTCTTTTCCAATGAGTCAATTCTTCACATGAGGTGGCCAAAGTACTGGAGTTTCGGCTTTAGCATCATTCCTTCCAATGAACACCCAGAACTAATCTCCTTTAGAATGGACTGGTTGGATCTCCTTGCAGTCCAAGGGACTCTCAAGAGTCTTCTCCAACACCACAGTTCAAAAGCATCAATTCTTTGGCACTCAGCCTTCTTCACAGTCCAACTCTCACATCCAGAACAATAGCCTTGGCTAGACGGACCTTTGTTGGCAAAGTAAAGCCTCTGCTTTTTAATTTGCTATCTAGGTTGGTCATAACTTTCCTTCCAAGGAGTAAGTGTCTTGAATTTCATGGCTGCAGTCACCACCTACAGTGATTTTGGAGCCCCCCAAAATAAAGTCTGACACTGTTTCCACTGTTTCCCCATTTATTTCCCATGAAGTGATGGGACCGGATGCCATGATCTTCATTTTCTGAATGTTGAGCTTTAAGCCAACTTTTTCGCTCTCCTCTTTCACTTTCATCAAGAGGCTTTTTAGTTCCTCTTCACTTTCTGCCCCCTAAAATAAAGTCTATCACTGTTTCTATTGTTTCCCCATCTATTTGCCATGAAGTGATGGGACTGGATTCCAAGATCTTTATTTTTTGAATGTTGAGTTTTAAGTCAGCTTTTCCACTCTCCTCTTTCACTTCCACCAAGGGGCTCTTTAGTTCCTCTTTGCTTTCTGCCATGAAGGTGGTGTCATCTGCCTATGTGAAGTTATTTATATTTCTCCTAGTAATCTTGATTCCAGCTTGTGCTTCATCCAGCCTGGCTTTTCGCATGATGTACTCTGCATATAAATTAAATAAGCAGGGTGTCGATATACAGCCTTGACATGGTCCTTTCCCAATTTGGAACCAGTCCATTGTTTCATGTGCAGTTCTAACTGTTGCTTCTTGACCTGCATGCCGATTTCTTAGGAGACAGGTAAGGTGGTCTGATATTCCCATCTTTTTAGGAATTTTCCACAGTTGGTTGTGCTCCACACAGTTAAACTTTTTAGCGTAGTCAACGAAGCAGAAGTTTTCTAGTTTTCCTAATACGGATCCTATATATATAGTATTAGTTTTATGCTTAAGCATTTCTTACCTTTTTTTAGTGACAATAAAAGTGGCAACAGGTTTTCAACTTCAAATTCCAATCGTTCATTTTTGTATAGACAATCACTGACTTTTGTGTATTAGCCTTGTATTCTACAGGCTTATTATAATTGCTTATTGACTCAAGGAGTTTTTTGTGTGTCTTTTGTTTTTTTCCTTACTTTTCTTGGAATTTTCTTTTTTTAATATAAATTTATTTTAATTGGAGGCTAATTACTTTACAATATTGTGTTGGTTTTGGAATTTTCTACGTAAACAATTGTGAACAAAAACAGTTTTATCTATTCTTTCCCAATCTCTATACCAGTCATTTCCTTTTCTTCTCTCATTTCATTAACTTGGTCTAGTCTCCAATTATTTACAAGCAGGCTATAGGGTTGATGAATAATTGGCTGCTGCTGCTGCTGCTGCTGCTAAGTCACGTCAGTCGTGTCTGACTCGGTGTGACCCCATAGACGGCACCCAACAGGCTCCTCTGTCCCTAGGATTCTCCAGGCAAGAACACTAGAGTGGGTTGCCATTTCCTTCTCCAATGCATGAAAGCGAAAAGTGAAAGTGAAGTCGCTTAGTCATGTCCGACTCTTAGCGACCCCATGAACTGCAGCCTACCATGCTCCTCCATCCATGGGATTCTCCAGGCAAGAGTACTGGAGTGGGGTGCCATTGCCTTCTCTGAATAATTGGCTAAAATGTATTTTTTTCATTTATTCATTCATTCAGGAGATATATAAAATCTTTATTGTAATAATTTATTCATGTGTAAGAGTCATTTGTTTACTTTTGATATAGCTAGCTGGAAAAGTTGGTAGTATATATGCAGCTACAATGGAAGTGAATCTCCATAAGAGAGGGAATCTTCTGTATTATTGGGCTGGCCAAAACGTTCGTTTGGATTTACCAAACGAATGTTTTGGCCAGCCCAATACATTTACAAAACCTAGAACAGGGTTTGCACTTACCTAAAAGACAATCCCAGGGTTTTTTGTGTGATAATACCTTTCAAAGACAAAACTGATATTATCTTGACATTTAACTTAATGCCTTGTATTGGATTAAAATCAAGAGATGCTTTTTATCAGGAACTAATAAATATGTTTGGCAACAGTTTTATTTGTATGGGAGGAAACAGCAACTGAAAAGTATCAACGTCAACTGGGTGACTGTAACTATATCATGAGATCTCATTTCACAACACTGAGTTCTAACAGCAGGAGGCTAATTCTGCAACCACAATTTAGGCAAAGCTCTGACAATGCAAGCTGCTCAATTCCATGTAAACAAGAATAGGAAGCTCTGTGAGAGACTTTAGGAAAGTAGGGGAAGACTAGGATGATTATTCCTAGCTATTACAGAATAAAAAACATTCTATCCTGAAAATCAGAAACAGTCATTGAAGTTTTAGCCAGAGTTAAAAATAGTGATTTCTCCTAAGAAACCCTTCCCCCTTATATTTATAGGCAGCAATGCAGTCCTCTTTCATGTTCCTTATTTCTGCTATTATCTTCCATTTTTAACTCAATCAGGAGCGTGGGCACTGAAATCTGATTAATCTGGATTAGAAGGCCACTTGACTCATGTGATCCTGGGCAAGTTAATTAACTTTTCTAATCCTAAATTTCTTCATTTGCAAAATTAGGAAAATAATTGTTTTCACCTCAGATTATTAAAAGAGCTAAATGAGCTAATACCTGTAAAATACATAGTATGGTACCTAGTACACAGTAAGATCTTTATAATATTATTGTCTGTAGTATTACTACTACTAATAATATCCTTGTGTCTTACAAGCCCCACCTGTTCTACTAAAAAAACAAACAAAAAAAAAAAACAAAAAAAAAAACCTGTCACATCCTCTCTTCCTCTTTTTCTAACTTATTACAGACTCAGAGTATCCATCATTTGGTCCATTCTGATAGTCTCTCATCTCAGGTCTTTCCCCCTCTGTTTCATTTTACATACAAATCCCAAATTAATCTCCCTAAAGCACACCCTGTTTAAAATCCTTAATTGAGGCCACAATGTCTACAGAAAAGAGTCTAAACCCTTTACTTTGGCACTCAAGGCCTCTGTAATCTGACCACAACCTCGAGTTCTAAACACTCTATTCTGCCATGCATTTAAAATCCAGCCAGAATGAACAGGGCAGCCAAGCTCAGGCTTGTTTGAGCTTCACAGTTTCCCAGAATGGTCAGGAGGGAATGAAGCCAGTTGGGGAGGGCAAGCTGCATCCAGAGGAGAATGCCAAGGTTTAAAACTAGAGAAAAGAAGCCAGATCTGTTGTCAAGACTAAGAGCTAAATTGGGCATCCGGAATGACAGCTAAAACCAAGAAGGTCTGAGGGTGCTAAAAGCAGAGTGGAATCAAAGAACAAAGACAGGACGGAGTAGGATTCAGGATTTTTAATGTGAATAAGGCCAAAACCGCCAAAATGTGCTTTCATTAGGTTTTAACTCCATGATGTAAAGAGAGACAGCACAGTTCAAAATGTGACTTAAACAGAACTGGGAAAATAGTACATTTTATAAAAAATTATTGCCTGTAAAATTTAGCTATGGGAAAGTATATTTTTGTAATGTAAAAATAGAAAACATATATATGTAAGTAAAATTACTAAGAGGAATATATTAAATGACTAATACTGGTGGTAATTTTATAATGTATATTCATACACATTTATGTATATTATATACATATAACTGTATATATAAATATGTATGCATATACATTTATTTGTACATTTATATATTTATATGCATTATTTACATAGTTTAATGGGCTTCCCTGGTAGTTCAGGTGGTAAAGAATCCATCTGCAATGCAGGAGACAGGGTTCAATCCCTGGGTTGGGACAATCCCGTGGAGGAAGTCATGGCAACCCTCTCCAGTCTTCTTGCCTGAAGAATCCCTATGGACAGAGGAGCCTGGCAGGCTATAGACCATGGGGTCACAAAGAGTCAGACACAACTGAGCAACTCAGCACAGCACAGCATATACATTAATAAATAATACATCTAACATACATTTATATACTATATGAAATATTTGCTTACATATATCATATATAATTTATACATTTTTATTCCATATAAACATGTATTCATATATGAATATATGCATATACATATATATATTTACCAGAAGATATACACTAGAATGTTAACTGTGATGAAGAGTGGTATGGGATTGTAGGCAATTCATTTTCTTCCTTTTACATAAGCTGAAATTTTTTGAAGTAAATGTGCATTGAGACAAAAACTGGGATAAACCAACTGCCTAAGCCACATAGTTAATCAGAAAAAAAATAGTGATTTATTTCTCTATGAAATTTCCAAATCCACTGATTATATTAACAGGAGTCTAAGAAACAGACTCACTTATATAAAGAGCTTTAACTTTTGAACAAATATACTGATTCTTAGGCCAAACAGTAATAAATAAATGTGAGAAAATCAAAGACATTTTCCCATATGGCCTATGTGACTATTAACTTTCAGATGGAGGTATTTGATAAGCTCTTAGTGCCCTTCTGCAGATATAGTAGTAATTGGTTCTCAAGACATTCCTTTACATTCAGATGTCGAAACCTAAACACAAACAAGCTAAGGACTTTTGTCAATTTCCCAAGAGAAATTTCAAAGGAGTAGAGCTAGATAGAATCCAGAGATCCTTGTGAATAACATGAGATCTAATATACTATATAGAACACTTAATTGCGTGGAGATTTTCTTATTTTTTTAAGATAAATGACATTTTACATGATATATTAAGAACATCTGAATTCTTCTGAAGAATAATTTAAAATTGGAAGACAGTAAATTCTCTGTTATGATTGAACAATATCACTGTCTTCTAACAAATAAAAGGAACCAAACCAAAGCAGAGAGGCAGAGAGGGAGAAAAAGTGAACAAGAGGGTGGGAGGATGGGAAGTAAAGAAAAAATTAGATTCTTTAAGAAGTAGAGATTCACTTTTAGGCAAAGGAAAGTATTTTTTCTTCCTTTGCCTGTTTTCTTATAAATAGTACAATCCCTCAAATCCACTATTAATATGACGTCAGGGACAAATGAAATACATAAACTAAGAACTCGTTAAAATGGATTGATAGGGTATGCACTCTGCTGAATTACCAAACAAAGGAAAAGCAAATAAGAAACAAGTCTCTCACATTCCATTGAAAACAGTTTATTATTTATTAAAGGATTATAGATATTCATTAACCTTCTCTTACTTTTGTTTTTGGGGGGTGCTCTGATAGATTAATCAAAAGCTATACAATTTCTGGTAAATTTCAGTTCTGTCTCTGGGTACTGGGCTATCAATGTGTTTTATTATTTCTACTGTTTTATTATTCCTCTCATTAATAATCCTTATTGAATTACAGCAATACCCATGGTATATTCCAGAGTACAGTGAGCTGAGTGTGTTTCCCATTTCCTCTTAAAAACAGAAAATGCCAGGAAAGAAAACCTGAGCTAGAGTCTGAAGCCAATACTTTCAGCCTGATTAAGACCAGACTGAGGCTATCTACACTGTGAAAGGGCCACATGGGCTCCCTAAAGTGCGTGTTCAGCCCATAAATAAAAACAGCAAGCAAAACTTTCTGGTTTTCTGCTTGATAACTTTCCAGCTTATGATGGTACATGTTCTACCCATTCTCTCGAGTCCATTTTGTGTCTCACCTCCCAACCAACAAAGCCCACATTGACCTTTCTTTCCTTTCAACTCATGTATTATCTATTCCATCCGTTTGGCATTTGCTTTGATAAAATTTTTTTTCTATAAACATTTTTGCCATCCTCTGTAGACTATTAGTATAATGCACAGTCCACCAGAAAGAAACAAATCTTGTTAAGCAGATTTCCTTGTAAGGCTCTGTTTAAGTGGTCCTGGGGATAAGAATCATGACTGTAATTGTCAAGTAAGGTCTATCTTTACATTTCATGCAAAGATGGGCACAATAAAGGGACAGAAATGGTATGGACATAATGGAAGTACAAGAAATTAAGAGGTGGCAAGAATATACAGGAGAACTGTACAAAAAAGGTCTTAATGATCCAAAGAACCATTATGGTGTGGTCACTCACCTTGAGCCAGACATCCTGGAGTGTGAGGTCAAGTGGGCCTTAGGAAGAATAACTACAAAAAAAGTTATTGGAGGTGATGGAATTTCAGCTGAGCTATTTCAAATCCTAAAAGATGATGCTGTTAGAGTGCTGCATTCTATATGTCAGCAAATTTGGAAAACTCAGCAGTGACCACAGGACTGGAAAATTCAGTTTTCATTCCAATCCCAAAGTAGGACAATGCCAAGGAATGTTCAAACTACTGCACAATTGCATTCATTTCACATGCTAGCAAGATAATGCTCAAAATCCTTCAAGCTAGGAACAGTACTTGATCTGAGAACTTCCAGAAGTACAAGCTGGATTTAGAAAAGGCAAAGGAACCAGAGCTTAAATTGCCAACATCTATTGGATCATAGAAAAAGCAAGGGAATTCCAGGAAAAAACATCTATTTCTATTTCATTGACTATGCTAAAGCCTTTGACTGTGTGGATCACAATAAACTATGGAAAATTCTGAACGAGATAGGAATACCAGACCATCTGACCTGCCTCCTGAGAAGTCTGTATGTAGGTCAAGAAGCAAAAGTTAGAATCAGACATGGACTGGTTCCAAACTGGGAAAGGAGCACATCAAGGTTGTATATTGCCATCCTGCTTATTTAACTTATATGCAGAGTACATCATGCAAAGTGCCAGCTGGATGAAGCTCAAGTTGGAATCAAGATAGATGGGAGAAATATCAATAACCTCAGATATTCAGATGACACCACCCTTATGGCAGAAAGTGAAGAGGAACTAAAGAGCCTCTTGATGAAGGTGAAAGAGGACAGTGAAAAAGCTGGCTTAAAAACTCAATATTCAAAAGCAAAGATCATGACATCCAATCCCATCACTTCATGGCAAATAGATGGGAAAACAATGGAAACAGTGATAGCCTTTATTATCCTGGGCTCCAAAATCACTGCAAACAGACTGCACCATGAAATTAAAAGACACTTGCTTCTTGGAAGAAAAGATATGACCAACCTAGACAGCATATTAAAAA
The DNA here is from genome assembly GCF_023091745.1 of Budorcas taxicolor. Classification (NCBI taxonomy): domain Eukaryota; kingdom Metazoa; phylum Chordata; class Mammalia; order Artiodactyla; family Bovidae; genus Budorcas; species Budorcas taxicolor. The sequence continues at coordinate 58,622,029 of NC_068924.1, forward strand.
GAAAACATATCACTTTCCCAACAAAGATGCATATAGTCAAAGCTATGGTTTTCCAGTAGTCATATACAGATGTGAGTTGGACCATAAAGAAGGCTGAGTACCAAAGAATGGACACTTTCGAACAGTGGTGTTGGAGAAAACTCTTAATAGTTCCTTGTACTGGGATGAGAGCAAACCAGTCAATCCTAAAGGAAACCAACCCTGAACATTCATTGGAAGAACAAATGTTGACGCTGAAGCTCCAATACTTTGGCCACCTGATATGAAGAACCTAATCACTGGAAAAGACCCTCATAATGGGAAAGACTGAGGGCAGAAGAATAAGGAGGTGACAGAGGATGAGATGGTTGGATGGCATCACTGACTCAGTGGACATGAGTCAGCAAATTCCAGGTCACAGTGAAGAACAGGGAAGCCTGGCACGCTGTAGTCCATGGGGTTGCAAAGAGCTGGACATGACTGAGCGACTGAACAACAACAACAAAGTAGAGGATATAGGCAAAGAATTCTGAAACCAGACCTCAGAAGGATTTTAGAGTACCATGACTTATAAAAGACATGCAGGCAAGTCCTATTTTAGAATTCTAAATTCTTCCCTATGAAGAGTTAATGAGAAGTAAGCCCTTAACCAGTGGATGTTGGCAATGTGATCTCTGGTTCCTCTGCCTTTTCTAAAACCAGCTTGAACATCTAGAAGTTCACGGTTCACATATTGCTGAAGCGAACAAGAGATCAAATTGCCAACATCTGCTGGATCATCGAAAAAGCAAGAGAGTTCCAGAAGAACATCTATTTCTGTTTTATTGACTATGCCAAAGCCTTTGACTGTGTGGATCACAATAAACTGTGGAAAATTCTGAAAGAGATGGGAATACCAGATCACCTAACCTGCCTCTTGAGAAACTTATATGCAATTCAGGAAGCAACAGTTAGAACTGGACAACACACTGTTTCCAAATAGGAAAAGGAGAACGTCAAGGCTGTATATTGTCACCCTGCTTATTTAATTTATATGCAGGGTACATCATGAGAAATGCTGGACTGAAAGAAGCACAAGCTGGAATTAAGATTGCCAGGAGGAACATCAATAATCTCAGATATGCAGATGACACCACCCTTATGGTAGAAAGTGAAGAGGAACTAAAAATCCTCTTGATGAAAGTGAAAGAGGAGAGCGAAAAAGTTGGCTTAAAGCTCAACATTCAGAAAACAAAGATCATGGCATCCGGTCCCATCACTTCATGAGAAATAAATGGGGAAACAGTGGAAACAGTGTCAGACTTTATCTTTTTGGGCTCCAAAATCACTGCAGATGGTGACTGCAGCCATGAAATTCAAAGACGCTTACTCCTTGGAAGAAAAGTTATGACCAATCTAGATAGCATATTGAAAAGCAGAGACATTACTTTGCCAACAAAGGTCCGTCTAGTCAAGGCTATGGTTTTTCCAGTGGTCATGTATGGATGTGAGAGTTGGACTGTGAAGAAGGCTGAGCACCAAAGAATTGATGCTTTTGAACTGTGGTGTTGGAGAAGACTCTTGAGAGTCCCTTGGACTGCAAGGAGATCCAACCAGTCCATTCTGAAGATCAGCCCTGGGATTTCTTTGAAAGGAATGATGCTAAAGCTGAAACTCCAGTACTTTGGCCACCTCATGTGAAGAATTGACTCATTGGAAAAGACTCTGATGCTGGGAGGGATTGGGGGCAGGAGGAGAAGGGGATGACAGAGGATGAGATGGGCTGGATGGCATCACTGACTTGATGGACGTGAGTCTGAGTGAACTCCGGGAGATGGTGATGGACAGGGAGGCCTGGCGTTCTGCGATTCATGGGGTCGCAAAGAGTCGTACACGACTGAGCGACTAAACTGAACTGAACTGAACTGAAGCCCTTAACCCAGGAAGGTCTCATCTGGCTGAGTTGAATTTCTTGATTTGTACCATGTTGATCTCATCTCATGCTAAGCTACAGAGGGGTGTCACTTTCTTATACCAAGGCCATTACTGAATAAAGACAGCACAGTCTTTTATTCTCTATCAAAAAATCCAAAGTCTAGATTTAAAAATAAAGAAACATTTGCCCATTGTATCACGCAGCTGGTAAAGAGGCTTGATTGTAATTATCAGATTTTCTCCTGGTGTAGGGCTAGGTCTTTGGTTCTCTTCCTGAGAGCATTATGATCTGGGGGCATCTTGTCCCTCTGCTCTGAATTTCTTATCCTGAAGCTGTCCCAATGAAACGAACCTTGTTTAGTTCTTTGGATTGGGTGGAGGGAAAATAGGGAAGGAATGCAGTTGGGAGGACTTCATTAATGTCCTAGCTATAAAAAGAAAAATAGCTCTCCCATTGGATAGAGAAATGAGTACTAAAAGAAATCCCTTTGTAATACTAGTTTATATTCTTCATCCTACCGACCCCTCGCCCATTGCATCCGTTTAGAACGATTTAGCTCCTTGGCGATGGAACAATGGAAAAGTTATTTTACACTTCTTTCTAACAAACAACCTTACTTTTCCTATATCCTTAGTATGGTACATAGTTGACAATAAATATTTAACAAACTGGTTCTTGTTTTTAATTAAAATTTCATGACAAAGACTTTAATGCAAGTTTTCATCATGCAAAAACCCGTTTTTATCTCCATAATTGCAAAGCTATGCCTGCACTGTCCAATACAACAGCCACTAAACCACATGTGACTAGTGAACATTTTTAGCATGGTTCATTCAAGTTGAGATAGGCTGTAAAGTGTAAATATATATCATATTTCACAAACTTGGTATGAAGACTGCAAAATACCCCATTAATTTTTTTTTTACATTGGTTACATCCTATATGTGATATTTTAGGCTAAAAAATTTATTAAAACTAAGCTTACCTTTTTCTTTTAAAAAATGTCATTAGTAAAAAACGTTGAAAATTTTACATGTGCTTCATACTATATCTCTCCTAGACAGGTCTGATCCAGACAAGATTAGACAACCTTTTTTAAAAAAAAGACAAATCCAGGTGAATTGTTCATTTTCACAGTAAGGGCCAGAAGAAAATAATCCAAGTCAGGATCCATTTGCAGCAGTGTTCAGTCAATATAATAAAAGGTTACAAGATCTGAGTAAACTGTACTGTGGTAGAACCAGGGATGAGTTGGGAAGAAAGACTTGGAGCTGAGTTTCAGCGTTTCCATGAAGACATCTAGTCTGTCATTGCTTTGGTTGGTATCTTAATAACCTGCCTCGGAATCCTACAGAAAATTATTGTAGGATTCACAGTCCTACTGGCAGTGAGAACTACTGGGGCTTCCTGCAGTGAAAGGGGAGTTGAAATATCATTGATGATGATCTTGTTACAATCACAAGAAATGAAACTTATTGATGTAAAGTCAGAGGTAAACCAAGCAGGTGAAAACAAATGAAAAGTTCCCTGTAGTTTCAGAGCAGACAGAAGATAGTCATCAATCCTATAAAAGCATTTACATTTCACTTTCCTGTTGCGTGATGGGCTTTCCAGGTTCAGTTCAGTTCAGTTCAGTTTAGTCGCTCAGTCATGTCCGACTCTTTGCGACCCCATGAATTGCAGCAAGCCAGGCCTCCCTGTCCATCACCAACTCCCGGAGTTCACACAGACTCGCGTCTGTCGAGTCAGTGATGCCATCCAGCCATCTCATCCTCAGTCGTCCCCTTCTTCTCCTGCCCCCAATCCCTCCCAGCATCAGAGTCTTTTCCAATGAGTCAACTCTTCGCATGAGGTGGCCAAAGTACTGGAGTTTCAGCTTTAGCATCATTCCTTCCAAAGAAATCCCAGGGCTGATCTCCTTCAGAATGGACTGGTTGGATCTCCTTGCAGTCCAAGGGATTCTCAAGAGTCTTCTCCAACACCACAGTTCAAAAGCATCAATTCTTCGGGGCTCAGCCTTCTTCACAGTCCAACTCTCACATCCATTATACAGGGATTAAGAATTTGCCTGCCAATGCAGGAGACACAAGAGATGCAAGAGATGGGGGTTTGATCCCTGGGTGAGGAAAATCCCCTGGAGCAGGAAATGGCAACCCACTCCAGTATTCTTGCCTGGAAAATTCCATGGACAGAGGAGCCTGGTGGGCTATGGTTCATAGGGTCACAAAGAGTTGGAGAGAACTGAGCGCTTGTACATGTTTGCTCCTTGTTGCAATAGTCATAGTTTTCATTTTTCATTAAAAATCATCTTTTTCTGTAGAGAGTTCTCTTGGGCAAAGAAAAAAGACATTTTTTAAATTTTAACTTAATAAAATATCTTGATAATATGACAATTCATTATCATAGTGATTCATTCACTTTACCTGAGAAAAGTCTCCGACATCTCTGGCATTGCTGTGAACCGAGCACTTTAGAATCTCTGGTACTGTTTTATCACGTGTATAGTAGGCATAGCAATGCTTTCTATGTTTACTTTACTTAGCTACCAGTGGGAAGAAGTTATAGTCTTCTAATAAAAAAGGAGGGAAACAGAATGCACATTTGAAAGAACCTGAGTTGGGAAATTAATCCTGATGTGAAGATTGCCACTTTCTGACTTAGGAAAGTTGCCTAACCTGTCTAATCCTGGGTTTCTTCTTTTATAAATTGTAATAAATGATATATCTCTTACCAGATCACTGGAGAATTAATTGAGCTCACTTATATGGTGCTCTTAGTACAGAACATAACACACAAAGCAGCTGTATTTAGAATCCATGTGCTCAGCAATAAAGCTGATATCCTGATATGTTTATATATCTACCTATAGATAAATATGTATAAATTAGTATACAGATAGATTAAATGACTAGGAATGCCACAAACTCCAATTAACTTCACAGAAAAGAACTTCTTATGAGACTCATCTCAAAAGCATTTTTTTTAAACTATTGATTTTGTCTCTGAATGTTGTAAATAAACAGTTATATAAATGTTTTCCCCATTTTTCACTTATGATTAAATAAGTGAAAGTTGCTCATTTTGTCCAATTCTTTGAGACCCCATGGACTATACAGTCCATGGAATTCTCCAGGCCACAATACTGGAGTGGGTAGCCTTTCCTTTCTCCAGGAGATTTTCCCAACCCAGGGATCGAACCCAGGTCTCCCACATTGCAGGCAGATTCTTTACCAGCTGAGCCACAAGGGAAGCCCAGGAATACCGGAGTGGGTAGCCTATCCCTTCTCCAGTGGATCTTCCCAACCTAGGAGTCAAATCAGGGCCTCCTGCATTGCAGGTAGATTCTTTACCAACTGAGCTATCAGGGAAGCCCTCCGATTAAATAAGCCCATGCAAAACATCATAGGTTAAGTGGAACTTTGTGCAAAATTGCAGATTTGCTTAAGTGAACTTAAAAGGAGCTTCCAAGGAAAATGTTGAAATTCTTCTGCTGGATTTTAGATAATGCCCTGGAGGAAAAAAATATTCACATGATTAAGATATTTAAGAAAGTCACAGAGTTAATCACATTGACCTCTTCTGGGCCTTCAGAATTAACCACAAAGAAGTTTTAGTATCACCCCCAGCCTTAGAAAACCATCACCACTCTCCTAAAAATTTGTATTGTTTTTCAGTAGAATAAGAAGGAAGAGAAATAATAGAAGGAGGAAGAAAGGAAGGATGAAAGGCAAGCAAGAGAGGGTGACAACTAATCAAACATCCCTGGTTGGACATTTATTCAGACATTTCCTGTTTTCTTCCTTCATTATCACTACCAGTGACAGTCTAGTGCACCTTAACCAGAATTTTTGCTCTGCCAGTAACATGTGAGTTTAAAAATAGGTCATTGTTTTTTTAGAATGCAGTTCACTTGTGAAGAAGTTTAAAAAAAAAAAAGAATTAAAAATCCAGCTGTTGTGCTAATTGGATGCTTAAATTATTATTTCAGCTAAGTTCTTAGCTCAGTAAATGCCTTTTAAAGACCCAGGCAGTGGGCCATCCCCATACCCTGGTATCAAGCCCGATGTGCTGTATGCTTCCCTTTGTTACTCTCCTTAACTATTCTGGGACTGAGATTCTCGGAAGCCACCTTGCCTGTTGATGGAAACCACATTCTGGGCCACATGTGGACCCACTCCCTCACCATTCACAGCTGATTCTCAATGGCACCATGGGGAGGAAGTAGACTGCTGGCCTGTCTTACTCATCCTTCCCTGCGCCTGAAAAGACAGGGAACACTGAATAGTCCCCCCGCAGTTTTTGCTGAGTCTACCCTGTCGGTCAATGTAGAAGCAAACAGCCTCATCTGCCCGGTGAGTGCAAGTCAGACTGTATATTAAAGGCCCCTGTGCCAAGCCAGTAGTGTAATTGTTAACATTTTTACAATATGTAAAATAAGAGCATTTCACGTGTATCACTTCGCACATTACAAAGTGTTTTCCTTTATTACATAATCATATTTAATTTTGCATGAGCCAGAATGGAGATGTTGGAAGAACTGTGGAGCTGGGCAAATCCATGTTTAAACTGGTGTTGCCAGTTATCAGCTGTGTGACTCTGGCAATTATGTACCCTCTCTGAGCCTTGGTTACTCATGTGTCAAATGGGGACTATATCTAAGTTTCTTGTGAGGATAAAATAGACCAACATATGTAAAGTTTCTAGACTCATCCCTAGGCCAAGTGTCGTCTTATACTCATTCTAGAATCCCTGCAGGTTTAGTCTCAGGCAAGAGGAGAAGGAGAAAAAGGAAGGGATGGGGAGAGTTGGGAAATAGGACTGGGAGAAGGAGAAAAGAAGCTAACCAGCCAATGAAAAATATTTACCATTAGCAGAGCACTCACTCTCTGTGGTGAATGCTAATCCTTTCTGTGTATTATCTAACTTACTCTTGCAATAATCTTCTGACATGGATATTATTATTCTCAGTTTAATGATATGGAAATTGAGTGGAATTTAAGGAACTTGCCCAGATTTGAACAGTTGATCAATGGAGGAGCCTGGCTTAAAACCCAAATCCATCTGAACAAATAGCCAATGCTCATAACAATGTTTCCACTTAGAATTCAGCATTTTCTTCTAAAAGTCTACAAGCCATGGGAACAAAGGACTCTGTCCTCCCTGGTAGAAAGTTGTAACAAAATAAATAGTGATAATTCTTTGTATAGAAATAGATATAGATGGGGAAACAATGGAATCTATATATAAATAGACATAGATAGTTCTTATTTAGAAATATGCAGTAAAGAACTGTGCTTTGCATAAATTGCCTTGTAGCAATTGCAGAAAGTAAGCCAGACTCATTTTCTGAATCCTACAGATAAGAAACTGAAGGTATGTGTAGTCAGCTAAATCTTACATAAGGAAGAGGTAAAGTCAGGATTTGAACCTTGAGTCGCTAACTTGAAGATCAAGGCTTTTCTCAGACATACTCTCTGTCTAGCAAAGTGAGACAGACCTGGTTCTGATGGATTCTATTCCCCAGGAAGGCAGGAGTCTGCTAGTGCACTGATTGCCCAGAAACCTCTTCAGTATGACTGTAGTCCTGTTTCCCACTTATATACAGTTGAACTATTCACAGTAATAACACAAAAAAGTTTCAGATGGCTAAATGTTCCCTGGCCTGCAAGGAACAGGAAAATGAATACTCTAGTTTCTTAGCTCCTATCACCAGATGCTTAATAGAAATATTATCAAAAGTGGTACTTTCCAGCATCACAAGTTCACAAGTGTGAGTGTGTATCTGTGTGTGTCTTCACATGTACTTCAGAGCTGAGAAGTAGACATGTGGAATGTGAAAGTGTCATTTCTAGTCTTAATTTGCAGAGAAAAAAGGAACTTTTAGAGACATTTCATTTTACTCTAAGGCAGGGTTTCCCAAGTGTTCAGTTCAGTCACTCAGTTGTATCTGACCCTGGACTGCAGCATGACAGGCTTCCCAAGTGGCACAGTGGTAAAGAGTCTGCCTGCCAGTGTAGGAGATGCAAGAGACACAAGTTCGATCCCTGGGTTGGGAAGATGCCCTGGAGGAGGGCTTGGGGACCCACCCAGTATTCTTGCCTGGAAAATCCCATGGACAGAGGAGCCTGGATGGCTGCAGTCCATGGGGTTGCAGAGAGTCAGACACAACTGAGCGACTGAGCGCACACACACATGCACTCACACATGTACATTCTCTGCAGCTTCAGGCCACCTAGATCCACAATCCCCAGACTAAGCAAACACACTGGTCCCACCTCTGATCTCAGCCTCACACTCTTGTCAGCCTGCTTATTCCCAGCGCCCATGCCATCACACCCCATCCAAGTGCACTACCTACCTTTCACCTAGACAGGATACCATTACAGAGCACACTAAGAAAGCCTCTGCAAGGCAGGCAGGGTCTTCCCTTCTTTTCCCTCTAATTTTTGTCCTAAATCGTTTGGTTCGGCTTTCTGGTCCCTAGGTCTTGCAGCTGGACACTGTGTGCTGTCTTTCTTTTGCCTTCCAGATCTACCCTTTTCCTTTGACCTTCTGCCCTTCATCCCAGGTGGCAGATTTGCATGGTCTACATCAACATGTGACCTAAACTCTGATTTACCATTGGTTTGGTCAGTGGAGAGCTGCATCAGGATACTAATGGGAAGAGAAAGAAGTCTAGGTTTTCTTCCTCTGGCTTCCTCCCCAGAGAGTGTCGGACTGGTTCAGCCTCAGGACTGGTCAACCCTCTGCTCAAGGGGACTTGTCTGAACTACCCTCTCCTTTAGGCTCTGGAATCCATTTCTTGGGCAGTGTCCTTTTGGGTCTAGGGTAGAATAAGTTCCTCTGCTTTTACTACCTTTAATGGTTTTCCTTCATCCTGCAAACTATTTTTATAATAGTTCCTTCATTACACATTCTTTAAAGCAACCTTATTTTGAATATACATCTATTTCTTGCTGTTATCTTGGCTGATACATGCACTAACCATCCCCTTTCATATACTATCTTAAAAGTCTCAATCTGTCACCAGTCCTACATCAACAGCTCAAATTGAGACCTACTCAATGACTGCAAAAATTCCCCCAATAGTCTCCCTGGCCAACCTTGATCTCTCCACTGTATCTTAACCACATAGTCTGAGTAATCTTTCCAAATTAAAACTTGACACTATTTTCCTCTTTAAAGCCTTTGATGACTTCCCCTCTCCTTCGGGTAAAGTCCATGTCTCTTAACATATAAGGAGGGACTCCTACCTATCTCTTCCTCTGCTTCCACTTTTCCTACCCTCTTACTGTGAGTCCCACCGACTCACAAAGCAGACACTAAAACAAGGACTCGGTAAAGGCAATTTTACCTGAATAAGCGAATACCAGCTCCAAAGAATAATAAAGACAGGAAAGTGAGAAAACACCCTAAAATGTGCATTTAAAAGCCAGGCAGTTGCAGTTCAGTTCTATGGAGGGTCCCTGTGAAACTGTGGGGCATCCCTCTCAGGTTGCCTCTATTTCCCTTCTCCCATTGGTTGAGGTTATTAACCTTCTCACACATCCAGGTTGCACCCATCTGCAGCTGAACAAAGGTCTCTGTTGCCAAAAAAAAACATTACCAGGCAGAGAAGCAGAGACTCGTGTTGAAATTGAGAAGCTGTCTACAATAGCTTCAGGGGAAAGCAGAGGTAAACTTAAGGACGTGGGCTGATACATTAATACTGTTTATTAGGCCCACTCTACTCTGCAGCCCTTCATGCGATGTACTCTATACCTTAGAAGTGCCTGCCTACTCCCTGTCTCACGCACTGTTTCATCTTTGAAAGAACTTTTATTCCATTTCTTTAATCCGGAAGTCCCCTAGTTCCACCTCTTTCTCATACAACTCCCAAAGCCTAACTAAAATATTACCTTACAGCAGCACCCTAGAAAGAAGAATTTGTGTTCTCCTTAGTTCCCAGGTCATTTGTTTATAATTCCATTTTAGAATTCATACACATAAACTAATAAATATGACATGATACCATATGTCTCCTCCATCATATTTATTAAACTGAGTGATTTGAGTTTTGCTGATATTTTTGAGCTCAGCTTCTATATCCGAAAAATCAGAATACATACCCCTTAGGGTAAAAAGCTAAATGAACTGGCATATATAGAGTGCCCAACAATATGTCTGACTCATAGACATAGACTTATAGACTCTAAAACATTTAGTTCCATCACTGTCAAACTCTTTTCCATGTTTTCATTTTTGTAGCTCAGACACCTAGCATAATTCCCAGCACACAGTAACCCCTAGCATGTATCCTTATATAAGTAAAAAATGCCTCAGTAGCACTAAATCACCCCCATGAAATTCCTGTAACAACCTGTTATAGGCAAGCTAAGGATGATGGATCTTGAAAAATAACTTTAAAATTTTAAATTGCAGGCAAATGAATGTTTGTATTAGGAAAAAGAAGAAAGTGATATGTCTGTAACATTTTAGATCCTTCCATTATGTCAGAATATAGGATGGAAATTCTTCCATGGAGAATTTCAACTAACTGTCATAATGATAGGCCACTGGATTCCAGGAGTTCTGAAATGAGCTGACCTGTGGCGAATTGTTTAAAATGAAATTGTTCTTTCTAAATAGCATAGTTTGAAATGGTCACTTACTCCTTCTGAAAAGCAATTTCAAGTACAGTATGAGTTAACTAAAATGGCATATATTTTAAAAACTCAATATAAATGCACTGAATAGCTCAAAGTGAGTTGTCTTTGCCCCAAGAGTATGACGAGTTGACATATGTCCTTTTAAAAAACAGATTTGAGCAAAAATGTTTTTTTAGAAATATGATATGACCCAGGGACTTAAAACAACTTAGAGGAGGGAAACCAGCAATACTTGGGGAAGTTCTGAGAAGCATTTTATTGAAAATGTGACCCCAGCATTTTAGAAAACATGGCAATCTGACAGTCCTCTTTGTGTTGCATTGTGAGCTCTCAGCTGCCCTCAACTCCTAGGGTATCAATTGACATTCTCCACAGCTCTCAGAGAAATAACTTGTTTCAGGGCAAAGTATAAACTGGTTCCTGGGCATCCCAAGTGGCTCTAGTGGTAAAGAAGCCGCCTGCTAATGCAGGAGAGGCAAGAGATGTGGGTTTGACCCCTATCAGGGAGATCCCCTGGAAAAGGAAATGGCAACCCTTAGTATTCTCGCCTAGAAAATTCCATGTACAGAGGAGCCTGCAGTCCATGGGTTGCAAAGAGTCAGACAAAACTGAGCAACTGAGAACACACGTACACATAAACTGTTCTTAGGGGGCTTCAACTCCTGTTGAATGATAGAATGACTGAATAAAATAATGAAATTAACAGACTCATTTGTGGCCTCAGTTCCTTTGTATATGTAGGGAGAGGGTTAGATTACGATCTCTCAGGTGCTCTCAATTCTATAAGTCAAGTAGGAAAGAGTTCTTGTCTCACTCCAGGTGTTTCCTCCTGTCACTGAGAGAGATGAGAAGGCAGGGATGGATTTCATTTTCCACAGAGTAAGATTTAGTTATGGATGCTGAGAAAAGGTGATTACCCGTTGGGCTGAAATCAGAATAAAAACAATGTGAACTGTAAAGGAAAACCTGTGTACAGAACAAAGAACAAACCCATTTTAATAAGAAATCTGGTGTTTGTGGTAGAGGAAATCCATCAAACACTCATCAAAATTAATCTTGGAAAGGCAGGAGTACACAGCTGAGTGGTGTTTATGAGTACAGATTTAAAACTACACTCATCTGGGTAAGAGTCTCGTTTGCCCCCATCAGCTGAGCTGCCTTGAAAAGTTACTTAGCTTTTCACATCTTATTCCTCTACGGTAAACGAGGGAGAAAACCCGTATGTTCTCTAACAGGGTTCTTGTGAGTATTCAACAAGTTAATACATGTAAAATGTTTACAGTGGTGCCTGCCATGTGATATGTGCTCAGTGATTACTAGGCATTATTATCATTAGTCCTCCAATGTCACTCAATTTCCATAAAGCATCAGGGAAATAAATCATATAAATTCTTCAAAATGTATCAGAATAGGTCCATAATTTCAGACTTAGCTGGAAAAATGTGCGTGAGACACTCTCCTTGTTAAAATTAATATTTATCATGATGATAATGATTATCATGTGTTTATTGCCTACCTTGTCTTATAGGAGCTTCCCAAGGAACTCCATATTTTCATTATTTCATATCAGCAGATCTACAAAGGAAAAGACCATTAAATAAATTGGAAAACTGGACCTCAGCTCAGTAAAATACTTTGTGTATTAACTTTATACCTAAATTTGGAATCCTAAAGAACCACAGCTGAAAATTATGTTCACTAGCTCTGGAATTCTTTTTTTTCCTTTTTAACAAACAGAATACTTTACCCATGAAATTAAAGTCTAATGGGATGGACTTTTAAAAAAGCAATACAGAAATAGAAACAATAGGAAAATTGCCATATGGGTTAAAGATTAAATATCGAACATGGTTGAGGATGACCAAGAATAGAAACACATTCCAACCATCCAATTTTAAAGATTAAAAATCTGAACTAGAAGAGTTTAGCTAATTACTCCTCTGACCACTGCTGCTGCTGCTGCTGCTGCTAACTCGCTTCAGTCGTGTCCGACTCTGTGCGACCCCATATACGGCAGCCCACCAGGCTCCCCCGTCCCTGGGATTCCCCAGGCACCTCTGAGCACTGAGTGTCTTTTAACTCTGTATGGTCAATACAACTGGGATAAACTGGAGAAATACCACAAGATCAAGGGAAGATAACAGGTGAGGAATAAAAAGGTAGAATGAAACTAGTTAAGATCCCTTAGGAAACTAAGAAAAGAGAGTGATGAAAGGATCTGGCTGCAAGTCAAAGTTTTCAGCAAATCACTTGATTTCCTAAATAATTAGATTATAGTATGTAGTATAATGTTAATTCTGCGTGCTAAATTTCTTCAGTCGTGTCCAACTCTTTGCAACCCTGTGGACCGTAGCCCACCAGGCTCCTCTGTCTGTGGGATTCTCCAGGCAAGAATACTGGAGTAGATTGCCATGCCCTCCTCCAGGGGATTTTCCCCACCCAGGAATTGAACCCATGTAAGAAGTAAATGACAGATGACTCTGGCTAGGATTAGGGTTACTGCAATAGAGGTGTTGGGAATGATTGTATAAGGGACAGATATTTTCCAAATAAGTATGCTATAACTCTATCACTTATCAATTGCTATGTAATCAAACACCCCCAAATCAGAGGTTTAAAGTAACAACCACTGATGTGCTTAAGATTCTGCAATTTGGGCTGGGTTCAGCTGGGCAGCTTTTGGCTGGTCACCCCTGGATGATAAAGCTGTAATCACTTGGCATCTCAGCTGGAGCTGGATGTTCCTACGTGGCCTCAGTGGCATAGCTGTTGCTTATCTAAAGCTATCAGTCAGACCCGAGGTACTCCTCTATCTGGTCTCTTCAGCAGACTAGCCCAAGCTTGGAACAAGTTGGTAACAGCATTCTAAAGGATAAGTCTCAATGTTGCAGCACTTAAGAAGTTGCTGCTTATGTCATGTGTTGATGTCTAACTGATCGAGTCCATAGGACCAAGCCCAGAATCACTTTAGGAGGGAAATAATCAAAGGTATAGTTACTACTGTGTGTCGTGTCCGACTCTTTGCGACCCCATGGACTGTAGCCAGGCTCCTCTGTCCATGGGATTCTCCAGGCAAGAATACTGGAGTGGGTTGCCATTCCCTTCTCCATGGAATCTTCCCAACCCAGAGATTAAACTGGGTCTCCGGCATTGCAGGCAGATTCTTTACCATCTGAGACACATCTAACTAACTGGGTGTCATTGATATGAAAATCTACGAATGTGGCCACAACAATAAACAGATAGATGCAAGTGTAGATTTTGCTGTAAGCGTAGGTGCAGGTGCAAATAGAGATACCGAGGTAGGTATTGGTGCAGATGTAGATAGATAAAGAGAGAGAGAGAAATAGGATCTAGAGGGGACTGACATTAACTGTTGACATTAACAGTTTCAAATGGAGAGAATAATAAGTATTAATACCCTAAAATTAGCAGATGCTTAGCATACCAACACACGGCAAGGAGGCCAGCACTGCCAGAATCAAATACATAGGAGAAAAAGTGGTATGAAATGAGATTAGCAAGGTATGCAGTGACCAGATCACATAGGACTTAGCCTTAGTTCAGGCCTCCTAGAAGCAAAACCTAAAACAAGAATTTATGTGAAACAGATTTATTGAGGGAGTCCTTTGGAGAGAATTTAACTGATCGCTTTTATTTGCTAAGTCTGGCAAACCAAGTACCGCTACTACTGCTGCCCTGGTTCACGCCCTGGTCCACCTCAATTTTATTCCAATTCTCTAGTCATATTTCCAAATCCCTTAGCCATGTGTGGTTTCCTAAACACTCTTTCACACTCCTTTATCTTTGCCTGCCCTTGATATTCTCTCAGCCCAGAGTGCCAGCCCCTACCCACTCCTTCACAGAGGAAAATCCAACTCATTCATGAAAGCCCAGCTCAGCTGTCACAGTTCTGTGACGCCTTCCCCAGTCTTCCTATTAAGTTTAATTGCTTTTTCACTTTTTCTTCCATAGCAATGTATTTACCTATAATATGTATGAATGAATGAATAAATAATATGTATTTCATTCAGCCTTATATTTCCATTAGGTGTTTGTATGCCTTTCTCTTCCAGTGAATTTTTAAGCTCCCCACTCATTTTTCCTTCATTGTTTCACCCAAACCAAGTACAATATATTGAATATAAAAGATAAAAATATTTTTCAATTGCAATTGAATTAGACCATGGCATGTCAATCTAATGTGGACTAAACACGCAATGTGGTTCTCCTGGTAACAATTAGCAGTGATTGTGAAAATATGAGAGTCCTTTTGGTTGTGTTTTGCATGTTTGACAGAAAGTTTTGGAGATCATCTAAAATACATGGCAAGAGCAGTTAATGTGAGAGGGGCCAATGTTAAATAGTTTTTTTTAAGTAGTGATTTAAAAGACATATTAACAGTGATGTAAAAACTCAACATTTAGAAGTACAACCATTAATAAAGCAAAATGGCTGGGGAAATACACAATAAAGGGTATGATTATTTTGTAGTCTCTGCAAAATCTGTCATAGCTCATTTTATAAACAGTGCTACTAAGAGGAAAATTCCTCGATTTGTTGTATCCTATGATCAAATCATCTCATCACTATAATGTGGTCTTAAATCTTGTTTAATTCTTCATCAGTAATATTAAATATACTGCCTGATTTTAAGAAGCCCTGCTGGAAACTCTTGAAACCGATGAAAAGTCATAAGCAATATTATATTCCGAGATCAACACATTGTAAAGGTTGTGAAAAAGGCAATGATTCTAGACATACAAAGGATGGCAAACAGTTTCAGCTCCAGCTCCACCACTTCCTAACTTGATAACCCTGGGCAACTTCCCTAGTGTGCAGGAATTTTAGTGCCTTAATGTCAAAGTTCATGTGTTTTTCCATGGCTCAAATATGGCGATTTTTGGTAAAAACAACATATAAAGGACACAGTTGTTAAAAGGAAATATAAGTTGTGTTTAGAGGTTAAATTAATCTACAACCAAAAGTTCTATCACCAAATCTCAGCCCTTTTCCCTTAGTAATACCATTTTGATAATTTTGGTTATTACCAAAGCCTTCACAAATGAGTAATCTGGTGGGAAGAATGTTTTGTTAACATCTACATCCATGTGGCAGTTGGTCAGTTATTACAACAAAAGTATTTCCTTGTGGATTTAATAGATCACCCCACACCTGCTTTGGGAAAGTGTGGCACCTAGTCCAGATTTCCAATGAAGCCACTCTGCTGAGCTCGGTGTGCCTTCAGTGCCAGCTCTGCAGAGAGGAGTTTGGTGCTTTCGCCTCCAGCAGCTTCCTGGAGTTTCATTCCTTAGGCCCTTCTTGAAAGTGAAAGTGAAGTCGCTCAGTCGTGTCCGACTCTGAGACCCCGTGGACTGTCGCCCACCAGGCTCCTCCATCCATGGGATTCTCCAGGTGAAAATACTGGAGTGGGTTGCCATTTCCTTCTCCAGGGGATCTTCCTGACCCAGGGATCGAACCCAGGTCTCCCGCATTGCGGGCAGATGCTTTAACCTCTGAGCCACCAGGGAATCCTTTAGGGCCTCCTTAGATGACACTTATTAAGATTCCTTGAGAATATGGTAGAGTTCTGTTAATAGCAGAAGACAAGTCTCCTTCACCAGCTTTGGTGAGGAAGGGAGAAAGGAAAATGATTCCTTTTTCTTCAGTATAGTAGTGAAGACTGGGAAAAAAAAAGAAAGAAAAATGACGTCATCATTTTTGCTCCTGGCTGGGAAGACTTGCTTACAACTCTAACCAACAGAATGTTGTTTTTCTCTTTTTTACTTTTTTCACACAGAGGCTCGTGAAACAGTAAATGCACCCTACCACTCAGGTTCAAAATAGGTCATTTCTTTTGTATAAAACTGCTTTGGGGTTGGAAAAGAGAGGTGGGGGATAGATTTTTGTTGCAGGGTATACACTGGGGACTAGGCCTACATCTGCTATTATCCTCTTTTAGAAATTATGTTAATCTACATTAAATATCTCTGCACAGACCTGATCTAGGCCCCACTTCAGTCCTAGCACCTAGCATGGTGCCTTAAATAGCCTGGGGGCTCAATAAATATTTTCTACAAGTGAATAAGAAAGAAATAAACAAGCATCACCCAAAAGAAAAAAATAAAATAAAAATATAAAACCCTCTCCTCTCCAGTGGAGAATTTCTCCCCAGGGCGACAGACATCTGGTGTTTCAAATATTGGGAACCTGTCCTTGAGCCATGTCTCTCTACTTAGGAGGCTTACCCTTGCTTAAAGTACAATCCAATCACTTACTGGGCATAAAAACAGTGACTTTTAATTTTATTCACTCCTACGAGGCCTACACAAATAGAGGAATAACTTCCACATGATTATAAAAACAATGAATATTCTGCAACAAAACTGGCTTTGAAAGAGAATCAAGACACATTCAAATGCATGCAATAACTGTCCCTCTGCAGCCACCGGCTTGTGTTCCTCTTTCCAATATGCTTATAAGATGAAATGAGACAGCTTACATTTGGTGCACCCACTCGTTTATGAGAAAAGTATCCCACCAAGCATGCCTTCAAAATGAACACAACCTTGTTGGAATCAGAGTATCTGTCTATCTAACCTCCATCTCCTACCGCCTAACTTACTGAATTCTCCTTCTTCACTACCACTGACAGGGTATTTGGTGTAACTACTCTCTGTGCTAAATGCCTCCATCTCTTTCTTTTATCCTGAAAGTAACAGTGTCAGTTGTTCAGTCCTGTCTAACTCTGTGACTCTGTAGGTTGTCAGGCTCCTCTGTCCATGGAATTCTCCCTGCAAGAATGCTGGGGTGGGTAGCCATTTCCTTCTCCAGGGGGTCTTCCTGACCCAAGGATGGAACCCGAGTCTCCTTCATTGAAGACAGATTCTTTACTATCTGAGTCACCAGGGAAGCCCTTCTTTTATTCTATCAACCTTTCTTTTATCCCATCAACCTTTATTATTTATTACATGTCAGACCCTGTATTCATCCTTAAGGTAAGAAAAAAAAAAAAAAAAGGATAAAGAAATACAACAACATTTGTCATTAAGGGCAAGGAAAATAGTAAAAAAATAAAAGTAAAAATTCCCCAGGGCAGATCTCATGATTTCTTAGGTTTTGTATCCCATTCCTATTTCAGTGGGTGGCATATGCATCATAAATGTTGATGTAATGAAATGCTTCTTAAGAGAGATAAATATGAGTGCTCCAGGACCTAGAAGAGATGTAGGGACAGTTTCAAGAAGGTGGGTTCTGAAGGATGGGATCAGCAGGTGAATGAAGAGGGGAAGAGCAGACCAAACAGAAGTGGTATGTAAGGCAGAAGAATGAGAGCTGGGTGTTGGTGGGCTCAGAGGGTACAGAGTAATTGGTATGGCTTGCATGTGGTTGTCAACTTGTGTTGGGAGTGGTGGCAGGAGATGAACAGGAGAGGGGTAGTAGGAAACGTAATCAGGGGCTTTGATATTGTCTTAGGAGTTTGGACTAGATTACTACTTAATTGTACTGTGACAGTCACATATTCCAGGTAAAATCACAATCTCCATGAGGGCATTTCCTATGTAAGATTTTATTTGTTTTATTCTCGATGCATAACATAGTGCTATTTACAGAAGGAAATCATCATCACATCACTGCTGTCACGCCCATTGTTACATCACGATCATCATCATCTAACATTTGCTGAGATCTTAGTGTATGTCATGACCTGTTCTGGTCTTTTAAATGTTATAAAATGCCCAATGGAGTAGGCACTGTCCTTGCTATACACATGACAAAACGTTGGCTTGTGGAAAATTAGGTAACTCTTCAATTCCATATGGCTAGTAAATGGCTGGGCAGCTAAGATTTTTTAATTAACTTTAATGTCAAGATGTATCCCTCTACCTTTCTTGATAAACATATGTGGATTTTGAACTCATATATTTCCTACACCAAAAAAGAGTTGCATTTGATGATCAATGTAACTGTATTTACTAATGCTTCTTTCAAACTAACAATATGATGAAATGGGAGCTTCCCAAGTGGCTCAGTGGTAAAGAGTCTGCCTGCCAATACAGGAGAGGCAGGGTTTGATCCCTGGGTCAGGAAGATCTTCTGGAGAAGGAAATGGAAACCCACTCCAGTATTCTTGCCTGGAGAATGCCATAGGCAGAAAAGCCTGGTGGGCTATAGTCCATGGGGTCACAAAAGAGTTGGACCTGACTTAGTGACTGAAACAGCCACATAATGAGATGGGTAATATGGACAAACATGGCATTAGGTCAGTCTAGTCATATTCCTTCTGGACAAGGTATGAACCCCACCTTCACTCCCCCCGTCATCACTCATAGACATTTATTCTGAGAAGCCAAAAAGTACAGAAGTCTGGCTATATTTCACCAGCTATGGTAAGCTTTCTTTCCTCTTTACCTTCCCCAAAATTGGCAGGTATCATTAAAACCTCCTCCATAAAACTTTTTAGCAGTTAACTAAGGCCCAGTCTCCATGGGAAGAATAAATGAAGGCACATTTTTTTAAATGTATAAACTGAATCTTCAGAGGTACAGCGTTGGAGGTTGCCATGGAAACTTTTCTCTCTCCTTCCCACTGTTTTTGGCGAGTTTTTTATTAAACAAAACAAAAAAAAAATTTAAATGCCCTCATTAGCCCCATCTCCATTTCCATCAGCGTCAGATCATTTCTTCCAAATATCTTACAGCCCAAGTAAACACCGCACAATACACTGAACACTAAGAGATATATGTACTTTGGTTCCCCAATATTAAGAACTAAGGCCTGAGTTCATTCACTCACTCAATCAGTACATATAATCAAGGACTCTGCTAATCTACACTCTGTGAATATAGTCTTGCAAAAAGGCCCTCATTTAAAAGAATCCACCATCTATTGCAAGCAATAAAATAAGTACATGACTCTGAAAAGACAGCATATAAGAGAATTTAAAAATGATATAGGGTTCACAGGATATAAAAAAGCATCCATATTCAGCTAGTGCCAGCAGGTAAGGGTTCTCAGAAGACCCTTGTACATCTGTGCTCAGCTGTGTCCAACTCTTTGCAACCCCATGAACTGTAGCCTGCCAGGCCCCTCTGTCTATGGAATTTTCCAGGCAAGAATATTGCAGTGGGTTGCCATTTTCTCCTCCATGGGATCTTCCCATTGCAGCCCAGGGATCGAACCTATATCTCTTACATTTCCTGCATTGGCAGGTGGATTCTTTACCACTGTGCCATCTGGGAAGTCCTTCTTGGAAGAAGCAGTACTTAAATTGATCCTTGAAAGTTAACTAAAAATTAAAGATCATGAGATCAGGTTTAAATTTACTCTGTCTCCTATATCACAACAATAACATCTCCTAGGTCAAGCTGAAGAGTTTAGTGTTTATTTACTGGAAAAATTATTTTTGAGTCACAATATGATATGATGTAATGTGATGTGATATATCTGGATAATAAATCTGAAAGTCTCAATCAGTGTGGGGATATGATAGTATTTCATTTCATAAATATCAAGCTTCAGGTAGAAAAGATTTTCTCTCCACAAATTAATTGACAAAATAGAAAAAAAAAGTCATATGAATGTTTCTTGTAGCAATGCTAAATGAAATCCTAGCCAAGGATGAAATTAAATGTCTTATAAAGCCCAATGGAAATGTTTTAGGAGGAAAGGCCCATGGTTCTTTCTTGAGAAACAATGACTAAACTTTTCTATAGGCAAAGTAGCTGCATTCCTCATTTTCCTCATTATTTTATTTGCTCACAGATTTTGTTTCACATTTCCACAGAGGTGGAAGTTAGAAATCAGAAACTACTCATAAATAAAGAATGCTTAAAGCCTGCTCTCCCTACACTGTCATTTCATTAAGGCAAAGGGCAGAAATTTATTTCTCTTGACCTATTAATTCCTAGCATTTATCAGTTAATGCAAATATTTGTACAGTATGGTAGGAATGTTTCCTGAACATTCAGCTAAGATGCTGACCCTAAAAAACAGTCTTTATAGACCTTGAGAACTCCTAAAAATGTTTACCCTAACATTTAACATAAAGAGTGATGACTTCAGTTAAGTCAGTGGTTCTTAGCCTAGGTCTCCAAAAATGAAGTATGTTTAAACAGAGGAACATAGATTTTCAAGAGCAAAATTTTTGCTGTTTTTAAAGCCTAATTGAAGTTCTTCATTTGCATATGGCAAGGCTGGAAATTTCCTTGTTTTTCACTGGATAGAATCATCTCAGGATAGTTATACTGCTTATATCTCATGCTGATCAGGAGCTCTGTATAGCAGCTGTTTAAGTCCCTTGTTAATTAAATATGGGAAAACAGATTAATTATTACTGAATATATGCAGTTGGCTTGATAGCTACATTTTTTTTAGGAAATGAATCTATAAAAGACACAAAAATAAAAATGAAATCATCCTTAGGTATAAAAATTTAGGATTCAGAAAATTCTTATGATAGTTCAATTAAGTACCTATTACCTCCCTTATCATATTAAGAATTCATTTCTCACAGGCACTGGAAACAGAACATTGGAAAGGTAAACTTTGATGTAAAAAGGTGGGAAGAGAATAACTACAGTAGATCTTGATAAAAGGAGACCAGGAATAAATGGGGCTTTGGGAATGGGAATGGGAAATTTCCAATTCCTATTACAGTTGGAGAAACTGAGAATCAGAGATAAATAACTGGTCCAAGGAGATGAATAACAAAACAAGCGTGGCCTCTTTCACAACTTGGTCTTCAGTTGGCCCAGCTCTGAGGCAAGTACTTGCAGATCCTTTAAAAACAGCAGCATAACTGGCAAATAACAAGCTCATCACATAAACAGGGGCTTTCCTGGTAGCTCAGCTGGTAAAGAATCCTCCTGCAATGCAGGAGATCCTGGTTCAATTCCTGGGTTTGGAAGATCCCCTGGAGAAGGGATAGGCTACTCAATGTAGTATCCCTGAGATTCCCTCATGGTTCAGATGGTAAAGAATCCACCTGCAATGTGGGAGACCTGAGTTTGATCCCTGAGTTGGGAAGATCCCCTGGAGAAGGGAAAGACTACCCACTCCAGTATTCTGGCCTGAAGAAATACACGAACTGTATAGTCCATGGGGTTGCAGAGTTGGACACGACTGAGTGACTTTCACTTTCATATATATTATATGTGGGCTTCCCAGGGGGCACTAGTGGTAAACAACCTGCCTAGCAATGCAGGAGACATAAAAGATGAGGGTTAGATCTCTGTTTCAGGAAGACCCCCTGGGGAAGGCATGGCAACCCACGCCAGTATTCTTGCCTGGAGAATCTCCATGGACAGAGGAGCCTGGTGGGCTACAGTCCATGAGGTCGTAAAGAGTCGGACACGCCTGAGTGACTAAGCACAGCACAGCACATAGATGGCTGTGACTGACAGGTGAAGTGGGAAGAAATCTCAGAATTATTCTGCCATGATGGTCTTCGACACAGCTTAACAGAAAGGACCAGTGAATTTCAAAATCAAGCTGGGATATCAATTAAGTCTAGTAAGTTCTGATTCTGAACTCCAAATCAGGAAATAATAGATTCTAATCGCTGCTGATTTACTGTGTGACCCTAGGCAAGTCAGCTGCTCATCTTATATAATGGATACAGTGCATTCTTGCCTCTGAGTCACAGAAATACAGTGGAGGAAATTTATGAACGACTATCTGAGTTCTGAGGAAGATATTTAGATTCTTCCCGAATCGAAAAGCTAATGACATTTTTGCCTTAGGGCATTTATCTTAATTGTTATTTCTTCAGCTTTACTAATACCAGGGAGGCCAGCTATGTCTAGACTTCTTCAGGCCCATTTCATTTTGCCATTACAAAGCAAATTATACAGGGGAATTCACAGTGTAAATCCATCACCTTTCAACCACATTAAAAACAACACCAGCTTCCTCAAATTTATGTTGTTATTTTCTTTCTAAGAGCTCTAAGCCCCTTTAGCTTATTTTGACCTCACAGTAACCCAAAGAGAGACTCATACTAAAATTTCCAATTCCCATTACAGATGGAGAAACTGAGAATCAGAGATAAATAACTGGTCCAATGAGATGAAAGTAATTTTCAGCAGAGGTGAGGTTAGGACATGTGTCTCTTGACTTTCTGCCTTGTACGAATAGCTTGTTTGGTAGAATTCAACTGAGAGACACAGAAAGAAGCACCTCTCACAAAACAAGTTCCTCATTAGATTCCTAAAGTATCTTATATTTACCCTGACCCCATCTCTAAGGCTAACTAATGATTATGGTTGCTGTAGCAGATAGATATTTAGCACATACCTTGTGCCAAACATTTACAACTCATTTAAGTTTCATAATGTGGGCTTCTCAGGTGGCTTAGTTATAAAGAGTCCTCCTGCCACCACAGGAGATGCAGGTTTGATCCTTGGGCTGAGAATATCCTCTAGAGTAGGAAATGGCAACCCCACTCTATTATTCAGCTTTACTAATACCAGGCAGGCCAGCTATGTCTAGACTTCTTTAGGGTCATTTCATTTTGCTGTTACAAAGGAAATTATACAGGGGAATTCATGGTGTAAATCCATCACCTTTCAACCATAACATTAAAAACAACACCAGCTTCCTTAAATTTATGTTGTTATTTTCTTTCTAAGAGCTCTAAGCCCCTTTAGCTTATTTTAACCTCACAGTAACCCAAAGAGAGACTCATACTAAAATTTCCAAAATTTCATACTAAAGTTTTCATTCTTGCCTGGAAAATTTCATGGACAGAGGAGCCTGGCACACTACAGTCCATGGGGCTACAAAGAGTTGGACATAACTGAGCACACACATAGTAACAGTCTTAGAGATGTGAGCAATGGCCTATAGCAAGGATAAATAATTTACCAGAGGTCACACAGATAGTGGATTCGATATTTAAAGCCCTTATTAAAGGATAGATGTGGACCTGTTGAGAATGCTAGGGTGGTTTATGGGGAAAAGGTGAAACTCTGAAGTCAGCAGATCTGAATTCAAAACTTAACCCAGTAGTTCATGAATCACGAAACATTTAGTGTGTTACACATGGAAAACAAAGTGAGGGACTTCCCTGACTGTCTGATGGTCAAGATTGCAAGTTTCCACTTCAGGGGCCACAGGTTTGGTCCCTGGTTGGGGAGCTAAGATCCCCATGGCATGGCCAAACCATTAAAACAAAACAAAGTGAAACATGAATTGCATTACTCCCTGCTTAAAACTGTTTTCTGATTTCCCATTGCTCTAAGTCCCTGCACGTTTCACTCTCCTGCCTCTCCAGCATCATCTCCCATTGGCCTCCTTTTTGCTCACTGACTCAGATCATGTATCACCATCTTGCAGTGTTTCAGATGGGACATAGTCTCTCTCCTGTCTCAGAGCCTTTTCACATCCTGTTCCCTTTAGAATGTACCTTTCCCTTACATAAACAGTTAAGTACCCCAGCAAATATCAGGGGACCTTTACCTTAGTCTAAGCTTCATTATTCTACAACTCTGTGTGGCATTCATTATTCTTCATGCATTTTAGATGAAGACACTCTGAGGTTCAGAGAGGTTAAATCACTTGCCTTGGGTTATACTGCTATTCAGTATCTGAGCTAAAATTCAAATCAAGTTCCAACTCCAAAGTTTGGGCTTTTTGCATTTAAACTGCTTTGCTCTCTGATAGAGCTATAAGAATATCTAGTCCTTTCCTAGGGTCCATCAGTTGAGTTCTCCACTGAAAATTAGTGTACCAAAGGCCATAAGGCTTAGGCCTTTCTCACAGTAGGGCATAGAAGTCATACATTGCCAAGGGATATGTGAAATCATTCAAAACTTCACCCACTTGGCCAACCTATGACAAGTGAGCTAAGTGATCCATCCCAATGTTGTTCCAAAGGGAAGCCACAGGGCTAAGTAACTCTGCTCTATTCTTCCTCCTAAATGTAATAATTGAAAGTGGACTTCTGATAAAATCAGGGTCACTGAGATTGTTGAAGATTATTACAGTCAATCAACTTGAACTTACTTTGAAAATTCCCCAGTGTTACGCCATTGGTTCACTTATTCAATGCATTTATAATGAAAGAGGGACCACCACACAGTACACCCTGCTTTATGTACTTAATATTCTATAAGGAGTAGGCAAGACTTGAACCTTGACATTTTGCCATCTTGAGGTAAATAAATGAGAAACAAGCAAACATATCAATAAGATTTTGCAAACTGTGACTGTGAAGGAAACATACAGAAGGATGTGACAGGATATAATGAAAGGGGCAGGGATCTACTTCACATGATCTCTTCATGGTGCCTGGGACCTGAGGGGTGTGAAGATTTTCCTCTACATGCAATGATCTGGAGGAGAAAATTCCAGCTAACTGAGGATTGCAAATGCCAAGGCCATGATTCAATAAGGAGTTTAATGTGCTCAAGGTATTGAAAAAAGAGAGGAGATCAGACCAAGAGAGTAGAAGGAGAAGACATTCACTCAGCCATTCACATGCTTCTGATGGCACCAGCCATTTGCCAGGCATTACTCTGGTGCTGGAGACAAAACAATGACGCAGACTCAGAGAAGTTCCTGAGCCCCAGTGGTTGACATTCCAGCAAGCGTATGGAGCAACAGGTAGGCTTCAAGTCGTTATGGTTTTATAAGGCACAGAAAAGAGTTTGGAGTTTATTCTAATTGGAATGTAAAGTCAGGACCTAGCTTGATGTGATTAATATTTTAAAAGATCACTCTGGTTTCCTGTATGTGATGTCAGAAACCTTCAGAATTATTGCTTTGCTGTTGTGATTTTGATTACTATCAGTAACAAATATACTGGGTCTCTCTTGCTTACGTTTTTCAAGACAGAAATCTTGTCAACATAGTGACAAAAATTTCAAGCCACTAGAGGGAATCATTTACAAAAGGACACTGACAAAGCATGATGCTGCTTGCTCTCAGAGACTTTTTCCTCCAGATAATAGCTAACTGACATATTAGTCAATAATATTTATAAAGCAGATGCCCCCTGACATAAGTTGAAAGAAAGTAGGAGAAACAGTATCCATATGTAAATATAGGGATAATTTATAATCGATCATATCCCTTTCTTCTCTAAGTCTTTCCTATCCCATTCTAATTATACACTACTTTAGAATGTGGGGAATAATCCAATTCCATTTGATTCTTCTATGAAAGGAAAATGGTAGTTTCAGATCCTTTTGGGGGAAAAAAAAAAAAAAAAGGACTATCTCCTTGACTCTTTTTTTCCCCTGGAAAATATTGCTCTCTCCTGGAAAACACATACATTTTAGACTATGAAGTCCAGATTCTTATCCCAATTCCAGTATTAGCTATCAAATGTAAGTTTCTTATCTCCTCAGAATGAAGAGTTGAAAACAGGTATTTAAATAAAAACTTGTACATGACTGTTCATAGAAGCACTATTGTACACAATAGTCAAAAAGTAAAAATAACCCAAATGTCCATCAGTTCTTAGACAGGATTAACAAAACACGGTGCATCTATACAATGGAATATTAGTCAGCCATAAAAAGGAATGAAGTATTGATGCCTACTATAACATGAATGAACCTTGAAGATATTATGCTAGTTTAAGGAAGCCAGACATAAAAGGCCATATATTATATAGTTTAATTTATAAGAAATATTCAGAATAGGTAAATCCATAGAGACAGAAGGCAGAATAGTAGCTGCCAAGGGCTGATACATTGCAAGCATGGTAAATTGCTTCAGTCGTGTCCAACTCTTTGCAATCCTGTGGACTGTAGCCTGTATGCTCCTCTGTCCATGGGATCCTCCAGGCAAGAATACTGAAGTGGTTTGTCATATCCTTCTCCAGGGGATCTTTCCGACCTGGGGATCAAACCCTCATCTCATATCTCCTGCATTCACAGGCAGGTTCTTTACTATTAGTGCCACTTGGGAAAGGGATAGTGAATGACTGATCAATGGGTATAAGGTTGCCTTTTTGGGTGATGAAAAAATTTTGATAATGAGTCAAGGTGATGATTGTATGACACTGTGAACATGTTAAATGCCACGGATTTGCATACTTTAAATGGTTAATTCTCTGTTATAATGATTCTCACCTCACTTAGGAAAAAAAAGTGGGAGTCCCAGAAGCTAGGAACCTTCTTTGTTTTGAATAATTATAGCCCAAGTTTGCAACAGGAGTAATTTTTGAAAAATATATTTCATGGAAATCTAGAGTTTTCCATGGACCTTTGGAATCCTGGGATAACTATCTTTCCTACTTTATACCTTGATATCTCATGAAAGATTTAATATCTGTCTTCTATTGGGTTTTTATATGAGGATTTAAAAAATTCTATATTAAAGTAAACAATCTTTATCTGTTTTTAAAACAAAGAGGTTACAAGATGATAAGCTAAGGACTTAATTTGAACTTAAGTCTGCATTTTATATTTAAATTAACTCTAATATTTAAAATAATTTGACACTTCAAAGGACCTAACAGATTAGCTTTGTGTTCACTGAGCAACTATTCTTAAACTTTTTCTGTTTGAAAAATATAATGGTATTTAATCTTGGTAAATACTTTTTGATTCACCATATGGAATGTATTAGATTTTCTGGAAATGTTTAAGTGTTTGGGATGATTTTGACTATTAGTTGTACCTTTGAACTGTTTAAAAAAGGAATAGGTTAAATGAAGTTTAAAAGATTTGAAGCAACTTAATAGACCAAGTTTGTAAATTAAACCAAACTAGTCAAAATAATCATCAAAATTTGCTCTACTTAAAAGTAGAAAAATAAGATGAACCAAGACTAAAGGAAAAACAAAGTGTCTGAATTTATAAGTTGAATAAATAGAATATTACTTTAAAATAACCAAAAATAGCCTTTTCTGTGCATGAAAATCATCTCCAAGGAAATTTAAAATTCACTCTGATATTTTCCATTCGATAAAGCCATTCATACTCTCTCTAATCTTCACTCACTATTACACATATACCACCTTCCTTACCCAGCCCAGACTGAAATTTTAGAGCTGAACTTTCAAACAAATCACAGTATAGCACTACAATCTCACTCTGGACTTGTGGGGCCCCTGCTTCTCTTTTCTTAAAATATAATCTATAGCAATCTTAGTTTCCACTTGCAAGGGATGCCAAAAAGAAAAGGATGCTTCCACTTTCTCTTCTACCCAGACTTTGAGAGCAGTCACCATTAATTGATCATGGCATACCTTCCTGCAGCGCCTGACTATTGCCTCAGAATCTTTCTCAAAACAGTCTTTTAGGTAACTGCTACCATATTCTCAGAAATAATGCACAAAATGAAATCTGCTCATTACCCACAGTCTTGACTCTCAGATTATTTTGTCAGCCCTACCTCTCCACTCCACACTAAGAAAGAGAATGAAAGTAACACTCTGCACCATATCTGATATATGTGTTTGCCTGGTCAGGCTCCATTAAGAACAGCTGCTTAACAGCACCTCTGATATATGCTTGCAATCTAATTCTAAGCATAGAATATATTCAAATTGATTACTGAGAATGTACAAAACTAAGAAACTCCAAAATGGAAACTTTTCTGTAGGAAAATTCTAGAGAACGGAACAGTCTCTCTCTAGGAGACACAGGGATCAACTTCTCCATGCTAGTGGAAGTGAAAGTCGCTCAGTCGTGTCTGACTCTTTGCAACCCCATGGACTATACAGTCCATGGAATTCTCCAGGCTGGAATACTGGAGTGAGTAGCCTTCCCCTTCTCCAGGGCATCTTCCCAACCCAGGGATTGAACCCAGGTCTCCTGCCTCGCAGGTGGATTCTTTACCAGCTGAGCCACAAGGGACACCCTCTCCATGCTAGACCTATCTCTGAACGATCCTATATCTAAAGAAGTAAAACAGTTCATGATATCATTGCACTTTCCAGGCTAATTAAGTGGAATCATCTTTGGGATCTATCATTCCCTAGACAGTCCTTTGGAGGAATATAGTATGAAAGCTCTACTCCAACGGCATATTATGGTGTTAATCTATCATCAGGATGCATTACCAGTAATTCTTTTGATACATTAGTGAGTACACTGAGGTTTACTAAAGGTCAACTACATCACCAAATGAGTTTCCAACTGACAGAATCACTTAAAATTATAGAACAAACAGTCCAGAAGCAAATTCATTAATGGATTTTATTCTCAAGATAGCCCTACTAATGTTCAGTTCCCCGAATACTTAACTAATTCTGCACAGTAACTCCAGATGCTACCAGATTTGCAATACCTTCCCTTAGCACTCAATCCCCACCACACACACACACACATGGCTTTTGAGTTTATTTCTGGGTGGTTCTTTACCTCCAAATCTTTTTGCTTCATAATGTCTTCTTTATTACATAAGTCCTTCTCAGATTATAGGCATATGATGTGATAGAACCAGGATTGTGATATGGTGATCCAAAAGTGGGATATTCAAAACTTTCTTTTCTAGAATATCTGGACATATGGCAATGACTTGTTTATAGTTCAAACTACCTCTTTAAAAAAATAATGTTTTATTTACATAATTCTGTTTATTTACTTAATTCAACCTAATATTTATGTGTATATGGTTTACGAACAGATATGTAAGGATGGTTTTCAGATAATTTCAGTTGGAGAAATGCCCTTAAAAATTAGAGATATTGTTTCTTGTCACAATGATTGACTGGTTGTACCAGATTTGTCCTCTTGCCATAAGCAGCCAGAAAATTAGACAAAATATACATATTCCAATATAGCAAAATAAGAACAGAATTTTGCAGTCACAAAATAAAGGAAAATAAGATGAATGAATCCTAGAATCATCTAGGCTTTCTGCCTGTAGGCACTTTCTGTTCCTATAGGGAAGGAAACACTTTCTGTTTCTCAGGGAAGAGAAATATTTAAAGAATTCGACATTCTCATTGAGATGAGGAGACAGAAATCCAAGTTGTGGGGTAAAGGTGGCTGAAATGTATGAAGCAGAGTACCAATCAAGAGACTGCTTCACAAAGAATGACTGCCAGACACTGCAGACAAGTCCCCTTGAAAATTTGGCTTACTGCAGTCAGCGGCTTACATTGCTCCTCCATAATGCTGGGCACAGAACAATGACTAGAGAAGGAAGAAGTACCAGGAAACTGAAGCCACTCATTCCCAAAGTTCACACAGGGGTACACAATATTTGAGCTTCCAGCAGTCAGAGTGGGAATTCCTCATTGAACACACAGAGCACATAGTGAAGACCCTGGAAAACTCACATTTAAGTATTAGGACTAAACTGTCCTTAGAATAAACTATCCTTTCTATAAACCTGCCATACATGCATGCATGCTAAGTTGCTTCAGTTGTGTCTAGCTCTGTGTGACCCTATGGACCATAGCCTGCCAGGCTCCTCTGTCTATGGGATGCTCCAGGCAAGAATACTGGAGTGGGTTTCCATGCTCTCCTCCAGGGGATCTTCCCAGCCCCAGGACTGAACCTGTGTCTCTTACATCTCCTGCATTGACAGACAGGTTCTTTCCCACTAGCACCACCTGGGAAGCCCAAACCTGCCGTGGTGCTCATGCCCAGTCAATTCAGTGGTGTCCAACTCTGTGTGACCTATGGACTGTAGGCTGCCAGGCTCCTCTGTCCATGGGATTCTCCAGGCAAGAACACTGAAGTGGGTTGCATGCCCTCCTCCAGAGGATCTACCTGACCCAGGGGTCAAACTCATGTCTCCTGCATCTTCTGCACTGCAGGCTGGTACTTTACTGCTGAGCCACACAGGAAGCCCAAACCTACCATAACAAAGTTTAAAAATTAAACTTGAAAGGATAAAACTGATTAGCAAGTAATTTTACTGCCTGTCACCCTAGGAGAGAAATAGAAGACGTAAAAAGGAACCAAATGGAATTTCTAGAGATGAAAAATAAAATATTTGAAAAAATATATTCAATTGGCTTAACATCAAATTAGAGACTACATAAAAATAGTAATCTGGATACATAGAAATAGAAACTATTCAAGTTAAAGCATTTTTATTTAAGGTTAAAAAAATGATTAAATCCTCAGTGACCTGAGGGAAAACATCAACAGTGTAACAGCCATGAAATTGGAGTCTCAGAAGAGAAAGGATATGAAGAAAAATATCTGAGGCGATAATACCTGAAAATTTTCAATATTTAGTAAAAACTATAAACCCATATTTGCAAGGCTCTCAATGAACAAAATGGGGGGAAATCTCAGAAGCAGCTTTAGAAAAAGTAACATTACAAACAGAGCAGCATCAATAAGAATGGTTGACATTATATCTGAAAAATAAACTGTAAGATACCCATGTATAAAATATATCCTTCAAAATAAAAGTAAAATAAAGATTTTGACAGACAGATTGAAGTCAGTAGGACTTATTACCAGCTGACCTGTGCTAAGAAAAATAGTAAAAGAAAATCTCCCAGCAGAAGGAAAATGATACCGTATAGGAACTGAAATCTATAGAAAGCAAAGAGTAGTAATCAGAATGAGAAATATGTGGGAAGTAAAATAATTATTTATGGGTGGGGTACAATCCTAGTAAGAATTACAGCAGGCTTTTCATAGAAATTGACATGCTGATTCCAAAATCTACATAGAGATAAAAAGAATCTAGACCAGTCAAGTGAATTTTGAAAAATAACAAACGTGGAGGACTATACTCAATTTAAATCCTTATTTTAAAGCTACAGTGATCAAGAGAATATGGGACTGGTAAAAGAATTAATATGTAGATGAAAGGGAAAAAATAGAGAATCCAAAAAATAGACCCACACATACATGGGTAAGGATGGTCCTGGAGAATTGGAAATCTATTTGGAAAAAAAACAATTTGACCTTTACCCAAAATAACATCCTAAAATTAACTTGAAGGAGATCATTGACTTAAAATTAAAACTAAAATTTCACCACTTTGGGGCAGGCAAACATTTCTCAGAAAATAAAATACATTAACCAGAAAAAAATATGATAAACTAGATATTTTCAACATTAAACAACTTTGCTCTGTAAAAGTCACCTTTCAGAAAATGAACAGTTAACCATAGATGGGGGAATATATTATACACATGTAACAAGAGACTTAAATCCAAACTATAGAGAGAACCCACACTACTCTATACAAAGAAAAACAACTCAGTTAAAAAGTGGATGAAAGATTTAAAAAGGTGCTTCTTAAGACTTGCCATGAGTGAGTGAGCGAAGTCGCTCAGTCGTGTCCAACTCTTTGCGACCCCATGGACTGTAGCCTACCAGGCTTCTCCGTCCATGGGATTTTCCAGGCAAGAATACTGGAGTGGGTTACCATTTCCTTCTCCATACAGATGACCATTAAATCCATCAAAAGATGCTCAGTATCATTGGTCATCAGAGGAAAACAAATTAAAACCACAATAAAATAGCTCTACATATCCACTAGAATGACTAAAATTAACAAGACATTATATCAAGTCTTGGTGAGGATTTGGGACAACTAGAACTGGTAGGAATATAAAAGTACAAAATAGTACAGCCATTCTGGAAAACAGTTCAGCAAATCTTTATAGGATTAAGTCTATAATTATGCTACCCAGCCATTATATTCCTAAGCATTTACCCAAGAAAAATGAAAAAAGCCCCCAAATTTAAAACTTTTACACAAATGTTCACTATAACTTTACTTATAATAGCTAAACACTGTACACAACGCTAATATCCACATATAAACACATTTGTCAAAGCCCACAGACTGTACATTTAAAATAGATGTATTTTACTGAGTGTAAATATGTATTTGATTATTTTCTAATTTTTATTTAGTTAGTTATCCAGTATGCCAGGCCTTAGTTGCACCATGCAGGATCTTTAGCTGTGGCATGTGAACACTTTCTTGAGGCATGTAGGATCTAGTTCACTGACCAGGGGTGGAATGCAGGGTCCCACATTGGGAGTTCAGAGTCTTAGCCATAGACCACCAGGGAAGTCCCCTGTATTTGACTATTAAGAAAAATATCGTTTAACCTCCTATGGAACCCCAATATATAAAAAGAAAAGAAGTAAAGATTCAATGTCTGATATAGTCACAGAAGTCTTGCCAACTCACCCAGTGGAATTTCCCTTTACACAGTGCCCTTTAAGAAGCCATGAAGGATAACTAAGACTCAGTGGAATAAAAAATGAAAACTGACACTTCACAGTACCTATTTAAAGGGATGGCCTTAAAGAAATTTACTTATTTTTATTTTATCATTTCCATATTTCTCTTCAATATGATCATTAGCCTATATGAAAGTATAATTAACATCAGAGAGGTTATTTTTTGAAAAAATATGAAGTGATGTTAAAGATCCATGTACCTGCCTGTAATGTTTTCCCAACAAGTGAAAACTGAGCTTGTTAGTCTCAGTATTCTAGGTATAGCTTACTTACAAAGGAGGAAATACTTGTGATGGAAAGTCTTTCATTAAAGGGTAAGTGAGACATGGACTATTTCCCTATCTCTTTTTTTCACAGTTGAAATGTACCAAAGTCTGGCTTCACATTTAATTTAAAAAAAAAAAATGTGGTTCTGTGTCTTCTCATTCACGTTGGACTGAGCAAGAGACAACTTCAAATAACCCTGCCATAGGCACAACAAGGAGCGTGGTGCCAAGGAGATTTTCAAAAGATGCTGACGTTTACCAATGTTGGTAGAATGCCTTTTATCTCTCTGCTGCCAGACTAAAACTCCCACTGAAGAGTCAACTCTTTATATTGATCCTTGGATGAAACAGCTCTTCCTTCTCTCCATCAAAATCCCTCAGTTAGAAGCACTTAACTGCAAGCAAAAGCGATGTTTCAAATAAATACCAACCATGGCAGTAATATAGTAAACATACAAATAAATAAATGTGTGACTCAAAAAGTTAATGTACATTTCCTTTTATACTGAAAGTGAACTGTTTTCTATGTGAAATGCATTATCCATCAAGTCTTCCAATTATTTCCAAATCATTTGTTGATTTTTATGAATCATTGAAGTGATTTTGTTTGACAGAGCTGTCACTAGCTAAGTGATATCCCCATCTGAGCCATAATGTATTGTGGTAAACCACATTCACTCTCCCAACAACATCCCCAATTAATTGATAGTCATTCTATGACTTGTGGTCTCAATAAGCAGAGAATTCCTATAAACTCTCCAATACTGTTATTTCGTAGTTTCCCTGTGGATCTTAGATCACTGTTCTCTGCAGCCCTAGAAGTTTAAGCTGGAGGAAAGAAGATGAAGGAAAAGAAGGCCCCTATTCAGTAGCTGTGTTGATGACGTAGTATAAGCAGTGCCTGGCCCTGCCCCGTAATGAGTAGTACTGAAAAACTAGTGGAACGCCAATATTTGTGTTCCAGCCCCCTTTTGTAAGACAGTCCCAGCCATCAGAGAGCACTCATCTGTCACCAAGCCAGTCTCAGCAGAGATTAACCAGGAGAGGGGAAAACAGGGAAAGGAGATAATGCTTGGACTTCAGCACCTCTTATTCCTACTCCAGGGTAAACTTCAGACCCTGCATGGAGTCCTCTTCCATTCCAGGCAGACATGACCTAGAAAAGCAAAATTAGTTAAGAGACCATGTGTGATCCTCCAAAAGTACAGAGTACATTGGGAAAACCCCAGAATACAGCTGCGCTACTTCCCCCACCAAAGATAGAACTGGTAGAAAGTGCTTCAATAGTTCTTCAGACATCACCTTAATAAGGAAGATGGCCATTGCAACATCAATGATCACTGCAATATCCTGTGATGACTATCTTGAACTAATTTCTCTCCTTATCATAATCATTATTGCCAACAGATGAAGAAGCTTGCCAACAGGTGCCTACTGATGACTATTTTGTGAATGCCAACCGTGATTTCAAGTAGTAGAATATTCAACATCAATAGCTTAGGCACCTTCAAGAGGTTTTCTTTTGCAGTTTTTCTGCTCTGGCATCCTCTAAAGGGTAGCTGCTCTTCCTTATGCCTGTCACCTCAGAGTCACCATAGCTTTCTGAGCATCACCCAGCCAGGAGTAAAGAAGGAAGGGAAGAGGAAGGGGTTGAGGCCATAAAGACAAGATATATTCCTGTGCACCTTTCTCCTTTTTATCAGGAATGAAAAACATTTCCCAAAAGCTCCTCAGAAAATTTCCTTCTGTCCTAGAGAGTTTGAGACAGTTATACACAAAAAGCTCAAGGGGAATGAGATCTTAATGTCTTCTTCAGACTAATTATGACTTATCTTCATGAGTTGATGGGGTAGGATAGGCTAACTTCCCTGAGTTCTAGAACTGTCTAGCATTTGTACAAAATGAGGATTCTGTTAAGGAAAAGAAAGGTGACAGCTGCTGAATGGCATCTGCCATACTGGATTTTATTTTGCTGACTTTATTGCAACTATCATTAGTATGACCATTATTACTAGTACTAGTAACATTATCATCTTTTATTGAAGGAGTACTCCTTTCCAGGAAATTCACTGTAGTAATTCTTGTGTTATTTTGTTTAATTTATACAACGATCTACAAGGACTGAAAAGGCCAATGTAATTTATATAGTCAGTGATTTCATCTAAGGTCTGCATGGGGGCTTCCCTGGTGTTCAGTTAGTAATGAGTCCACCTGCAGTGCAGAAGATCACCCGCAATGCGGGAAGACGTGGGTTCGATTCCTGGATTGAGGAGGTCCCCTGGAGAAGGAAATGGCAACCCACTCCACTGTTCTTGCCTGGGAAATCCCACGGACAGAGGAGCCTCTCTGGCTACCATCCATGGGCCTGCAAACAGTTGGATACAACTTAGTGACTAAACTGCCACTACCAGCAAGGCCTGCATGATCCCAAAACCCAAATCATCTCATGTTCATGTGATGATCCATATTTCTACACATGGATAAATCTTTAAAATAGCCCTCTTCACAGTTCACTCTTGGCATCATTCCTGTTATTTAATTCTAAGCAGAAGGAGGCTCACTGAAAATAAATGCAACTTGTTACCCTACCTTTGCACATAATTGTTTTTAAATTGTGTCAAGATGTGCAATGCTTTATAAAGTCCTCTAGAAAAGATATTTCAATTAAGCTATTAGGAAATGATGAGAGCACAGGAGTTCTCTTCCTGGGAGATTAAATAAAATAGCACATGTGAGCTTTATTAACTCAAAGCTTAGTGCAGATTAAGTGACCAATGAATGCTAGTTGAATGAATAAATGAGAGTCAAAGACTCAAAGAACTGTCATATGGATGCTTCTTCTGTTGCCTAGAAAGATTTATAAACATACATGCTACTAATCAGAGAGAGGGGGAAAAAATAAAACCATCTTTGTGCAAACTTTATAGATCACAGACAGGCAACTGGACTTGGAGGTGGTAGATATAGGTTGGTTTGATGGTTATTGACCAAAAACCAGTATGTAATATATAAATTCCCCTTGGTCTTCATTTTTCACACCAGTATCAGAGGGATGCCAGTACTTTGAGGTGGTAGATATAGGTTGGTTTGATGGTTATTGACCAAAAACCAAAATTTAATACATAAATTCCCCTTTATCTTCATTTTTCATACCAGTACTCAGAGGGATCTGAATCTGGATAAATTGAATACACTTTAAAATATATGTAATGGTGAGTCATATTATTTTAAATAATTTAAAGCAAAATTTTTCAAGTACTTACTTAATACTAGATGTTATGCTGGGGTCTTCCCAGGTGTCACAAGTGGTAAAGAACCCACCCACCAATGCAGCAAATATAAGAGATGTGCATTTTATCCCTGGGTCAGGAAGATCCCCTGGAGGAAGGCAAGGCAACCCATTCCCAAATTTTTGCCTGGAGAATCCCATGGACAGAGGAGACTGGTGGGTTACAGTCCATAGGCTCTCAGAGTCAGACACAACTGAAGCAACTTAGCATGCATGCACAGATGCTATGCTAAGCAATTTAAACACATTTCATTTCATTGTCATGATAACCCTATGAGGTAATATTCAGTGGAGTTTTAGATGGCTCAATAAGTCACATAGATGTCTTACCATGCTTGAGTTCTGAATTAGAAGATAGATGAAACAATTAGATGGAGATCAAAAGATGATTATTATATATAAGGCTGATCAAAGAACATGACTTTAGATATGAAGAAAGTGACTCCACCCTGTCTCAGGTAGCAATACACCATGGTTGTGTCCTGGAAGGCCAGGATCCTTCAGTGACAAGACCATGACCTGGCCTAAGCAAACACTCACAGAAAATAAGAGATCTACAAGAGAAACCCTCAGAGGGCTGAGAAATGCATGCAGGCCTACATCATGCATATTCACCAATCACAGAAGATGCCTGTCTTAGGTCTGGTCCCCTGGAAAGAGACTTGGAGATAGAGATTTAACTATAGGAGTTTTATTGGGGAATTCCCTGGGGTTCAACACCATTGGGGGCTAACGGAAGCAGGACTGGGCAGTGGGAAAAGTTGAACTGCAATGTAATTTCAACCAAGGCCCCTGCAGATCCTCCAAGACCTCTGGAGGAGAGGCCTTGCATAGCTGTGTTAAAGCAAGAGGGACAAGCCTTTGTCTCTTATATTGACTAGTCAAATGGATGGAGGATGTGCCTGAGAGATGACATAACTTGGGCAAGGCCATTCCTTCAGATACAGGCCATCCTTACAGTGTGACTCAGCTGTGGCCTGTGGGCAGTCATTTTTGCAGGTAAAAAAAAAAAAAGAATGACTTGGTCCTAATGGGGGAGATTTGGATAGAACAGCACGGCATTCATCAGGTAAGAAACTCATGGTGGCTTTCCAGTGGCGATACCTCCACAAAGAAACAGAAAACAAGAGAAAAAGATAATGTCCAAGAATACGCATCACAACCATACTCATTTATATACATGAATAAAAATATTAATGAGAATACAGGTGGATGGTAAAGATGGGAAGTATAAGTAATCTGAATTCACTCGGTTGTATTGCCTTTGCTGTAGAGCTTATAACAAAAGTAGTCTAGAAGGACATATGGGGATGTCTTAGACTTACACGAATATAAACAATATCATATGAGGTGGAAACATCTGGTTCATGATGAAAATAAAAAGAAATTGTTTAGCACAGTTTACTTTGGCCAATAATAATACATATATAAGCGTATGTCTGAATATTAGTACTAACTTTCTCCATTTTATTTTGATATCCTACTTATGCGACTCTTGACAGATAAAATAGTTGTAAGAGTTCTTTTGCACAGAATTAAAGTCAGACTTTCTGTACCTTTTGCACACTGTTTATACATGCTTCTTGTGCATCCCAGTC
This sequence comes from Budorcas taxicolor, assembly GCF_023091745.1. Classification (NCBI taxonomy): domain Eukaryota; kingdom Metazoa; phylum Chordata; class Mammalia; order Artiodactyla; family Bovidae; genus Budorcas; species Budorcas taxicolor. The sequence continues at coordinate 58,659,857 of NC_068924.1, forward strand.
ACCTGTGGAGCTACTAACAAATACAGATGTCCAGACTCTACCACAAACCTACAGAAAATCAGAACCTCCAGTTTCAGTATGGTTGGAATTCGTATTACAGGCTTTTAAGGTGTTTACGACTCTCAATTAATTCTGTCCATTCTCTGAGTTAAGCGTCACTATTCTGGTATGATACATATTTAACTCATTTTTAATATTACTGAGTAGATATTTACTGTGTACATAATACATTAATCTCCTCTTACATATTATACATGCAAATGTGCCAACCTAAATTTCTAGGTCAACCAAGTGTATTTTCCAGGCAATACTCTGAAGCTGTGGTTTGTAGATTCAACATCCTTCTACCACAGCTCAAGCCCAGCACTGAAATTTAAAAACACATATTTTTTTCCCTTTTAACAACATAATACTACATATGTATTATAAACACTATAGATATGGTCTAGGATTTTCAACATCTGTGCATATCAGTTACCATAAACATGGTTCTAATGTCTACAAGAAGTGGAAAAGGAAAAAATATGAAGTACATAACTAAATACAACTTATACCTTCACAACTTACAGCAGTTCTTTACTATTTATAAATTGTGAGTTCACAGCACTCTATTTGATACTTAAACAACATTTAAAATGTTTACTATTCCTACCAAATTATAGTCACACTAACAAATTCTAAGTATATTTAGTGATTGTTGGACAATGTGAATGTCCAACTATAATGTAAGCTCTGTGAGGATGGGACTTTATTGTTTGGTTCCTGACAGCACCCTCAATATCTGGAAGAGTGGCTGGCACACAGTCCACTTTCCACCAGTACTGTCAGTTGAATGAATGAACATCAGAGGCGACCATAAGTAGAAAGCAATTTACGGAACTATTAACTCAAACTCAGTCAGTTCATAAACAGAGGGGCCATGGTAGAAGGGACAGACCATGGTGTTCTTAGGATGAAAAAAGAGGCAGGAAGTCTAAGTGTACTTGTTTAATCAAATAAAGACAAGAACTGACAAGTCGAAGGCTGAAGTCAGCTGCTACAATGAAAAGTCAGGATTTCTCACTTCCATCCCATATCTGAGTAAATTCTCACGCCAGAGTCCATTGATTGCAGTAGAGGTCATGTTCTCTGGAGGACAAGTCTGGAACTAAGTATAGAATAAACATTCTTCCATTTCTCCCACAAAGGGATTCACAGATATTTATCATAATATCCATTCCCTACGAAGGGAAAATACACAGACCTTTGCAGGGTCTGAACTTTTACTAATATCTGGAACCAGAAACATAAACATGGACTTTGGTTATATCAGGTGCTTTATGGAGGCTGAATTATAAATCAAATCCTGGCCCAAGTCCATCTCACAGTGGCTCTTAAGAATCCATGGACTCACCCTGTGGTTACTTCCCTAGTCCCTGAGTACATAATTGGTATTAGTATACGTAACAGCTGGCAGAATTTTCAGTGATTCCCTGAAATAGAAATAAGAAATGTGGTAGCAAGTACCATGTGGAAGCCCCCTGAATTACACTCACTCACTGGCCAAAATAAATCAGCAGCAATTTCGCAGCCTAGGCAAAGTCATCTATAATTTGAGCTACTTACCAAAGACTTGTCTCATAATATGGCATTTTAAAGGTCATATATGGTGGCCAAGATGGCAGATCTATAGGCATGGAAGGTGAAACCATATTCAGAGCATGCATTAGTTCCCACAGCAGTGAATTTTGGCCTCCTTCAAATTGGAAAGGGTCTGATATAATTAATCTGTCACCAAAGGACTGGTTAGTTTCCTTGAGGAACTATAACATATCACTTAGCATTGGTCTCTGATACTGGCATCCTGGCCATTGAGAAGAAGCTGTAGTTAGATAAGCCTTGAAAAAAAAGACACTTATAATGGTAAACTCAAGCATTGCCTCCACCCATTACCTGGATTCTCTGTTCAGAGATTCATTAAGCAAGTTCTGGGATGGCTAAGGACAAAACTGATATCCACAGAACAGGTTATCCTAATTTTGTATCTGATATCTTTTTAAGTGTTTTCACCAGCTTTGAATGCTGTATGATGATTTAATTAGGATAACTCGTTGAATTAAGGGCACAAGTTCAAGGCATGAACTGTATCAGACACATCTCTTGCCCAGCTCACATCCTTCTCACCCACATTTTCACTCCAGCTGTTGTTGCTAGGGCACTCTGGGCACTCAGCTATGAATAGGTTAGGTTAATCTGATTTCATGATGCCTCACTGTGGCACATCATTTCTGATTTTTATCTTGGAACTTCTTTAAACTGACAACTTCCACTGCCTGAAGGATCCCTCTCACCTATTCTGACGTGCAAAACTCAGCGAGAAAGAGTTATTACACTCTGAGGCAAGCCTTGATCAAGGGGGTAAAAGAGCCCATTGATAAATACTGTTTTCTTCTGTCTCACAGACAGGCAATTCTGACAGGCATTCTACATGACTCAAAAAGTCTCCAGCAAGATCAAGGCCCTGTTGTCCACAGCAGATACCAGGTGAAAGCACCTCCTTAAAGGGGCTTTCTATCCTACTTCACTCTATCATTCTTCCCCTTCCCCCAATCCTAATCTTTAGGGTCACTCCCTAAAATAAATAACCATTACAGAAGCTTGTGTCTGGGCTCTGCTTTCTGGAGGAATCTAGACTAAGTTCAGTTCAGTTCAGTCACTCAGTCGTGTCTGACTCTTTGGGACCCCATGGACTGCAGCACGCTAGGATTCCCTGTCCATCACCAACTCCTAGAGTTTACTCAAACTCAACTCTATCACATCAGTGATGCTGTGCAACCATCTCATCCTCTGTCATCCCCTTCTCCTCCTGCCTTCACTTTCCCAGCATCAGTATCTTTTCCAATGAATCAGTTCTTTGCAACAGGTGGCCAAAGTATTGGAATTTCAGCTTCAGGATCAGTCCTTCCAATGAATATTCAGGACTGATATCCTTTAGGATGGACTGGTTGGATCTCCCTGCAGTCCAAGGGGTTCTGAAGAGTCTTCTCCAACACCACAGTTCAAAAGCATCAATTCTTCAGTGCTCAGCTTTCTTTATAGACCAACTCTCACATCCATACATGACTACTGGGAAAACCATAGCTTTGACTAGACAGACCTTTGTTGGTAAAGCAATGTCTGTGCTTTTTAATATGTTGTCTAGGTTGGCCATAGCTTTTCTTCTAAGGAGCAAGTGTTGTTTTTCCAGTTTATAGAGAGAAGTTCAGGAAGAGGGCAGAAGGTCCCATTCAAATGAGAGGGAAGAGGTCAAGAATAAAATGGTGATAGTGTGTGAAAAGGAGGGAAAACGTATTTTCCCAACTTTCAAAATTTGAAAAAACAAAAACAAAGGTCTTTCATGTCTAAACATTGGGAAATTTAGTGGAAATGTTGCTCTAAGCACAGATTCCTCAATATAAACTAAATATATGGAAGTAATCTTTTATTTTTCTCTCTATTCCCTTGGCCCTCTTCATATATTAGTATATACACATACAGTCGTGTACAACTCTTTGTGACCCCATGGACTTTGGCCTGCCAGGCTCCTCTGTCCATGGGATTCTTCAGGCAAGAATACTGGAGTGGATTACCATTTCCTTCTCCAGGGGATCATCCTGACCCAGGGATCAAACCTGGGGTCTCCTACATTGCAGGCAGATTCCTTACCATCTGAGCTATAAGGAAGTCCCTCATATATACAAACCCTGCCCACAAATCCTACCCTAGAGTTCACACCTACTTCTTCCTCTACTTTTCCAAAAGCCCCCACCCTCGTTTTAGGCTCTCAGCATTTTATACCTGATCTTGGTTTTTTGTTTTGTTCTTATTTTCACTTTTCATCTGCCCCAGCATGTGGGATCTTAGTTCCTCAGCTAGGGAACAAATCCAAGCTCTCTGCACTGGAAACTTGGAGTCTTAACCACTGGACCACCTGGGAAGTCCCTATGCCTAATCTTTCTTACTCCAATGCCTCTATCACTACTCATCACATTTCTAAAATATCCAGCTCATTTTGCTGATCCAAAGCTTCATGGCCTTTTCTGCTTTATAATAATGTAAATAATCATTCATGCAAAAAAAATTTTTATTAATCCTATATTAAATGTCAGGCATCCAGCCTGGGGCTAGGGCTAAAATGCTGAGCAAAGCAGATGTCATCTGTCTCACCTACACTATTAATATTCTCTCATGTTCCTCCTAAAATCTTCAGCCTGTTTCAGTTAAATGATTCTTCAGCTCCAGGAAACATGATCTCCAGACTCAATTTTAAGTGTTTCTGCTAAGAACCACCCCCTGTCTTCCCTCTGCTTATCGTAAGGTCACTAACCTGACAAAGACAGATGCTTTACACTGAAGTATTTGTTACATATATTCTTAAAACTTGCACCCAGGCTTCCCTAGTGGCTCAGCAATAAAGAATCCGCCTACCAATGTAGGAGTGAAAAAGTGAAAGTGAAAATCTCTCAGTCGTGTCCGACTCTTTGCGATGCCATAGACTATACAGTCCATGGAATTCTCCAGGCCAGAATACTGGGGTGAGTAGCCTTTCCCTTCTCAAGGGATCTTCCCAACCCAGGGATTGAACCCAGGTCTCCCACATTGCAGGTGGATTCTTTACCAGCTGAGCCACAAGGGAAGCCCAAGAATACTGGAGTGAGTAGCCTATCCCTTCTCCAGCGTATCTTCCTGACCCAGAAATCCAACGAGGAACTCCCGCATTGCAGGCGGATTCTTTACCAACTGAGTTATCGTGGACGTAGGTTCAATCCCTGGGTCAGGAAGATCCCCTGTAGAAGGAAATGGCCTTGTACTCCAGTATTCTTGCCTGGGAAATCCCATGGATAGATGAGTCTGGTTGGCTACAGTCCATGGGATCACAAAAAGTCAGACATGACTTAGTGATTGATAAAAACAATAACAAAACTTGTACCTGGTTATAGTCTATTTCCCCCATTAACTTATAGATTAAATATAATCTTAGGCATGAGTTCATTTTACATTTGCATAAGAGCATAATTTTACCTTTCTAAAAGCATTCTTTAATGTGATATAAAACCCAGTACCTCTTTAGTACCCTAAAGCTTCTCCTTTGCCCCTACTTCGAATCTGCCATGGGTTAAGAAAGAGGCTGTGGAGAAGGAGTTAAGGGCATAATGGCCTCTTCGTTATTTGCTTATCCTGTTCCTCAATTCTACCTCCTTATCCTGGCTCCACAAGAAGTAAATCAGGGAAGGGAGAAGAAGTTAAGGTCAGGAAAGACTTTGCTTGGCTGATATGGTTATCGTCTGTAACAGGGTTCTCAGAGTTGGTTGATGGCAAGCTTGTTCTATACTGAGACATTCCGGGGCTCCTCCGAGATTCTCATCTAGGAATTTCTGACTGCAGTTTCCTAGATGTGAATGACATCTCTGCTTGATTCCCAGCTTTAAATGCCCCACTGTTCTGTGGGCCCTTCATGTATTCTGTGTCTATGGACAAGCCCCTCCTCTTGCTTCCTTTAGGGTCTACATAAGTACACATCCATTTCCCACCAAACTCAGCAAGTTCAGGAATATTTCTTTCTTTGTTGCTACAGATCACTTCAGGCAGGAGTCACATGCCAGGGCTTGCAGCCATAAAACCCCAGAAGACACAAGCTAGGCTATCTAAATGATTCTTCTAAAGAGCCCTCCACCTGGCTTCAAGGTTAGGAAAGCCTATTTATTACTCCTTCTCAAACAGATGCAGGAATCACTCCATACACGTACAAGTCTCTCCCAAAATAGTCACCCTCTGACTGCTCTCAAGAACTCTTAACTCTCTGAGAGTCTATTACACAATCTAGCCTTGATATGGGCAAAAAGCTAATCCTGGGAGAAATTTTTTTCACTCCCAGTGCATATCCTACATTGATAGTCAAGCGCTTCAATGTAGATGTGGTTGTATTTACAATTTAACATCCATTCTCCTTATTTCTGAGAACTCAGTTAACATTCAAGACAAAACCATTTTAGCATCCCTTCATGAATGCCTAAACACACATCACTTGTTTTAAAGTAATGGATACTCTACATATGGTTCTGCAACCTGCCCTTTTCAGTTAACATGTCTTCGATAACTTTCCATATTTCATTTCTTTTGGTCAAAAATTTTAGGCATAATATAATAATAGCTTTGGGGTGTCAAAATTACATATACCACTCTGGTCCATAAATAAGAGAAATCAATAGAAAATTCTGCAGACTTCAGGACTTTCCATTTTTCATGAGTGCCATAAATGTCATTGGTGAGATTAAAAGCTCAGCTATTAAGTATGAATGTCAGGATTATTATATGAGTGACATGGGGAAAAAGTTATACAAAGTTGAATCTAAGGCAACTGTGGTTTTAGGCCATAATGAGCTGCCTTGTACAGAAAATGTGAACCAAGGAACAAAGTTGTAGATTAAAAAACATATCAAGATTGTATGTATTCTGAATTGCAACAAAATGGAACGGAGAAATAATAGTTATTCGTTGTTTATTACCTGCATGTCATTGTGCTGTGTTCTGTGTGTATTTATCACTTAATACTTATACCAATCAGTCACGCCCTTCTCTGACTTGCCCCTCATTGCATGACTCCAGCCAAACTAAACATCTTCAGAACTTTGCATCTGCTAATTCCTCAACCTGGAATGTTCTTCCAGATAAATGTATAGCTCCTGTCTTTACTTCATTCACATACATGGTTGTTGTACCTTTTTAAAGCACCATTTAAAGCAGTACTTCTATCCTCAGAACACTCACTGTCCCTTTACTCCACATATTACTCCCTGCAATGTATGACTATCAAACTTTTTTGCCCCTTTCTCAGAGAAAAGAACTTAATTTGACTCTTCCACTGATTTCAGTGTTATTGAGTCAGTGAATCAGACTTGCCTCCAACACAATCCTTCTGGAAGAAGCCTCTTTTCCCTCCTTTCAAGGAACTTTTGCCTTGCAGTTTAGCCAATCAACCTAACCACCCCTTCCCAGGCACAGGTTAAAGCAACCAACAGTACCCAGTGGAACCAGTTATATATCCCAGAAGGTGGCTAATCCTTCCATTAATCTAAATTAAACCAGGTATATCATAGAAGCATATACCTTAGAGGTCCTCCTACAATTTAGATTGGAACACTAATGCAACAAATGGCAGGCACAGATAAAGCCATTACAACTAAAGCACAAGCATCAGCCATGCCTTCCCAGGGAGCATTTTCTGGTGAATCAAGTTAATAAATCAAGAGCAAGCTAGGGGCACCTTCATTAAACAGCAAGTCACCCTGCCCATTGCATCATTGTCTCAATTGCACCCACAGAATTTTAATTTATAAAGGTGACTCAGTAACAAGAGAGAGAGGTCAATAACACTGAAAGATGAATTTATCACTTATAGTTTAAGAAAAGAAGGTGCACATCATGAAGGGCCACATGAAGAAGCATCAGTTTTGGTCAGGAAACAGAAAGAGTAAAAGAAGAGCCTGGTCCAGAGCCCTTCTTATTACTAGTGGCGAAAAGCTGTCAGGGGAGGACATTCTCTGTTGGCCAGGAAGTGAAATACAAATGTTAAGGTTTATGATTGGAGGATTTACTAAGTAATTTATAAAATGATTTTTAAGTGTGCATCACAAAGAAGGTGTGAACAACTTTAACACTCTGGCCCTGCAACATTGTAATTTATAAGAAACATATATTTGGTAATTCAGATGACCAACATATATTTCTCATATTTATTTGGTCTTTGTCCCCAGTTCCTGACTCACAGCTTCCCAAATCCAGGGAATTTCCTATGTTAAGAGTAATAAATACATCTTTTCTTATGTAAATAAAGTGACTATTGGTAAAGCACCTACAAATGAGAATTGGAGCAAAATATGTGATTAGAGGATTGGAAACCTTGACCTCATGGGAGGGGAGACAGGATGGAGGCTGACTCAGCTGCCAATAGCCAAGGATGTAATCACTCATGCCCATTAATGAAGCCTCCATAATATGCCAAGAGAATGGGGTTCAGAGAGCTTCTGGTTTGGCAAATACATGTGGTTGCTGGAGGAGCAGCACACCGATAACAGAGCATGGAAGATCCTCATCCTTGCGCCGTGCCTGGCCCTATGCATCTCTTCCATCAGGCTGCTCCCAAGTTATACATAAAATATATACATATACGTATATATACGGATACATGTATCTGTATGTATAGTTTCTCTGAGTTTTCTGAGCCTCTGTAGAAAATCAGTTGAGCCCAAGGAAGAGGTGGGAATCTCTGACCAACAGCCAGTGTCAGAAGTACAAGTGACAACCTGGACTTAGGGCTGGCATCTGAAGAAGGGAGTGGAGCAGGGTAGTAACAGTCTTGTGGGACGGAGCCCTGAATCTGTGGAATCTGATGCTCTCCAGCTAGAAAGTGTCACTATTGTGTTGAATTGTGGGGACTGAATTGTTTGTCAATGTGGGGAAGCCTTCACATACACGTGTTGGAATTGGGTCCAGGAACCTAATTTAAGCCCTGTGACCAGTGGATAACAAATCATGAATTATAAAATCTATAAGAGTAGATTAGAACACAGAAGATCCAGTGAAAAACAGTTCAAATATTAGTCATTAATTACCTTAGATGCTAAGAGCTCTGAAGGTAGAATTCCATAAATGGCTCTGAAATACCATCAAAGCCGAAGCCCCTTTTCTTTTTACTCTCCCATCCACAAGCCTCATCATGTTGATTTTGTCCCTCAGATTTGTTCTCTTCATGCTCACAAAATTACTGCCACATCTCCAGGGCTCACATTCTTATACGTGTTGCCTCACATACCTGTTTTCACTGGACAGCTTTGTTGCCAGAAATATATGAAAATCAGATGTGGTTAGCTAGGAAAATGGTGTGAATGATGGCTGAATAGGCAACTGAAGCTACCTGCTATAACCAATGTGACTGAATTGTATCCTTATAACCAAGTAGTTTTCAATGCCTGGGAATCTAAAGGGTCTAATTTTGGACAAGGGGTAAGGACTGTGAAAATAAGAATATCGTCCATGTACTTGTAGAAGGCCACAGAGATATTTGAAACAGGATCAAAATTCCTTTTCAAAAATGATATATAGAATGTATCAAATTAGCAAAATCTAGATTGTTGGCTGAATGTATATGACAAAATATTGAATTAATTGAGTTAATTTGTTGAGAGCCATAAGAAATGGTAAATTTGATGTCACAAAGAGAAAAAACAATTTAGTGGATTAATTCTTTCAGTCATGACCAATTTTTATATTATTAAAAGTAAGATTATCCTGAGCAATAAAAGGCAGTTTAGATCACTATCTGGAGGTTTTTAGTGAGGTCCTATCTATAATTAACTTGGAAATCTATTACAAATTTCTCTGTTGTTGAGCCATAGACATATTCCCTCTAGACTGTGAGATTTTGTTTGTTTAATGAAATATTTCCACAAGGGCCCAAAACAGTCATTTGTATAATTTACATACTTGTATATCATCCAGAGAGATAACATTTTCAGTAGGAACAATTCCCTCATTATCCCGATTTAATGGGACATATTACTTGAGAATGTAGATTAATAGAAACTTTAAGAACACTTTCCCTGAAACTTGCATAGAAAAGAACATCTGATTTGGTTAAATGAAAGGACGTTTAATCATCCTCAGTGAAATAAAACAGTTGCTTAGTTCTACAGCAGGGAGCAATGCCTTCCCCCACAGAAGTCTACATTTAAATATAAAACCATATAGCATTTCAATTCTTGAGAACACTTCAAAAATACCTAGTGTGTCAGGAGGAAAATGTGAGCCCTATCCTATGTTAAGACAGTTCATATGCTACAATTTACAAGAAGAAAAAAGGTAAAAGTTCAATTTAAGTTTCTACTTATTTCAACATAGTTACTCCGTTATGGCCCAAAATACTTCAACAGCTTTTATACAACTTGTATAGAATGTTATGTGCCCTATATACAAACTGTCTGTTGGTGACTAGCAAATGGAGGAAAATTGAAGACAAATTTTAACAATGGAAAAGAGTATAGTTGTTTCATACTGTGAGAGGTCTGTATTGCATATTTAGAATGTATCAGAGTCCAGTTACAAAAACAAAACCTATATTAGACATTTTAAAATACTGAAGTGAGGATTCAGATCAAGATGGCAGAGTAGGAGGATGTGTAACTCACCTCTACCCACAAACACATCAAAAATACATCTACATGTGATACATCACACTGAAAATGAACTAGAGACTGGCTAAGACTCTTATGCAACCAAGACTATGAGAACGATACTCGTGGAACTGGGTAGGAAGGGAAGAGAAGTGATCAGGTCAGGACCTGTACCACTGGGAGGGTACACAAAAGAAAAAGAGGGAGTGAGCAATTTGAGCCACATATTGAGTGCCCTGAGGAGGGAAGAGTCAGTAGCGGACTGCTGCAGAGGCAGGGGCTCTGATTGCAGTAAACCTGGGTATGGCATAAGCCCTCATGGAGAACGTCTCCATTAACTTCACCATAGAGCAGCCAGAACTTACACAGGACTGGGGAAACAGACTCTTGGAGGGTATAAACAGAACCTTGTGTGCACCAGGACCCAGGAGAAAGGAGCAGTGACCCCACAAATGGTGACCCAGACTTGCCTGTGAGTGTTCAGGAGTCCCCGGCAGAGGCGTGGGTTGGCCGTGGCCTGCTCTAGGCTTGGGGAGACTGAGTGCAGCAGTGCCTGCATGGGACCTTTTGAAGGAGCTGGCTATTATCTTCATTACCTGCACCATAGTTTGGCCTCAAGTCAAATAAAAGGGAGGGAACACAGCCCAGACAATCAACAGAAAATTGGATTAAAGATTTACAAAGCATGGCCCCGCCCATCAAACAAGACTCAGTTTTCCCCTCAGTCAGGCTCTCCCATCAGGAAGCTTCTATAAACCTCTTATCCCTCTCCATCAGAGGGCAGACAGACTGAAAACGACAACCACAGGAAATTGATCAATCTGATCACACAGACCACAGCCTTGTTTAACTCTATGAAACTATGAGCCTTGCCATGTAGGGCCACCCAAGATGGACAGGTCATGGTGGAGAGTTCTGACAAAACATGGTCCACTGGTGAAGGGAATGGCAAACCTCTTCAGTATTCTTGCCTCGAGAACCCCATGAACAGTATGAAAAGGAAAAAAAGATAGGATACTGAAAGATGAACTCCCCAGGTCGGTAGGTGCCCAATACTCTACTAGAGATCAGTCAAGAAATAACTCCAGAAAGAATGAAAGGATGGGGCCAAAAGCAAAAACAACACCCAGTTGTAGATGTGACTGGTGATGGAAGTAAAGTCTGATGCTGTAAAGAGCAATATTATATAGGAACCTGGAATGTTAGGTCCATGAATCAAGCCAAATTGGAAGTGTTCAAACAGGAGATGGCAAGAGTGAACATCGACTTTATAGCAATCAGCAAACTAAAAGGGACTGGAATGGGTGAATTTAACTCAGATGACAATTATATCTACTTCCATGGGCAAGAATCCTTTAGAAGAAATGGAGTAGCACTCATAGTCAACAAAAGAGTCCAAAATGCAGTACTTGGATGCAATCTTAAAAATGAAAGAATGATCTCTGTTCATTTCCAAGGCAAATCATTCAATATGACAATAATGCAAGTCTATATCCCATCCAGTAATGTTGAAGAAGCTGAAGTTGAATGGGTCTATGAAGACCTACAAGATTTTCTAGAACTAACACACAAAAGAGATGTCCTTTTCATTATAGGGTCAGTTCAGTTCAGTTCAGTTCAGTTGTTCAGTCGTGTCCGACTCTTTGTGACCCCATGAATCGCAGCACACCAGGCCTCCCTGTCCATCATCAACCCCCAGAGTTCACTCAAACTCATGTCCATTGAGTCAGTGATGCCATCCAGCCATCTCATCCTCTGTCAGCCCCTTCTCCTCCTGCCCCCAATCACTCCCAGCATCAGAGTCTTTTCCAATGAGTCAACTCTTCGCATGAGGTGGCCAAAGTACTGGAGTTTCAGCTTTAGCATCAGTCCTTCCAAAGAAATTCCAGGGCTGATCTCCTTCAGAATGGACTGGTTGGATCTCCTTGCAGTCCAAGGGACTCTCAAGAGTCTTCTCCAACACCACAGTCCAAAAGCATCAATTCTTCGGTGCTCAGCCTTCTTCACAGTCCAACTCTCACATCCATACGTGACCACTGGAAAAACCATAGCCTTGACTAGATGGACCTTTGTTGGCAAAATAATGTCTCTGGTTTTCAACATGCTATCTAGATTGGTCACAACTTTTCTTCCAAGGAGTAAGTGTCTTTTAATTTCATGGCTGCAGTCACCATCTGCAGTGATTTTGGAGCCCCCAAAAATAAAGTCTGACATTGTTTCCACTGTTTCCCCTCTATTTCCCATGAAGTTATAGGGTACTGGGATGCAAAAGTAGGAAGTCAGGAGATACCTGGAGTAATTGGCAAATTTAGCCTTGAAATACAGAATGAAGCAGGGCAGAGGCTGATAGAGTTTTGCAAAGAGAACACACTGGTCATAGCAAACACCCTCTTCTAACAACACAAGAGAAGACCCTACACATGGACATCACCAGATGGTCAACACCAAAATCAGATTGATTATATTCTTTGCAGTCAAAGATGGAGAAGCTCTATACAATCAGCAAAAACAAGACTGAGACCAAACTGTGGCTCAAATCATGAACTCCTTATTATCAAATTCAATAAAAATTAAAGAAAGTAGGAAAAACCACTATATCACACAGGTATGACTTAAATCAAATCCCTTATGATTATTCAGTGGAAGTGACAAATAGATTCAAAGGATTAGACCTCGGAGAGACAGAGAGCCTGAAGAACTATGGATGGAGGTTCGTGACACTGTACAGGAGGCAGTGATAAAAGAAAAAGAAATGCAAAAAGGCAAAGTGATTGTCTGATGAGGCCTTACAAATAGCTGTGAAAAGAAGAGAAGTGAAAGGCAAAGGAGAAAAGGAAAGATATAAGCATCTGAATGCAGAGTTCCAAAGAATAACAAGGAGAGATAAGAAAGCCTTCCTTGGTGATCAATACAAAGAAATAGAGGAAAAGAACAGAATGGGAAAGACTAGAGATCTCTTCAAGAAATTCAGAGATATCAAGGGAAATTTTCATGCAAAGACGGGCACAATAAAGGACAGAAATGTTATGGACCTAACAGAAGCAGAAGATATTAAGAAGAGGTGGCGAGAATACACAGAAGAACTATACAGAAAAGATCTTCATGACCCAGATAATCGCGATGGTGTGATCACTCACCTAGAGCCAGACATCCTGGAATATGAAGTCAAGTGTTCCTTAGGAAGCATTACTATGAACAAAACTAGTGGAGGTGATGGAATTCCAGTTGAGCTATTTCAAATCCTAAAAGATAATGCTGTGAAAGTTCTTCACTCAATATGCCAGCAAATTTGGAAAACTCAGCAGTGGCCACAGGACTGGAAAAGGTCAGTTTTCATGCCAATCCAATAGAAAGGCAATGTGAAAGAATGCTCAAACTACTGCACAATTGCACTCATCTCACATACTAGTAAAGTGATGCTCAAAATTCTCCAAGTCAGGCTTCAATACTATGTGAACCATGAACTTCCAGATGTTCAAGCTGGTTTTAGAAAAGGCAGAGGAACCAGAGATCAAATTGTCAACTTCTGTTGGATCATCAAAAAAGTGAGAGAGTTCCAGAAAAACATTTATTTTTGCTTTATTGACTATGCCAAGCCTTTGACTGTGTGGATCACAACAAACTGTGGGGAATTCTGAAAGAGATGGAAATACCAGGCCACCTGAACTGCCTCCCCAGAAATCTGTATGCAGGTCAGGAAGCAACAGTTAGAACAGACTGGTTCCAAATCATAAAAGGAGTACGTCAGGCTGTATATTGTCACCCTGCTTATTTAACTTAAATGCAGACTACATCATGAGAAATACTAGGCTGGATGAAGCACAAGCTGGAATCAAGATTGCCAGGAGAAATACCAATAACCTCAGATATGCAGATGACAGCACCCTTATGGTAGAAAGTGAAGAGGAACTAAAAAGCCTCTTGATGAAAGTGGAAGAGGAGAGTGAAAAAGTTGGCTTAAAACTCAAATTCAGAAAACTAAGATCATGGCATCCAGCCCCATCACTTCATGGAAAATAGATGGGGAAATGGGAAACAGGGCCACACTTTATTTGGGTGTTATGAACAACCTAGACAGCATATTAAAAAGCAGAGACATTACTTTGCCAACAAAGGTCCGTCTAGTCAAGGCTATGGTTTTTCCAGTGGTCATGTACGAATGTGAGAGTTGGACTGTGAAGAAAGCTGAGCCCCGAAGAATTGATGCTTTTGAACTGTGGTGTTGGAGGAGACTCTTGAGAGTCCCTTGGACTACAAGGAGATCCATCCAGTCCATTCTAAAGGAGATTAGTCCTGGGTGTTCATTGGAAGGACTGATGCTAAAGCTGAAACTCCAGTACTTTGGCCACCTCATGCGAAGGGTTGACTCATTGGAAAAGACTCTGATGCTGGGAGGGATTCGGGGCAGGAGGAAAAGAGGAAGACAGAGGATGAGATGGCTGGATAGCATCACCGACTCTACAGACATGAGTTTGAGTGAACTCCGGGGGTTGATGATGGACAGGGAGGCCTGGTGTGCTGCAATTCATGGGTCGCAAAGAGCCGGACATGACTGAGTGACTGAACTGAACTGAAAATCACTGAAGATGGTGATTACAGTTATGAAATTAAAAGATGCTTGCTCCTTGGAAGAAAAGTTATGACCAAACTAGGACAGCATATTAAAAACAGAGACATTACTTTGCTAACTAAGTCCATCTAGTCAAAGCTACGGCTTTTCCAGTAGTCATGAATGGATGTGAGAATTGAACTCTTAAGTAAGCTGAGCGCCCCAAAATTGATGCTTTTGAACTGTGGTGTCAGAGAAGACTCTTCAGAGTCCTTTGGACTGCAAGGAGATCCAACCAGTCCATCCTAAAGGAAATCAGTCCTGGATATTCATTGGAAGGACAAATGCTGAAGTTGAAACTCTAATACTTTGGCCATCTGATGCGAAGAACCAACTCATTGGAAAAGACCTTGATGCTGGAAAAGATTGAAGTTGGGAGGAAAAGGGGACAACAGAGGATAAGATGGTTGGATGGCATCACCGACTCAATGGACACGATTTTGAGTAAACTCTGGGAGTTGGGGAAGGACAGGGAGGCCTGGCATGCTGCAGCCCATGGTGTCATGAAGAATTGGACACAACTGAGTAACTGAACTGAACTGTACTGAGTGCCCTAGCCCTGGGTCCAGCAGAGGGAAAACAAATGCCCTTAGCTGCTTGGAAATGTAGTGGGGCTAATAGGAGTGCTATAAGAAACCTAGACTCTACTCATGGAGAGCACACATATACTTGATTACTCTTGAAACAAGGTAGAGGAAGCAGATGAAATCTGCACTGGATTGTGACAAGTTTCCTACAGCTACCACAGCACGCGTCTCAGCCTAAGCTGAACACCCGCTCAGGCCCCTGATACTTCACAAGGTAGCTCCACCCTAAGGAAAGGGATGCTGAGGCCAAGGGCAGTGCTTGTTGTGAGGGAGAGAGTCAGTGCAGACCTGGAATGGCATCTGATGTAGGCAGGGGCAGCCATCACTGGCACTTACGGAGGCAGCGCATCTGAAGCAGTCTAGGACTCTGACTGGGGCCAGAGAAGTCACAGCCCTGGGGCAAGCATGCCAGTGCTCTGAGAGGGAAAGTGCACACGTAGAGGTACTGGAGCCAACTCAGACCTGACCTAATTTTTTCTGCTTCAACAAATTGGGACCTGCCCCCAATATAGCAGTGCTAACCACTGAGCAGGGAGAAGCCCCAGGTCACACCTAATTCTGGCTCTAGCCCCTCAATCTCTAGCCCCACCTACTACCAAGATGATAGCTGCCAGGATATCCTGGGGAAAGATGAATCATGCCCACATCATATCTAGCTTTCTCACTAAAGCCACTGAGCACAGACAGACTGTATAAGAATGATTCTGCACAAGAATATCCCTTCAAGACTACAAAAGGTAATTGTTTTACCCAATTTCATAGAGACAGAGAGAGTTAAGCAAAATAGGGATTTTGTTTCAATTGACAGAACAAGAGAACCCTCCTGAAAACAACAAAAAAAAACCAACTAATGAAACAAAAATAAATCATTTACCAGATAAAGAATTCATTAACGTATATGCTCCCAATATAGGAGCACCTAAATACATAAAGCAAATATTAACAGACATAGAGAAATTGACAATAATATAAAATTACTGGGAGACACTATCATTCCACTTCCATCAATGGGCAGATAGTCCAGACAGAAAATCAATAAAGAAAGTGATTTTAAATGACACATTAGACCAGTTGGACATAATAGATACCTACAGGACTTTCCATCCCCAAATAGCAGAATACACATTCTTCTCAAGTGCTCAGGAAATATATAGGATATATCACATGCTAGACCACAAAACAGGCCTCAACTAATTTAAGAGGATAGAAATTATATCAATAATCTGTTTGACAACAATGGTATAAAAATGAAATTAATTACAGAAAGAAAAATGGGGAAAACACAAATACATAGAGACTACACAACTTGTCACACACAAAAAAAAAAATGGGTCAATGAACAAATCAAAGAGGAGATCAGAAAATACTTCAAAACAAATGTGTTTGCTTAAATGTCACCTCATTATTGCATTATTGACACCTTGCCTAATCACATTACCCAAAGTTATAGTTTTAATAGTACACCTCTTGCACTTACAATCACAGTTTTTTCTGGGAGAACTTACCACCAATGAAGATAACCATATATGCTGCTTTTAAAAATATATTTATTTTCTGCATCCACTCACTGAAATGCAAGTTCTGCAATTGCAGGGATATTTGACTTTTTTTTCCTTCGTGCTATGAAAAGTGCCTGAAGAGTGTTTAAAATGTAATTGGTGGAAAATTATTGTAATTTATGGGGTTAAGTATTCATACTTTTAGAATACTAGCTGATGTCTTTGCCTGTATTTTCTCTTTCATTCTCTATTGTCTTCTCCTGGAACTCCTGTTTAACACATTTTACCTTTTCAATATTCATTTTCAACAGTTTTTAAATAATTTTTTAAAATAAAGGTAATAAGTGCTGAATATTTTTCAACAATTTATAATTTTCATTTATTTATGTCATTATTCATTGTATCATTTTCTTAAGGTCTAATCAATCTCTCTTCAATGGTGTCTTATATACCGTGTAATCCATTCTTCACATTTTTTACTGCTTTTAATTAATTTATTTTTCACTCTTCACATTTTAAATTTAAATAAATTTACATTTTAGAAATTCTACTAGGCTTTTTGTTCAAATATGATTTTCCTGTAAAATACCACCTTTTTGTTTTCTCAAGTTTTGTATTCTTACTTTTTATTTATTAAATAATTTTAAACATAGGTTGATGGTAGTGAGAATGATTTAATCTTATTATGTGAAATTTTTGGAGATTCAATTTAGCTTTTTTTAATTTCATTTAGATGTTGGTAACTATTAAGTAAAGTGGATGTGATTGATAATCAAGTTTTTCTGGTGTGTTTTATGAAATACTGGCATAAAGAAGGCATTCAATAAATATTAGTTTCCCTGTCTGCAAGACAGATCAAAGAAGGAAAAAAGAAAATGTAAAAAAAGAAAATAGAAAAAATGTTCCTTTGCAAAAATAACAGATTATGTTCTGGTTTCTGCGTAAGCACATTTTACTTCAGAAAATTCATTCAGACAGGTTCCCTTTGGTCTCATTTTTAATGTTCCACATGTAAATGACAAATGAATTTTAATGAATTCTTTATATTTTGAGCCAAATAACTAAAATTAAAACATGAAAGGTGTTAGCTAGCTATACAAAACTGAAATATTTCATTTTGAGAATCTCAAATTTTATTGCAGGAAAGAACAGTTGATGGTTTTCATTATAGAAGTTTGCTAAGCTTAAAGAATGACACTGAAATTGCCTATAATAAAATATCATTTTTAATATATAACAGTTCAAAGAACATTTGATTATATGAGCAGTTATGCTTTGTAAATAAACTGGAAAGGTAATAAGTATTGTTAATTAAATAATAGAATGTATAATTTTGAGCTATAAAAAATGATCTTAAAGACCCAGATAACCATGATGGTGTGATCACTCACCTAGAGCCGGAATATTGGAATGCAAAGTAAGGTGAGCCTTAGGAAGCACCACTATGAACAAAGTTAGTAGAGGTGATGGAATTCCAGTTCAGTTCACTTCAGTCGCTCAGTAGTGTTCGACTCTTTGCACCCCCGTGAACTGCAGCATGCCAGGCCTCCCTGTCCATCACCAACTCCCAGAGTTTACCCAAACTCATCTCCATTGAGTCAGTGATGCCAACCAACCATCTCATCCTCTGTCGTCTCCTTCTTTTCCCACCCTCAATCTTTTCCAGAATCAGGGTCTTTTCCAGTGAGTCAGCCATGCTCATCAGGTGGCCAAAGTATTGAAGTTTCAGCTTCAGCATCAGTCCTTCCAATGAACACTCAGGACTGATTTCCTTTAGGATGGACTGGTTGGATCTCCTTGAAGACTCTCAAGGGTCTTCTCCAACACCACAGTTCAAAAGCATCAGTTCTTCAGCACTCAGCTTTCTTTAGAGTCCAAGTCTCACACCCATACATGACTACTTGGAAAACCATATCCTTGATTAGACAGACCTTTGTTGGCAAAGTAATGTCTCTGCTTTTCAATATGCTGTCTAGGTCGGTCATAACTTTCCTGCCAAGGAGTAAGTGTCTTTTAATTTCATGGCTGCAGTCACCATCTGCAGTGATTTTGGAGCCCCTGAAAATAAAGTCTGCCACTGTTTCCCCTGTTTCCCCATCTATTTACCATAAAGTGATGGGGTCAGATGCCATGACCTTAGTTTTCTGAATGTTGAGTTTTACGCCAACTTTTACACTCTCTTCTTTCACTTTCATCAAGAGGCTCAATTCCAGTTGAGCTATTTGAAATCCTAAAGGATGATGCTGTGAAAGTGTTGCACTCAATATGCCAGCAAATTTGGAAAACTCAGCAAGTGGCCACAGGACTGGAAAAGGTCAGTTTTCACTTCAATCTCAAAGAAAGGCAGTGCCAACGAATGCTCAAACTACTGCACAGTTGTACTCATCTCACATGCTAGGAAAGTAATGCTCAAAATTCTCCAAGTAAGGCTTCAACAATCTGTGAATTGAGAACTTTTGATGTTCAAGCTGGATTTAGAAAAGGCAGAAGAACCAGAGATCAAATTGCCAACATACAGTGGATCATTGAAAAAGCAAGAGAGTTCCAAGAAAACATCTACTTCTGCTTCATTGACTATGCCAAACCTCTGATTATGTGGATCACAACAAACTGTGGAAAATTCTGAAACAGATGGGAATACCAGACCACCTGACCTGCCTCCTGAGAAATCTGTATGCAGGTCAAGAAGCAACAGTTAGAACAGTTGCTTTGGAAAAATGGCCTAGTTCCAAACTGGGAAAGGAGTACGTCAAGGCTGTATATTGTTACCCTGCTTATTTAACTTTTATGCAGAGTACATCAAGCAAAATGCCAGGCTAGATGAAGCTCATCCTAGAATCAAGATTGATGGGAGAAATATCAGTAATCTCAGATATGCAGATGACAGCACCCTTGTGGCAGAAAGGGAAGAGGAACTAAAGACTCTCTTGATGAAAGTGAAAGAGGAGAGTGAAAAAGCTGGCTTAAAACTCAACAGTCAAAAAACGAAGATCATGGCACCCAGTCCCATAACTTCATGACAAATAGATGGGGAAACAGTGGAAACAATGATAAGACTTTCTTGAGCTCCACAATCACTGCAGATGGTAACTTCATCCATGATATTAAAAGACTCCTGCTCCTGAGAAGAAAAACTATGACCAACCTAGATAGCATGTTAAAAAGCAGAGACATTACTTTGACAACAAAGGTCCATCTAGTCAAAGATATGGTTTTTCCATTAGTCATATATGGATGTGACAGTTGGACCATAAAGAAAACTGAGCGCTGAAGAATTGATGCTTTTGAGCTATGGTGTTAGAGAAGACACTTGAGAGTCCTTTGGACTGCCAGGAGATCAAACCAGTCAATCCTAAAGGATATCAGTCTGAATATTCATTGGAAGGACCAATGCTGTAGCTGAAGCTCCAATACTTTGCCACTTTGGCCACCTGATGAGAACTGACTCATTTGAAAAGACCCTGATGCTGGGAAAGATTGAAGGCAGGAGGAGAAGGTAATGACAGAGGATGGGATGTTTGGATGGCATTTCCAACTCAATGGACATGAGTTTGAGCAAGCTCTGGGAATTGGTGAAGGACAGGGAAGCCTGTTATGCTGCTCTCCATGGGGTCACAAAGAGTTGGACATAACTGAGTGACTGAACTGAACTGATAATTTTGTAGGTATAAATCATCAGAAAAGACACCATATAGCTGTGAGTACTTTGCACATGTGGCACAGTTTCCATAGATGTCACTATTCTGAAGAGTTGGCACAGAGTTTCAATTAAAACTGTTGCTGTATGATTCAGGGATCTCAAACCAGCACTCTGTGACAACCTAGAGGAGTGGGATAGGGTGGGAGGTGGGAGGGAGGCTCAAGAGGAAGGGAACATATGTATACCTATAGCTGATCCATGTTGATGTATGGCAGAAACGAACACAATATTGTAATTATCCTTCAATTGAAAATAAAGAAATAAGAACGCATAAAAAATCATTCCTGATATACCTAAAGCCTCATTCAGAAATAGTCATGATAGATGCAGTAATCAATTTGGGTTCATTCTTTTACCATGATTCTAAATGTTCTGCAAAATAACCAATGCTGATTTCCCCATTTTTGTCTTTCTGCCTTGAGCATTACATTTTCTATTTGACTCTAAAACAATACTAAATGTCTTCAGTCTTCAATCTTCAATGTCAAAAAGGCAAGCATGAAGAATGGACTACTTCTGTTGCCAATGTGAAATCACTGCTGAGTGATTTTAAATACTGTGTGTTCTACATTAGCAAGTTGACTGCAAGGAGATCCAACCAGTCCATTCTGAAGGAGATCAGCCCTGGGATTTCTTTGGAAGGAATGATGCTAAAGCTGAAACTCCAGTACTTTGGCCACCTCATGCGAAGAGTTGACTCACTGGAAAAGACTTTGATGCTGGGAGGGATTGGGGGCAGGAGGAGAAGGGGACGACAGAGGATGAGATGGCTGGATGGCATCACTGACTCGATGGATGTGACTCTGAGTGAACTCCGGGAGATGGTGATGGACAGGGAGGCCTGGTGTGCTGTGATTCATGGGGTCGCAAAGAGTCAGACACGACTGAGCGACTGAACTGAATTGAACTGAAGCAGGAGGCATTACAGTGTAACTCATTATACTCAATGAGGGATCAAGAAATAAAAGCTAGCAATATTAAAGTTGTGTTTAGAAGTTGGTATTTGGTGGAAAATAACTAAGTTGGAGACTATAAATTCAAACAGTGTTTTACTTATGACACTCTAATGTGTATTAATGCAAAATCCATTCCTTAAATGCATTTTGATTGACAGTAATCTTTATAAGCGACAGATATAAATGTGATCTGAATGATCTATGGGATTGCCTTAGGTTCTTATAAATCAAAATTTGCTAGCCTCTTAGCAGGACCTCAGTAGTTACAAGACATAAACAAAAACAAGTTTTGTGAACTCATTTTTCAAAAAGAAATTGTTACATGATGTAATTTTCAATTTTACTTGCTTTTGCCCAAGTGTTGTTCACTATATTTAAAAGATATATCTTAGTCTCAAGAATATGTTAACAGAGTTTCTATTATTTGCATGTGTTCCTGAGTTGTCTACTATTATTTACAGAAATTTCACATAGTCTGGTGATTTTCAGAGAAAATACAAAGCTAAAAGCAAAGAAAATCTAGGTACAGGAAACTTCCAAGCCATTACAGCATTATTAACAAGTTACAATTTTCCTTTCTTTCCTTTGATGGAAATAATACATCCCTTCTATGCTGACATTCCCAATGACTCTATATAGTCAGTGCACTTATGATGCTGCAAACATTCCACGTTAAGAGATAATTCTTGAGCTGAGATAATCTCTTATCATTCTGAAAAATTAGGTTGCTGGTATCTCAAATCTTGATGATTTTTCTGATGCAGTTGACACTTCTATTGCATGTCTACCATTTAGGTTGAATGGAATTTTGATATACATATGGTACATAGCTATATTTCAAACATTTAACAGATTTAATTACTGTAATGCAATTGGACCTGTTCTCCAAATGTATTTCTAAATTGAATTTCATCTAGAAACTGGAACCTTATACCTCTCTTACTTGGATGGCCAGCTAATGAGCTAATGTTCCAAAGAGTTATGGCTCAAGAACCTTGACAATTCTGACTTCAAATACTAGGGTTCTAAAATTGCTAACAGCAACAGGTATGGGGTGTGTGTGTGTGTGAGACAGAGAGAGTGAGAAAGAGAAAGAAGAACTCCATAAAAATTATATGCCACATCTCAAAAGTAAAGTTTATAGCAATATAACCTTGCCATCATCATTAATAAACAATTATGAAATGTGCCTTTTATACAAATTAAACAATTGATTTAATTAACAAATTATTTAAACCCCTTCCTCGAAGTGCTAATAAAAGATGTGCAATCAATGTGTTCTACTAGGGAATTTTGGCTTCATCATATTCATCTTTGAGAAATAAATCAGTAATCATAAACTAATTTTTTTACCATGAAGAATTTTGGAATCAGCAACTAAAACAAAGGAAAAATAAAAATAGTTTATTGGGAATTAGGCTAAAGGGATAAAATATTTTATAAGATATAATTTTTTATTCTATGGAAATCCGTGGGTGTGGAAGTGAATTTAAACCAAAAGGTGATACAAAACATATAGATATTGAGTTGGTCAAGAAGTTCATTCAGGCAATGTTATGGGAAAACCTGAATGAACTTTTTGGCCAACCAATCCATAAAATGATATGCTTTGTTGAAATATAATTCATATACAATACAATTTATTCACTTAAGGTATTCAGTGGTTTTCAGAATATTCATGGTTGTGCAACCATAGACACAATCAATATTACACTTTTCAAAATTTCAGAAAAGAAACCTTGTACAAATTAGAGATCATTCCCATTCCTTTCAATTCCCTCAGGTCTGGAGAAACAATAATCTACTTCTTATTGTCTGTATACTTGCCTGTTCTGGACTTCCCAATTGGCTCAGTGGAAAAGAATCTGCCTGAATAGCAGAAGCAGCAGGAGACACAGGTTCCATCCCTGGGTGGGGAAGATCCCCTAGAGAAGTCATGGCAACCCACTCCAGTATTCTTGCCTGGAGAATTCCCTGGTGGGGCTATTGTCCATAGGGTCACAAAGAGTCAGATACAACTGAAGTGACTTAGCACAGCACAGCACAGCATTTGCCTATTCTAGACATTTCATACGGATAGATTCATAAAATATGTGATCTTCCATGAATGATTTCTTGGAATACTCTTGCCATTTCACCCATTTTGCAGCATTCATTCCTTTCCTGTTTTATTATTACATTATTTATCTATTGTTCATATATAACATAGTTTACTCATCCAGTCACTGACTTGACAAATGAGCTGATAATGAATAATGCTGCTGTACACATGATTTCATATGCCTATCAAATATATGAAATTGCCTCTATCATGTATATGAATTGTAATATGGCAACTGTATATTAAAACTTTTAAAGAATTACTACACTGTTTTCCAAAGTCAATACACTACTTTACATTCTGGCTAGCAGCAGTGTATAAGGGTTAAATTTCCCCACATTTTCACCAATATTTCTTATTGTCCATCTTTTTTATTGTAGTCACTCCACTGGATGTCAAATGATATCCTATTGTGCTTTTGATTGGAATTTCTCCAGTGGATTAATGACATAGTGCATCTTTTCATGTGCTTACTGGCCATTTGAATATCTTCTCTGAACAAATGTTATTTGTTAATTTTTTATTGGATTGCCCTTTTACTATTGAGATGTAAAATTTCTTTATTCCAGATACATATCTCTTATCTAGGATATGATTTGAACATTTTTGTCCCATTCTGTGAGTTGTCTTTTTGATTACTTGATGATATCCTTCAAAACATCAAAACATAATGAAGTATGACTTCTCTATGTTTTTCTTTTATCCCTAGCTTTAGTGACATATCTAAGAAAGCTTTGCCTAACCCAAGATCATGAATATTTAGTCCTATAATTTCATTTAAGAGTTTCATACTTTTAGCTTTTACATAAGTCTATTTTGAGTTAATTTTTTAAATGGCACATGGAAAGGGTCCAATGCCATTCTTTGTATGTGGATATCCAACTGTCCCAACACCATTTGCTGAAAAGACTAGTCTTTCTCTGTTGATTCATCCTGGCAACATTATCAAAAATCAGTTGACTATGTATGTGAGGATCTATTTGTGTATTATTAACTCTGTTCCACTGATCTTATGCCAGTATCAGACAACCTTAATTTCAGAAACTATATAACAGGCTTCTATATAGTGTGACTCTCGAGTTTTCTCATTCCGATTCCTTACTTATCTGGACTGTAGTTCTTTCAGGCATTATTGAAAGGGAGTCACTGAAGTCCCCAAATATTATTATAAAAGTTAATTTATAAATTCTTGTTAAGTATGCATATGTAATTACTATTTCTCCCTTTAACTCTTTCTGCTTTTACTTTATGTATTTTGGAGCTCTGTTGTACACAGATGTATATAATTGTATATTTTCCTGATGTATTGATATAAAATATAGATTTAGTATTATATTCTTCTTTGTCTCTGGGGACATTCGTGTTCTACAGTCTATGTTGTCTCATTCTAATATAATAATCACTCCAGATTTCGATGGTTGCTATTTGCCCAATACATCTTTTCTATCCTGTTAATTTCAATGAATTTATACCTTTGTGATTAAGTCTGTGTTCTGTAGACCACACATGTAGCATCTTTTTCTTCAAATACTTTCAAATACTGACAATTCTTTTTCAAAGTCTGACAATCTTTGCTTTTATGATTGTATTATTGAATCCATTCACTATTATTATTGTTATTGATATAGCTGGAATTACATCTGCCATTTTACTTTTTGTTTTCTTTTGTTCTTATTCCTATTTCATTGCATGTCTTATAATTTTTGGTTAAAAATTGGACATTTTAAGTAATATTGCACAAACTGAATATATCCCCATACACAAGCACGTGCTTCCAGGATTTGTTATTTTCTTATTTCTTATTTAATGAATTGACTGAACTAGTTAATTGAGTGATGTCTATTTCCTCCTCCACAGTTTGAATACTCCCTGTCACTGCTCAGAGAACACAGCCTTGAGCATGAATACAGTTGCCCTAGGATAACAGTGGTTTTATCACAGTCTTCTTTGACTGTCTCTTTTCCTGACCTCTTTGTGAAGCTGTTTGCCCCCAGTGGCATTATATCCAGCTCTTTGGCCCTGCTGCTGCTGCTGCTCCTCCTAAGTCGCTTCAGTCATGTCCAACTCTGTGCGACCCCATAGACAGCAGCCCACCAGGCTCCGCCATCTCTGGGATTCTCCAAGCAAGAACACTGGAGTGGGTTGCCATTTCCTTCAATGCATGAAAGTGAAAAGTGAAAGTGAAGCCGCTCAGTCGTGTCTGACTCTTAGCGACCCAATGGACTGCAGCCTACAAAGCTCCTCCCATAGGATTTTCCAGGCAAGAGTACTGGAGTGGGTTGCCATTGCCTTCTCCATCTTTGGCCCTGCTAGTTGCCAAATGATTATTTTATTGCTTTCAACAATGCCCTGGGTATAACTTGGTCTGCAGTCTAATCTGATTAAATTTGGAGCATTTTTCAGCCACAGTTTTTGAGGCAGTTATACCTCTTCTCAGTTCTCTCTGATAAATTAGTCAGACCATAGTTTAGCTTTTTGATTTTGTGAAACCACCCACTTTATAACTGTTTATCATCAAAACATCCATTGTTTTCGAGAGTAACTTTAGGCTTCTGTTGTTCAGTCACTCAGCTGTGTCTGACTCTGCGATCCCATGGAGTGCAGCATGCCAGGCTTCCCTATCCTTCACCATATACCCAAATTTCTGCTCCAAACAAAGTCAGCTCTTTTAGGGAGTTTTAGAGTTAACTGTCTATTCTTATGGTCTTTGTCTCAAACTGGGCAAAATCTCTGGGCCATTGTTCTGGAGCTAGGAACAGGAACAATGGCCACCTACTCCTAAGTGACATTTGTGCTTTACCACAGAGTTTTAGGTGGAAAAAGTAGCCTCTGTATTGATTCTCCTGGTGTGGAACCTCTGCTCTATGAGCAAGCTGGGGTAAAGGTGTTCAGGGCTCTAGTAGTCTTAGCCTGCCCCCTGAGTTAGAACCTCTGCCTTATGAATAAGAACTAGGTGGAGTAAGGAAGTCTGCAACCTGTTAGTCTCATCTCCTTGGTCATACGTGTTTCCAGTGAAGCTGCCATCAAGCTCAGCTGGGGGAATGTGTGAGAGGAAGCATGCCATGGCTCAAGTGCCACAGACTACGACTGTCCCTACAAACATTTTCTTGAATAAGTGGCTGTTTTTAAAATAATTGTCACCAGTTGTGGTTGTCTCATGTGAGAGCAAGTCCATGGAGCTCCTCATGGCACCACTCCAGAAGAAAAATTTTCCAACAGCTTTTGGTGTTTGTTCCATATACGTAATCAAATCCACCCATTTCCAATGGTATAGTGATGGTCTAGCCACTCAACTACATTAGTGAATCACACTTGTAGTAACTTTCCAGGTGCCCAAGATTTGTAGCTAAGCCCCCTTTTTTTTAACAAAAACAAACAAACAAAACAAAACAATAATAACAACAAAATAGAATTCCTTGGAGCATAAATGTTGAATTGAAGCAGTTGGGAGAGAATCTGCTCTGACAAGTCATTTTCTTATTTTTTTTTAACAAAAGAGAATTATATAAATGAAGTACTAAAAAATATCCTGCAGGGTGTCAGTCTTTAACTGCAACCCACAACTGTCTAAACCTATCTGACAGGCAAAGACTATGACAACCACAGGAGGGGAAGCATTTATCATGCAAAGAAATACTGAGATTAGCCAAATGACAATAGCCATTTTCCAAAAAAAGGTATTTAACTCCTCCCAGATTTAACAATAATGAAAATATTTATCAAGCTAAAATTTTATAAGTGCTGGGTTCAGATGATTTCTTAAGGAACTGGAATGTGTTTCCTTGGAGTGTACTTTCATAGATTGTGTTTCCTTGACTGGTTGCTCTTAAGTGAGCCCCATGAATAATTTTGAGGAATATATAGGGTTAAAAATAGAGTGTTGTACCCTCTACTTGCTGCCAGTATTACAGGCTTTTTATTTGTATTGGTGAAAAGTAAATCCATTGAATTCTAAATCCAATGTACAGGACTAAAAATAACTCAAAGTGCATTTCTGCTCAAATAGGCAATTAAAATTGGCACAAAAACAAAGACAACTATTTCCAACAATGCATTAACTCTAACAGTTCTGAATGGCTCTACATTCTCACATGTGAAAGTTTATACTACTCATCTTTTCAGGACAAGAAGACAGCATTCTCAAACATAATATTATATAAGCAGTGGGATTCTATATAACAGTATCTCATTCAAGGCCTGGAAAATTTAGACTTTTTGATGAGGGACTCTAGAATGTTACCCAACATAAATTGATTTTTCTGAAAAAAAAAAAATTTATAAGCCTGACTTAGCACATCCATAGACAGGTAACAGTTTTTCCCAACTGGATCCTAGGTGCCCTGACAAATAAAATAGAATTTGGGGGGAAGGGATGCCTCCTTAAACTGATTTTAATATGTGCTTCTTTACTTTAAAGTATGAGAGCTTGGGGTTGACACATACACATTGCTATATTTAAATATGATAACCAACAAGGACCTACTGTAGAGTACTCTGCTCAATATTTTATAATAATCTAAATGGGAAAAGAATTTGAAAATGAATAGATACACGTATATGTATAACTGAATCACTTTGCTGTACAACACAACACTGTTAATCAACTATACTCCAATAAAAACTAATTTTTTTTCAAAAAATATAAAAAAATAAGTCACTAGAACTTCCCTCATGGCATAGTGGATTAGAATCTGTCTGCCAATTGAGGGGACACAGGTACGATCCCAGGTCTGGGAAGATTCCACATTCTGTGAAGCAAGTAATCCCATGCACCAGCACTGACCCAGCGCTCTAGAGCCCCAGAGCCACAACTACTGAGCCTGTGACCTGCAACGACTGAAGCCTGTGCACCGAGAGCCTGTGCTGTACAACAGGAGAAGCTACCGCAAAGAGAAGCCGGTGTACCACAACAAAGAATAGCCCCTGCTCAGCTCAAATAGAGAAAGCCTGTGCAAAGTAACAAAGATCCAACACATCCAAAAATATATAAACTAAAATGCCACCAAAAGCAAGAGAGCTCCAGAAAAACATCTATTTCTGCTTTGTTGACTATGCCAAAGCCTTTGACTGTGTGGATCACAACAAACTGTGGAAAATTCTAAGAGAGATGGGAATCCCAGACCACCTGACCTGCCTCTTGAGAAATCTGTATGTAGGTCAGGAAGCAACAGTTAGAACTGGACATGGAACAACCGACTGGTTCCAAATAGGAAAAGGAGTACATCAAGGCTGTATATTGTCACCCTGCTTATTTAACTTATATGCAGAGAACACCATGAGAAACGGTGGACTGGAAGAAACACAAGCTGGAATCAAGATTGCCAGGAGAAATGTCAATCATCTCAGATATGCAGATGACACCACCCTTATGGCAGAAAGTGAAGAGGAACTAAACAGCCTCTTGATGAAAGTGGAGGAGAGTGAAAAAGTTGGCTTAAAGTTCAACATTCAGAAAACTAAGATCATGGTATCGGGTCCCATCACTTCATGGGAAATAGATGGGGAAACAGTGGAAACAGTGCCAGACTTCATTTTTGGGGGCTCCATCACTGCAGATGGTGACTGCAGCCATGAAATTAAAAGACACTTACTCCTTGGAAGAAAAGTTATGACCAACCTAGATAGCATATTCAAAAGCAGAGACATTACTTTGCCAACAAAGGTCCGTCTAGTCAAGGCTATGGTTTTTCCAGTGGTCATGTATGGATGTGACAGTTGGACTGTGAAGAAGGCTGACGCCGAAGAATTGATGCTTTTGAACTGCGCTGTTGGAGAAGACTCTTGAGAGTCCCTTGGACTGCAAGGAGATCCAACCAGTCCATTCTGAAGGAGATCAGCCCTGGGATTTCTTTGGAAGGAATGATGCTAAAGCTGAAACTCTAGTACTTTGGCCACCTCATGCGAAGAGTTGACTCATTGGAAAAGACTTTGATGCTGGGAGGGATTGAGGGCAGGAGGAGAAGGGGATGACAGAGGATGAGATGGCTGGATGGCATCACGGACTCGATGGACGTGAATCTGAGTGAACTCCGGGATTTGGTGATGGACAGGGAGGCCTGGCATGCTGCGATTCATGGGGTTGCAAAGAGTCGGACACAACTGACCAACTGAACTGAACTGAACTGTTGGAGAAGACTCTTGAGAGTCCCTTGGACTGAAAGAAGATTCAACCAATCCATTCTAAAGGAGATCAGCCCTGGGTGTTCTTTGGAAGGAATGATGCTAAAGCTGAAACTCTAGTACTTTGGCCACCTCATGCGAAGAGTTGACTCATTGGAAAAGACTTTGATGCTGGGAGGGATTGAGGGCAGGAGGAGAAGGGGATGACAGAGGATGAGATGGCTGGATGGCATCACGGACTCGATGGACGTGAATCTGAGTGAACTCCGGGATTTGGTGATGGACAGGGAGGCCTGGCATGCTGCGATTCATGGGGTTGCAAAGAGTCGGACACAACTGACCAACTGAACTGAACTGAACTGTTGGAGAAGACTCTTGAGAGTCCCTTGGACTGAAAGAAGATTCAACCAATCCATTCTAAAGGAGATCAGCCCTGGGTGTTCTTTGGAAGGAATGATGCTAAAGCTGAAACTCCAGTACTTTGGCCACCTCATGCGAAGAGTTGACTCATTGAAAAAGACTCTGATGCTGGGAAGGATTGGGGGCAGGAGGAGAAGTGTATGACAGAGGATGAGATGGCTGGATGGCATCACCGACTCGATGGACGTGAGTTTGAGTAAACTCTGGGAGATGGTGATGGACAGGGAGGCTTGGCGTGCTGCGATTCATGGGGTCACAAAGAGTCGGACATGACTGAGTAACTGAACTGAACTGAGAAAGTAAAAAAAAAAAAAAATTATATATATATATATATATATATATATATATATATATATATGCATGCATACTAAGTCACTTCAGTTGTGTCCAACTCTGTGCGACCCTATGGACAGCAGCCCACCAGGCTCCTCTGTCCACTGGATTCTCTAGGCAATAATCCTGGAGTGGGTTGCCATTTCCTTTTCCTATATATATATACACAGTGCCATAAGCTACAAGAATTTGTGCGTAAAAAACATTTCAATTGCAAATAAACTGTCTGTACTGATAGATAATCTTCATACGCCCTAAGAGAAAGAGGTGTTTTCACAATTAAATTAATGCTAAATCTCAGCCCTCCAAAGGAAATCTGGGGAGGAAAAGGGACTTTTCTTTTAAAAAACTGAGTCCCTTACTTAGATTCATGATCAATATTTTGGGACTAGTTTAGACTCATGATTCTCTCATCATGAGCTTTAAAAAAAATCTAAATTATCCTTTACCTGTACCTCTGTGTGGAAGAAATGGAAAACAACATAGTCTTTATTTAATATAAAATGCCCCCTTGGTCCATTTGATGTATGGGGGCATTGGCCGAATGTCTCTACTCAACAGTGTAAATCTTGGCTTTTATTATTAGACACAAAAGCTGTACCAAAAACTCCAATAGAGGAGTTTGGCATTTGGATATTCCTGTTATAACTAGCTGGAAGAAAAAAATTGCATTAGGACAACCTTTAACTTTTCAGAGAACTGAAAGAAAAAGGACTCGTTCAGACTTTCTTTATCAAAACTTCTTTCACAGAAGTATGTTAAAGAAAATTCCTAGGTCTTAACTAAAGACTTTAGGAACTGACTTAATTAAAGGGAACGAATCTAGGCCTAGACTCACAGGTAGTTCATCCAGGGCCTGCTGCTGCTGCTAACTTGCTTCAGTCGTGTCCAACTCTGTGTGACCCTATAGACGGCAGCCCACCAGGCTCCCCTGTCCCTGGGATTCTCCAGGCAAGAACACTGGAGTGGGTTGCCATTTCCTTCTCCAATGCGTGCAAGTGAAGAGTGAAAGTGAGGTCGCTCAGTTGTGTCCAACTCTTCGTGACCCCATGGACTGTAGCCTAGTATTGGCAAAATATTAAAGCAGGCGTGTTCTTTCCTGCAACTTAACCTCATAGAAGGTAACCTCATAGAAACAACAGTGGCATTTGCTATGGATTGATTTTTGCATCCCCAAAATTCACATTATCTGGAGATGGAGCCATTGGGGGTAATTTATAAGACAAGCCCTCATGAAAGCATCGATGCTATTATAAGAGACATAGATTCATTCTCTCCCCCACCGCTCCACCCTGCCCCACTATATCAGAACACATTAGAAAACAGCCATCTGCAAGTCAGGAAGAGGGTCCTCACTAGGAACTACACTGACTGAAACCTTGACATTGAACTCTCCAGCCTCCAGGACTATGATAAATAATGCCTGTTGTTTACATTGCACAGTTTATGTTATTTTGTTATAGCAACCTCAGTGGACTAACAGTGTTGAATCCCCAAACATTTTAATTTAAATTCTAACTAGGCTTCTTACTAGCTGCATAATCTTAATCAAGTTACTTTATCTCTCTGAACCTTAATGTTTTCAGTGTTGAAATGGAACAGATAAGTTAGGCAGGAGTTCTAGTTCCTGTAGGCAGGAGTTCTAGTTCTTGCGGAAAGGAAACGGCTACCCACTTCAGTATTCTTACATGGAGAATCCCAAGGACAGAGGAGCCTGGCAGGCTACAGTCTATGGGATCACAAAGAGTCAAACATGACTGAACAACTAAGCATGCATGCACAGGGCTCTAAAGGAGAGATAATCACAAATTACAATAGTCCTATGACAGAGAATTGAGGGAACCTTCTATGTTCTCTATAAATAAAAATTATTTTAGTAGTTGTTATATGATCTTAATAAGTTCACAAAATTGATCTCCTTCCAAAATGAAGGAAGTGGACAAATAAGCTTTAAACTCTCTGTTTAATCTTTATTAAGAGTCTATTAAATACTAACAAGATTGCTGGAGCAGGGAGATACTCGGTAGACACGTAGGCTTCCCTGGTGGCTCAGATGGTAAAGAATCTGCGGGCAATGCTGGAGACCTAAGTTCGATCCCTGGACTGGAAAGATCCCCTGGAGAAAGGCATGGCTACCCATTCCAGTCTTCTGGTCTGGAGAATTCCATGGACAAAGTCTGCTGGGTTACAGTCCATAGCGTTGCAAAGAGTCAGGCATGACTGAGTGACTAACACTAATGAGTGCTGTGCTGTGCTTAGTCGCTCAGTCCTGAGCACTAGGATAAATGAATTACTGAATGGATTCTTTCATCTCCTAAGCTCTTGTGGTTACTGTGAAAAGAGATTGGTAGTAAAACCCAAGATTCTTAGTCTGTTAGCAGTACTTGAGGTCTCGCTGCGGTTAGCACGGTCATACTGTGATGGACAGGGAAGCCTGATGTGCTGCAGGCATGGGGTCACAAAGAATCGGACATGGCTGAGTGACCAAACTGAACTGACTGTGAAACTTCAGGTCAAGCAAGAGCAAGTCTACAGAACAGTGGGGCTTTTCCTTAAGGATCTCGTCTCACTTATCCTGATGTTTTAAGGTACTGCCCAAAGGATACTGGGCATTTCGTTTATGTGGGTTTTTTCAGTACTAGCACTGTCCTTCCGGCCTTAATATTCTGAACACAGACACCCATAAATTTAGCCTTGATCTCTGAAATATAGAGCAAACACAATGATTGCTAATGATTTCAATATAAAATGAAATGTGAAGTGCTACCAAACAATAGGCTGAAGAATTGTGCTGTTCAAGATTAACTTGACAATGATATTAAGAAAAATAGATTTGAATTAGGGAATGACTGGGGCGCTTGAATAACCACAGAGAGATGAAGAAAATCTGAGCATGAGAGAGTTACCAAGATGGAGGAGAGAGGATACATTTAGTAAAATTGAAAAGCTGACATCAAGAACACCTTATTCACTATAAGGATGGAGGAAGATGGAAAATATACATTTTATTTATAGCAATTTGCTCTTTATGTGGTTAAAACATTAAGGCAGGTTTTAAAAATCTGCTTCTTACCACTTTTCACCACCTTCCAAATCTTCTCTTCACAGAAGTAGAAGGATTATTGATGGAAAGTTGTCTGGTTGTTCTCTTGTATCAAATTAATTTTCTTCATCCCCCATATGCCAATCGTTACACAGCCTGTTCTAAATTTTGATCTGGTGCATTATTGATGAGCTCTTAAAAGAGATTAGAACAATCTCCCACTCTCTTTCTGGAAAAAAAAAAAAACTTTGACACAAAAATGAACTGGTAATTTTGACTAACATGAACCATCCAACAAATCAGTAAATCCTATTTATGGCAGACTTTTGCCAAAACCAATATTAGTTTATTAGATAAGTGTACTTGAGGACCTACTGTGTATATAGCAGTATGCTAGACAATTGGTTTTCCCTGGTGGCTCAGAGGGTAAAGAATCCGCCTGCAATGCGGGAGACCCAGGTTCAATCCCTGGGGTGGGAAGATCCCCTGGAGGAGGGCATGGCAACCCACTTCAGCATTCTTGCCTGGAGAATGGAAGGCTACTGTCTATGGATTCACAAAAAGTCGGACATGGCTGAGCAATTAAGCACAGCACAGACAACTGATTTATTTGACATTTAATTAGATTTATACTAGCATCTCTTGACTAGCACTCTCAGGCTGTGAAAAAGGAAAAATAAAACCCACTCCAGTACTCTTGCCTGGAAAATCCCATGGATGGAGGAGCCTGGTAGGCTGCAGTCCATGGGGTCGCTAAGAGTCAGACATGACTGAGTGACTTCACTTTCACTTTTCACTTTCATGCATTGGAGAAGGAAATGGCAACCCACTCCAGTGTTCTTGCCTGGAGAATCCCAGGGACGGGGGAGCCTGGTGGGCTGCCGTCTATGGGGTCGCAGAGAGTCTGACACGACTGAAGCGACTTGGCAGCAGCAGGAGCAGTCTTAGTAAAGGGCAAATAAGAACTTACCTATTAGTACCTCAGATTGGAAAGGTATAAATTCCTCCCAAGAAAGAATTTTACAGTCTAGCACCTCTATCTTTTGAAGTACATTGAGAGATTTTTCACTCCTCAACATTATCTTTTATTCTGAGTTATTTCTTGTCAAAGTACTTTTGTTTTTTAATGTTATTCTCTGTGCCCAGATTTGAACATCTGTAAGTAGAATTCAAATTTTTTATTGTCAACATAGTAAATTACATAAGCAATGCTGATTTTGAAGTGCACAAGATGAAATCCAGCCTGTTTTCATGCACCATATCTGTTAATTGACAGGCATGACCAGCCAAATTGCAAAGGAAAAAAGATTACATTTGTGGAAATAATCGTAACTGAGTTCAAGAAAGTAAACAGTAATTAATTCCTTTAAAATTTAATTTTCTGGACTTGGTGAAGGGCTTTTCATCATTTTTTTAACTCATTCATGACTCGATTCTAAATTTATAAGTTATTCTTTTGTTATTGTAGAAGCAATATATGTTTCATAGTACAATTATTTTTAAAAAAAGGAAGAAGAGAATGATGGAGAAAAGTACATTCACTATCACAGTAACCAGAGAAAGTTACTATTAATATCTTACTTTGTATCCTTGCAAATGTTTTTTAAATTTTCAATTTTCAAACTAAAATATGCTCATTCTATAAATGCTGCTTTGTAACCTGTCTACTTCCTTGAATAAGGCACTGTCATGTCAATAACTATTCTACAACATATGTTTTAGTGATTAAATATATGTCTATATAATAATATAGTAAATAACAGTGACAGATTTTATTTTCCTGGGCTCCAAAATGACTGCAGCCATGAAATTAAAAGATACTTGGCTCCTTGGAAGGAAAGCTATAACAAACTTAGATAGCATATTAAAAAGCAGAGACATCACTTTTTAACAAAGGCCCATATAGTCAAAGCTATGGTTTTTCCAGTAGTCATGTATGGATATGAGAGTTGAACCATAAAGAAGGACCAACCACTGGAAAAGGCCCTCATGCTAGGAAAGATTGAAGGCAAAAGGAGAAGGGGGTGGGGCAGCAGAGGATGAGATGGTCAGAAAGCATCACCAACTCAATGGACATAAATTTAAAAGCAAACTCCAAGATATAGTGAAGGACAGGGAAACCTGGCATGCTGCAGTCCATGGGGTCACAAAGAGTCAGACGTGACGTAGAGATTGAACATGACAACAAATAATAAATAGACTTGCATCTATATATTTGCAAGTCATTTGGTTGTTTTCTTAATAAAGCAGACATCATCACTGGCTTGTCCATATCTTGGGAGCATATAACCTGTTTCCAACCATTACTCTCTGCAATTTATGGACAAGTGCTCTCTACAGAACTATGGAAGGCCTTCAACTTAAGTCCACAGCAGGCTGGAAATCTAGGGAATTAACTTTCTCAGAAGCAGCTCTCCACCAATTACTTCTGAGAGTTCGTGTATGTATAAACACACCAACTCCCTCTCCCCTTAGGTGAGATAGTTCTGAGGCATATTTTATACAATTTCCAAGAGTTTCCCCACAGGATAAAGCTCCAGCAGCCCACTATAGCTAATGTATCCTTTATTGGCTATCTTACAAATGACTGTACTTGAATTTTTGTCTTTGAGATTGTTTCTGTGTGAACCTAAGAAACTATTATCTAAAAAAAAAAAAACTAGAATAGACTCTAAGAAATAAAATTGCTAAATTAAAAGGAAAATCTATTTTAAGATCTTTCACATAATATTACTATGTTGCCCTCTTTAAATGCTTTACATTCTAAAATTTACATTATTTTCATCATGATCTTGTCAAAAGGTAACTGTATCATTTTTTTTTTTAAGTTTTTTATTTTTTTAATTTTAAAATCTTTAATTCTTACATGTGTTCCCAAACATGAACCCCCCTCCCACCTCCCTCCCCATAACATCTCTGTGGGTCATCCCCATGCACCAGCCCCAAGCATGCTGTATCCTGCGTCAGACATAGACTAGCGATTCAATTCTTACATGATAGTATACATGATAGAATGCCATTCTCCCATATCATCCCACCCTCTCCCTCTCCCTCTGAGTCCAAAAGTCTGTTATACACAGCTGCATCTTTTTTTCCTGTCTTGCATACAGGGTCGTCATTGCCATCTTTCTAAATTCCATATATATGTGTTAGTATACTGTATTGGTGTTTTTCTTTCTGGCTTACTTCACTCTGTATAATCGGCTCCAGTTTCATCCATCTCATCAGAACTGATTCAAATGAATTCTTTTTAACGGCTGAGTAATACTCCATTGTGTATATGTACCACAGCTTTCTTATCCATTCATCTGCTGATGGACATCTAGGTTGTTTCCATGTCCTGGCTATTATAAACAGTGCTGCGATGAACATTGGGGTACATGTGTCTCTTTCAATTCTGGTTTCCTCAGTGTGTATGCCCAGCAGTGGGATTGCTGGGTCATAAGGGAGTTCTATTTGCAATTTTTTAAGGAATCTCCACACTGTTCTCCATAGTGGCTGTACTAGTTTGCATTCCCACCAGCAGTGTAGGAGGGTTCCCTTTTCTCCACACCCTCTCCAGCATTTATTGCTTGCAGATTTTTGGATCGCAGCCATTCTGACTGGTGTGAAGTGGTACCTCATTGTGGTTTTGATTTGCATCTCTCTGATAATGAGTGATGTTGAGCATCTTTTCATGTGTTTGTTAGCCATCCGTATGTCTTCTTTGGAGAAATGTCTATTTAGTTCTTTGGCTAAATTTCCATTGGATTCATTTTTATAATTTCCAGTTCTCTGATAAAGTTCTTGCTCTTGTCATTAATTTCTTGACCTATTAGTCACAGATAACGTTTTAAAAAAAAGAATTATCAATCTGTTTCTACTGTCTTTTTAAAAACATGTGGTCAATTATCATTTTTCTGATTGAATTAAACATTGCATATGAAATATTTTAGAGGAACTTCAATAGTATACTTTATGTTGCAAAAAATACTATTTTTCTTTTTGAACTTTTAATAAAATATGCTATTTATGCAAAAGTCTTATATGAATGTGTGTTTGTATGTGTGTGTGCATGTGAAAATCAAGGGAAAAGACTCAGTTCTTTATTTCAGTTGATGTAATATTGAAAAGGGACACATGGTTTGGTCTGGTGTGTCAGGAATGAATATATATATACACACACACACACTTTTTTAAAACTCAGATAAATTTATAATGATTTCAGTTCAATACAACTGAAAATGTAGTGTCATTAAAGGGCATTTTCTGCTAAATTTCAAATTACAGGTTGTGGGTTATTTCTAATCAGTAACATCATATCCTACTGAGTATTCAGCTTATTAACTAGAGTGACTGACAGTATCATGGTAGGAGGTAGGGAAGAGAGAGAGAGAGAGAGTAAGGGAGGGAAAGAGAGGTATTAAGGAATTGGCTTTGAGTGAGGCTTGATCCTTGGGTCTGGAAGATTCCCTGGAGAGGGAAATGGCAACCCACTCCAGTATTCTTGCCTGAAGAATCCCATGGACAGAGGAGCCTGGTGGGCTATATAGTCCATGGGGTTGCAGAGAGTCAGGCATGACCAAAGCGACCTAGCATGCACATGAAATTGTGGGGGCTGGTAAGTCTACAGTCTGCCAGTCAGGCCAGCAGGCTGGAGACATAGAGGAGGGTAAACGTTGCTCTCAAAGTCTGAAGGCAGTCTGGAGGCCAAACTCCTGCACAGGAACTTAATGTCTTTT
Source organism: Budorcas taxicolor (assembly GCF_023091745.1). Classification (NCBI taxonomy): domain Eukaryota; kingdom Metazoa; phylum Chordata; class Mammalia; order Artiodactyla; family Bovidae; genus Budorcas; species Budorcas taxicolor. Next base: position 58,698,133 of record NC_068924.1, read on the forward strand.
AATACCTTCACCCAATTAGATGAGGCCTAACCATACTGCAAAGGATGGTTTATTTTACTCAGAGTCTATTGGTTTTTATGTTAACCTCATCTAAAAAAATGCCTTCACAGAAACATCTAGACTGGTGTTCAACCAACTATCTGAGTGTCTAAGACTGGACAAATTAATGCCAATTTTTAAAGTTATAAAAGGAATTTATTTTATATTAAAATAATTTTATTATTAATGAGACTGTTCAGCTTTTCATATGACTATATTCATTTATGTTGCTTCATTTATCACTTGACTGTTCATATTCATAGTACATATTTTAATTGGAAAACTCATGTTTTTAGCTGATTTACAAGAGCTCTTTAATTATTTTTTAAAACTAGCTAGTTTGGATTTTTTTTGTACTCACATAGCATCTGCCTTCCAGCCAGCTAAAAAAAAAAATCATTCTTCTTGTGCTCTGTACGTTACACATTGTAGGAAATCTGCATATCTTTACTGGCAACTCTATTAATAAAAAGCTTTCCAGAAAAAAAAAAAATGCCACACTGGTTTGGTTCTATTGTTAGAAAGCTAGCCAGCATACCTGCCACTGCCAAATTCTTTATGTTTAAAGCAATATTGTGGGTGTTCTTGCTGGTAACACCATGGACACATCCATTATCTAAATCTAAATGACATAATTTCTGCATTTCTACAGCTTTATCTAAGAAATAAGAACTTACTGACTTCTTACATAGAGTGGAAGCATAAACTATCATTACTATGACCCTGAGTTTTTCAGACACAGATGCTATTCAAATATAAGGGACCAGTACTATTAAATCAAGTTTAAAATACCAATAGACATTCCTAGGAATAAATTAGCCTTTTATTCAACCTAACAATTCAGCCATTTTGATCATTTTTGTGATCTAATCCCTAAAACTGATTAAAGACAATTCAGACTTCATGGCTTTTTAAAAGCAATTCTACTGGTGTATCATTATCATATCTGGGAACTTTAAAATGCTTCTGAAAACTCAAATGCCACTCTATGCAACACACTCTAAATTGTGCTAATTCCCTCTTTTATAGAATTGCCCTGCCTTGACTTGATATCTACGCATCAGTGACTTTTTACTGTTTAGACCATTTATTGTTTTATTGCTAATCCACTTTCCTCCTTTAACTGTCACAATAATTTCCAAATCTTGGCTGACTGTCTCTCCACTCAGGGCCAACATCTTTTATCATAAAACATGCAAACTGATTAAGCTTCAACAGTTGGCAGCATAGAGAAGTCAAAGAACTTGTTAGATTCATCTGCTTCTCTAGGACTTCATCTCATAGCCTTTCTGAGCTCTTCTGCAGCAGGGATCTTTTACAGTAAAATATAGTTTCCCAGGAGAAAGCAATGGCACCCCACTCCAGTACTCTTGCCTGGAAAATCCCATGAACAGAGGAGCCTGGTGGGCTGCAGTCCATGGGGTCGCTAAGAGTTGAACACGACTGAGCGACTTCACTTTCACTTTTCACTTTCATGCATTGGAGAAGGAAATTGCAACCCACTCCAGTGTTCTTGCCTGGGAAATCCCATGGACTGAGGGGCTTGGCGGGCCACAGTCCATGGGGTTGCAAAAGATCTGGACGCAATTGAACACACACAGTACAGGTACACTTCACCTATTTTTAACACTGACTTAGGGCTAAGAAGGATACAAGCACACCTTGCTGAGCTTTCTGGCAATACACATCCATCCTCCCATCCACTTGAGATTTTCAATCTCAATGTCAATCCAAGAAAGTCATAAAGTGAAGCTTCTGTCTCATTTTGTACCCTCCTGACTAACCAATGGACTTCCCAGCTGGTGTTAGTGGTAAAGAACCTAGGTGCCAGCGCAGGAGACATAAGAGATACGAGTTTGATCAACTAACCAATAACACAAATATGGCTAATGACAATATTCTTTTTCATAATTACTGGCACTCATGACTTTCCAGAGATTATGTTAAGCACTTTTCAAGTGTCATTCCATTTAATTCTACATCCATATAAGGTATATACTATTATAACCTCCATTTTATAGGCCAGTGACCTGAGGCATTCAGGAACTCACTTGAGGTCATATAGCCAAAAGGGCTGGGTTCCATATTTGCACCCAGACAGTTTGAATATAGAATCTGCGCTCTTAAATACTATGCTAAGTATATAATAGGTACAATTAAAAGGCAATAACAAATTAGGAGACAATATTTTCACTATATGTCTGAGTTTATAGAGATAAAAAGGTAGACAAGGGGCAATTTACGACAGAATTGTAAAAGCTAATAAACATAACAAATAGAACATTGCTCAATGTTGTGTGACAGCCTGGATGGGAGGAGATTTGGGGGGAGAATGGATACATGTGTATGTATGGCTATTTTCCAATACGAAACAAAAGCATATACAAGATTTCCTCTTAAATGAGCAAAGAGATTTTAATATATATGTATATATATTTTTCTTTTCTTCACTATTTTTAATATAAATTTATTTATTTTAATTGGAGGTTAATTACTGTATATATGTGTGTGTGCATGTGTGTGTGTGTGTGTATAGATATATATATATATATATATATATATATATATATATATAAGTTTTACCAAGCATATTGGCAAAATTTTTACAAATAGTAATATAGTATTGGCCAGGGTGTAAGGAAAATGTCAACATTTCATAATCCATGAGGATGCAAAGTGTTCCTTGTTTTTTGAAGAGATTTGTTCTTAAAAATTGCCTATCTTTTGTCCCAGCAACTTTAGAACTAAGATTTTATCCCAAAGGAATAATTATGAATGTATACTAAGATTTACCTATAAGAAAAATAATTATAACATTGCTTATAACACTGAAAAATGAAAACAACTTAAAAATCAAAAATTAAAAGTGGTTAAAATAAGAAATATCCAAATAGCAGAATACTACCAATCAGTCAAAAATGACAGAATATTTTTGTCATTTGAAAGAATATTAATGACATAGAAAATTTTATGATGAGTGTTAAGTTAAAAACCTTGCAATCTATATTTCATATATAGATATCAAAGTAGGAGTGGAAAGATATATACCAATATATTAACAGCAGTCATAGTTGAATAGTAGAATGGCAGGTGATTTTTTATTTGTGTCTTTTACATCATCTAACCATTCTACAATAGTATTTATATGTCTAAAAAATACCTATACGTTTTTATACCTAAAAATGCTATTTAAACTAATTATAAAATGAGTCTTTTTTCCCCAGTTCTAAAATGAACCAACTGTACATCTCTCATAAGAGAAGAACTACCATATAGTTCTTAGAGACAGACAGTGGAGCAAGTTATTTATGTCCCAGTTATCTGTAGGAAGCCATCCAGCTCTTACTTTGGGGTGGCGCAGATCCCCATCTGGGACAGCTAATTAGTGATGATAGCTGCAATCTGCAACTTTGCTGTTTTGCTTAAGTGAGAATTGTCTCTTTTCTTTGTAGAGCATCAGCTTGTTTTAGGAACTACACACTTGGAGGTTATCAACTGAAAAATTATGCCTCTAAATTTAAACTAAAATTTTATCAAATAAGTTGCCAAGTCAATACATAAATGAACCAAAGGGAAAAAGAAAACAAGAAAGGAGGGAAGAAAGGAAGAACAGGAAATTCTAGTTTAGTTTAAATTTTAGTTTAATCCTCAGATCACAAATAATGCTATGGGGATTAATTTTCAAGCATGTTTAGTCTGACTTCATCATATAGATGAGAAAATTGAAGTCGGAACAAAGGAGAAAGCCCCTGGTGTTTTGGCAAGTTGCAGATTCAGGTAACAAAGGAACAAATTTAGAAGGGGTCACTTAGAAACGCTGGCAAAATTCTGGGCTTATTTTGTAGTCTTTATTCACTGCTAGGAGGCCTGGAGGATTTCCACCAATGTATTATGGTTGCCCTAATGGCCAAAGCCATCATTAAATGTTTCATTCTCATCTGTGAAGTCAGTGCCTAGAAAGACAAAACTCTTCGTAACTGCCCTGTCTTCAAATTTGCCCTGCAATGAAATTAATACAGACATCTAAGTGGAACTCAATGGCAACCTGACAGATTTCCTGAAAAATTAAAACCTCAAATAAAAAGAGAAAGAAAAGTAAAAGAAAAATCAATATGGACAATGAAATGTCACTTAAAACTGACACTGAAATGTCTTGACATGTACTGAGGACTTGAATCAAGAGAAGAAACCTACCCACAACATTCTGTGTACACACAAGATACATATGCAGCCTATCTCTTATTGGAAATTTCCAACTTATAGAAAAGGATATGGCAGAGAACATCAGGAATTTGCAGTCCAAGGGACCTAGGTTGAAATCCTAGCTTCTCCAACTGACTTGAGCGGGTGATGGTCCTTAACTCCAGCTTCCCTTCTACGTAAAATAAGGACAATAATTCTTATTTTATTAGATAGTTTAAAAAGTTAAATGCCATAAGTGAAAGCTTAATACATTATGCTCAGTCTGTCAGTCACATCCAGTTCTCTGAGAACCCACGGACAGCAGTCCACCAGGCTCTTCTGTCTATGGGGTTTTCCAGGCAAGAATTTGGAGTGAGTTGCCATTCCCTACTCCATTAACATATCATAGGTACTAAAGAAGTATTTCCTGCCTTCCTTCTAGTCTCCACCTATTGGTCCTGGTGTCACTTAAGTTTCATTATAACCCCCAATTAAGTATCTGCTCTCCTCTCCAGTTCAATCATTCTATTTCAAACATTTTTCACTCCTGTTCTGAAACCTGCTCATTATCCCACGGTACACTATTCCATGTCCCCTATAGATACATTCTAATTTTTCAATGACCATCCTAATGTGTGGCAGCAAATACTCCTCTCCATACTCAAGCATGGTTGCTCCTGAAAAGGAAAGACTAAGATTCATTTTTAATATAATGTTTTAGATCAGTGCAGCGTCAGATCAACAGGTATGTATGTGTGTATCCACTGAGTCACACTGACTCACTGAGACAAAAAAACAACCTGTAGGACTTTTTAATGCATGATATTATCTAGTATTTATCAAGCACTTTTTATGTGTCATTCACTGTTCTTAGCCCTTGAGAAGGCACTGGCAATCCACTCCAGTACTCTTGCCTGGAAGATCCCATGGACAGAGGAGCCTGGTAGGCTGAAGTCCATGGGGTCACTAAGAGTCGGACACGACTGAGCAACTTCACTTTCACTTTTCACTTTCATGCACTGGAGAAGGAAATGGCAACCCACTCCAGTGTTCTTGCCTGGAGAATCTCAGGGACGGGGGAACCTGGTGGCTGCCGACTATGGGGTCACACAGAGTTGGACACAACTGAAGTGACTTAACAGCAGCAGCAGCAGCAGTCCTCTGTATGAAGTATTAATTTAATTATCAAACCAGTCCAAAGTGGCAGTTACCATTGTTATCCCCCTTTTAGGGATAAAAAGTTTAACACAGAGAGAGGCTATTTTTCAACTTAAGTTAAAGAGCTAGAATCTTCTCAACTTTTTTTTCTTTCTTTTTTCTTTTTTTTTAAATTATGAACTCATGATCACACATTTTCAGGAGACTTGGAAAATACAGAACAAAATTACACATAGTTCCACAGTATAATTAATTTTTAAGTAGATAAATTTAGATTTTCAGTTGGAGTTATAATATTGAACTCTCAAAAATTAATGGAATGAATATATTGAAAAGTAGAAGGATATAGTAGACCTGAAGACCACTATGAGCCAATTCAACATAACTAAGATTTATACAATTTTTGCACAGCAGTAGGATATAAATTCTATTCAAGTTCCCATAGACTATAAAATAGGAGACATTGGAACAAATTCAGGGACATAAAACAAGGTGCAAAAATTTCATGATCGAAAGTTATTGAAGTCATACAAAGTCTGTTCAAAGAGCTGGAATCTTTAAAAAAAAAAATAGCTAGAATCTCAGCCTGTGAAATATGATATGAGAATGTGTCTTCTTGATAATAATAATTAAAATGCAAGACAAAGATGCCTTATATCTCCTTAGGAAAGAGACAGAAGTTCTTGCTCCTGATATGATACCTATATGTGTGTGCTTAGTTGCTCAGTCATGTCTAACTCTTTGAGACCCATGGACCATAGCTTGCCAGGCTCCTCTATCCATAGGATTCTCCAGGCAAGAATACTGAAGTGGGTAGCCATTCTCTTCTCCAGGGGATCTTTCCCACCCAGGGATAGAACCCAGGTCTCCTATGTTGATGGCAGATTCTTTACCACTACCAGGGAAGCTCCATGATATCTATAACTTCAGCCTTGGAAGCCCTAGATTTCTACAGAGGCACCTTGGAGCAGTCAGTAAGTAGAGGAGGATGAATCTGTATAGGCAGGGTCTCCAAGTTTCTAAAACCCAAACTCAGCCTCAGCAGCCTCATTCTCTTTGGTTTCATCTCATATTGGGCATCTCCATAATATTTCATTTGAAGGAATAGCTTTCTTGTTTTGAAAAATTTGAAAACCACTTGTAGACTGAGTATCTGTCTAGGATCCAAGACACCAATAACCTCATAGGATTACCTTGCATACTTGGTCATGCCCAGTGCTTTCTCTGAATGTTAACTTCAACCCAGCCTGACAGGGTTATTATAAGAAACAAACTTGGCACTTAGGAGAAGCTCTTTTAACTCACTATTAATGACAATAATTTTGGCACATTAAAAACAGTAAAGAACTGTGCCAATATGAGCAATTTCTCCCATGACCCACGTACAGGAATACTTATGGCTCTTAGCTACTCATGAGAAGCAGTGATGTTTAACAAGAATGAAATTTGAGTCAGAATCAGCTAGATTCAAATCCCAACTGATAATGGGGCTGTATGACCACAGGAAGGCTAATTCAACTTCCTAAGTCTTTGTCCCATACCCATAAACTGGGACTCCTGACAGCAGGGTGGCTGTGAAAGACTTACTTCAATGATTCAACATGTTTTAACTCTTTGAAAAGGGCACAGGACATTTCATAAAGGGAAGCACTGATGACTTGTTAGTATTCTTATTTCAATTCTCATCTCTCAAGTTTGCTACCTTCCTGGTAAGAAAGGCTCAAGGGGCCAACAGACTTCAGGCTCATTCCTTTCCACAGGAGTGGATCCTGAGCCCTCACAACTGATCAGCCTTTGCTAACAGGCGTAAATATTCTGTAATTGCTTTGGAGTGTACTGGCGACAACATGGCCAACTGTTCCCTGTGATGACTCACGCGTTGCTCTGAAACAGAATGGGTGCGTGCTAGGGGAAGCTGTGAAACACTGGGGTCTGAGTCACCACAGTGCTGCAGCCTGCAAGCACTGATGTTCACCCATGTTTGAAGTGCCTTCAAACTCCACACCCATATGTCCACTGCTCAGCTCAAAGACATCCTGATACATTTTACTGAAGTGAGACAATCCGACTTACCCACCACCTGCAACATCCTCTCCTGACTACTGAAAGCCCAGCCATCCCAGGACCATCTCAAATGCCACCTTCCCAGCAGAGTCTTTCCAGATGACCCTACTCAGATACAAATGACTCTTCTCATTAACCTCCACTCCCACAAGACACTACAAGCCCATCAATTTTGTGTATGCACACTGACATTTCAATGTGACCATTTTCACTTGGTCTCAACAAAAACTGCTTTAAATCATAATTTGTTGAGAGCACAAATGTTATTTATTTTGTATTTCCCCAAAGTAACGTACATGGTGAATGCCTAATATACGATAAAGTGAAATGAAAGCATAAAATATATCTCACCCTTCAATCTAGACTTGACAATGATATGCTTGCTACCTCACATGATAAGTAAAAATTGGGAATGTTGACAATAAACTTTTAAATGATTTTCATGGATTTTAAAAATTAGTATTTTATGTGAAAGCTTACTTTTGGATAAACTGATAATAGCACTGAATTTTTAATGAATACTATGAAAAGAAAATAAGAAATATTTTAATATAGTCATTTTTATATATTTGTTTTCCTCATTAAAATTAGCTGACACATATATATGTTTCTTTTTTTCTCTTTTGGCTTCTGGGTTTTGGCTTCTCTTTTCTCTTTGCCTTGCAGCTTGTGGGGTCTTAGTTCCCTGACCAGGGATTGAACTCGTGCCCCCTAAAATGGAAGCAAGGAGTTGTAACCACTGGACTTCCAGGGAAGTCTCTATATGTTTCTAAAACAGTAACTAGTAGAGCTTTCAGCAGCTAAGGAGTCCTGGTTTCCTCTGAATTTGAATAGCATATTCTTACCTGAAGAATTTGCTGTCACCACAGATTTAAAGTCACTAACCTGAACTTGTTAACTTCCTCCAACAGTAGTCCCTGCTCTCAAAATCCTTGCCTTTGTTAATAAAAACATCATATATCCAGGGGCTCTAAACTTTTGAGTCAAGTATTATAAGAAAAAAAAGAAAGAAAGAAATAAAGAACTGCATTTTTATAACTGAGTATATTTCAACCTGCAAACATTTAGCGATTCCTGTCGAAATTTTGGGCACAGTATTTTTCTTCTTATCTGTCTCTTTCTGTCCATTCTCCTGGACACAGACTTCCTCCTACCCCCAAATGAGTCCCTCACTGCCAGATTACAGAAGAGGTCTCTTGTTAGCCTCCTTGACTTTCAGCTTGCTTGATCTGATCTATTTTAAGTGTAGCTTCAAACCATTTCTTCCTTAAATAGAACTTTATATGGTTGCTCCTGTACTCAAAAATCTTTTGTAGTTTGTGAGTTCTTACAACTTCACAGCTAAACTCTTCTCTCTGATCCCATGTAGGCACCTTATTCCACTGGTTTCTCCAGTCTGATGAGCTTCTGACCCATTTCACCAATACACAAGGAAGGGGATTCACTTAGCTCCCAGGAACAAAGTCAACTCTCTGTGCCAAACATGGTACAATAGGTTCCTTGTGTGAAAGGCCACTGGTTTCATGGATGTCATGATCAACCAGGGAAGACAGAACACAATCAGACTATTGATGTCGAATTGTGATCCTTAAGTGAACCTAAACTGCAATAGGAGTATAAATCAGGATGCTAGCAAAGAAGGTTGCACAGGTTAGAAAGATCTTATACCAACATGGTTGAAGAAGGAAATGTCAACCCACTTCAATATTCTTGCCTGGAGAATTCCATGGACAGAGTAGCCTGGCAGGCTACAGTCCATAGGGTTGCAAGAATCACACAAGACTTAGTGACTAAGCCACCACCACCCACACCAACATGGCAGAGTCCTCTGTGATCTATTGGAAATGTGGAGCTGTTCACTTTCCACCCTCCACCCAGTCCTTCACTCAGTTTGTCTTTGTACAATTGATATATCTATCAATGGTTAACTCATGTTCCAGCACTGTATGGTGAGTCAGCAGACAATGTGTTTCCCAGACACAGATCCTGAGACAAGGATTCCAGTGAAAGTAAGAAGCTCTTAAAGAGGGTATATTATATACAGAAAGAAATGATTATATTATATAAGGGGCATATCATCAAGTAAATCCCTATGGATAACCATAACTTAATTCCAGAAGGCAAATCCTAGAAAAACAATATAGAATATATACCTCAGACGTATCTCTTGTGAGGAACATGAGTTAAGGTATTTATATACCAACTTTTGTCACTCATTGGTTGAAACTTGAGGGGTATTAGTTCCTCAGCCCCTTCAAGATGGCAGAGCACCCTCTGAGTTGAAAATCTGCATGCGAAGAGATGCCCATTCAGGTAACTGGGAGTCTGTTCTTAGAACCCTGATTTGGTGAGGGCCAGAGAATATGATCCAGTACCAAGAGAATACTCTACACAAATCAGATATGAGCTTTAATAATGGTGCTGCTTATTGTTTCTTATTATGTATGTGCCTATGAGAAGGTCAATTTTCTGAGTCTCAGTTTCTTCATCTTTAAAAGAGGGGGGTATTATTTGTGATTTTTCCATTTATTATTTCTTTAATAGCAAAGCCACTTATTACCAAAGAAAATCTGGACAAGTATTCTTGCTCGTAAAACAAGCAAAAGGAGACTTGTTCAGGTTGAAGTTTTGGCAGGGTGTCTCAGATGAGACATCTATCTGGAGACCTGACATTTCTCAGTTCAGTTAAGTTCAGTCACTCAGTTGTGTCTGACTCTTTGTGACCCCATGGACTGCAGAACACCATGCCTCCCTGTCTATCACCAACTCCCGGAGTCTACCCGAACTCATGCCCATTGAGTCGGCAATGCCATGCAACCATCTTCATCCTCTGCATCCCCTTCTCCACCTGCCTTCAATCTTTTCCAGCATCAGGGTCTTTTCAACTGAGTCAGTTCTTTGTATCAGGTGGCCAAAATATCAGAGTTTCAGCTTCATCAGTCCTTCCAATGAATATTCAGGACTGCTGACTTCCTTTAGGATGGACTGGTTGGATCTCCTTGCAGTCCAAGGGACTCTTCAAGAATCTTCTCCAACACCACAGTTCAAAAGTATCAATTATTCAGCACTCAGCTTTCTTCATAGTCCAGCTCTCACACACATACATGACTACTGGAAAAACCATAGCCTTGACGAGATAGACCTTTGTTATCAAAGTAATGTCTCTGCTTTTTAATATGCTGTCTAGGTTGGTCATAACTTTTCTTCCAAGGAGTAAGCACCTTTTAATTTCATGACTGTAGTCACCATCTGCAGTAATTTTGGAGCCCCCCAAAATAAAGACACCCACTGTTTTCACTGTTTCCCCATCTATTTGCCAAGAAGTGATGGGACCGGCTGCCATGATCTTAGTTTTCTGAATGTTGAGTTTTAAGCCAACTTTTTCACTCTCCTCTTTCAAAAAGTTTCTAGAGAGCAACAAGTAAAACACTCTGCATCACTGGATAGTATCTAAGATCCCCCTGGGATCATTGCATTCTCTCCCCCTTTAATGTTCTATGATTCTTAGTATAAACCTGGATTCTTGCCAGGGAAAGAAACACACTGAGCATTCACTAAACACTCATCATGCACTAGACATCTTGATTGATACTATACATATAATCTGTCTATTGAAGGCTCAGGCATTTCTATATGTGGGAATAATGATTGGCAATTAAGTCAGCGTATAACTTGTCGTGGTGCCAGGGTTCTTGAAACTGTGTTTGCATAAGGCGGTGATTAATTTTATTTAGACTGCACAACCTATTTGCACTGACTTCAAGATGGGGAGAGAGATTTTGGGGTGACTAACTTCTTTTTGCCATGACCATTTCTTTCTAAGTCTTCATGACTACATGAGACAGATATTATTGTCACTTTCATTATTATTATCTTATTATTATCATCATTATTGTTTTACAGGTGAAAAAATGAGAATCAGAGAGGGACAGAGTCTTGCCCAAGGTCCACAGCAAGTAAGTAGTAGAACCAGGACTCAAGCCCAGTCTTTCTGGGTCTTAATTCCATCATGCCACACCATTTACTATTTCACCTTCTGTTATATGTGAATGTTTTCCAACACAATTTGTTTACACAATCAACCTTCAAAGTCTTAGAATTGTCAGGCCCACTGATTGTCAACATAAGAGGCTAAAGGAGTCAATTGACCACATATTAGGAACTTAATTAATATCCATTGATTTATTAAACTTCACATATTGGACTTTTGCCTGAAAGGAAGAACCAAGACAAGTGTGAAAATTCATGATTATTATTGATTTCAGTGCTGGAAGTCATATACAAATGTTGTAACTGGAAATTAGATTAAAAAGCAAGTAATTTTCATTTCTTTCACTCACTCATTTATTCAGATGTTTTGGGGATATACTTTTTTATGTAGCCATTGAGCCAAAAATATAAAGCATATTAAAGATAAAACAATAATTAAGATACAACTCTGTTCTAAATTATGTATAAGAGGAAATATAAGGCAAATATATACTTACTCTACTATATACATATATAAAATCTCTTTTTATATGTATATATAATAACTTTACAACAGGAAAAAGAATTCACTTCTTGTTGGGGATGACAGAAGAGTCATGGTGATGGCAAATTTTGTGCTTATTCTTAAAGAATGGCTTAGATTTTGGAAGTCTGATTGAGGGGCATTCCAGAATAAGTGAACTGTGACATAAGGATATTAAACAGGAAAACTAGTGGCATGTATTAATACATATTCAGGTACAAGGAAAATGAGTTGGTCCGGACCGTATAGGTTTGAAAGCAAAGGGGAGATTTTGCTAGTTGAAGACATAGCTAGAAGATTCTGCAGGTCAAGTTAAGGCTTCTTGTCTTTTATTCCTTAAGTACTTGCAGTGAGGGGCACTAAGTGCTGGGACCTCCCAGGTGGCAGTAGTGTCAAGAACCCACCTGAAAATGCAAGAAACATAAGAGATGCAGGGTTCGATCTCTGGGTTGGGAAGATCCCACAGAGGAAGGCACGGGAACCCACTCCTGTATTTTTGCCTAGAGAATCCCATGGATAGAGGACGCTGGCAGGCTATAGTCCATGCGGTCGCAGAGAGTCAGACATGACTGAAGTGACTTAGCATGCACACACTAAAGCTTAATGTTTAGGAAAATCACGTGGTGGAGCTATGCTTTGGAGACACATATTTTATATAAAATAACCCAGCAACAATAAAAATTGACAAAAATTGCTGTGTTTACATATGCCCAGATACTGTGATGAGGGTTTTAATTGATTAGTTAATTTAATCTCCATTTCACCTTTATTTTTTTTTAATTTTTATTTTTACTTTATTTTACTTTACAATACTGTATTGGTTTTGCCATACATTGACATGAATCCACCATGGGTGGACATGCCTTCCCAAAAATCAACCCCCCTCCCACCTCCCACCCCATAACATCTCTCTGAGTCATCCCCGTGCACCAGCCCCAAGCATGCTGTATCCGGCATCGGACATAGCCTGGCGATTTGATTCTTACATGATAGTATACATGTTTTAATGCCATTCTCCCAAATCATCCCACCCTCTCCCTCCCCCTCTGAGTCCAAAAGTCCGCTCTACACATCTGTGTCTCTTTTGCTGTCTCGCATACAGGGTCATCATTGCCATCTTTCTAAATTCCATATATATGTGTTAGTATACTGTATTGGTGTTTTTCTTTCTGGCTTACTTCACTCTGTATAATCGGCTCCAGTTTCATCCATCTCATCAGCACTGATTCAAATGTATTCTTTTTAATGGCTGAGTAATACTCCATTGTGTGTATGTACACAATGTGTACTCCATTGTGTATATGCTTTCTTATCCATTCATCTGCTGATGGACATCTAGGTTGTTTCCATGTCCTGGCTATTATAAACAGTGCTGCGATGAACATTGGGGTACATATGTCTCTTTCAATTCTGGTTTTCTAGGTGTGTATGTGCAGCAGTGGGATTGCTAGGTCGTAAGGCAGTTCTACTTGCAATTTTTTAAGGAATCTCCACACTGTTCTCCATAGTGGCTGTACTAGTTTGTATTCCCACCAACAGTGTAGGAGGGTTCCCTTTTCTCCACACCCTCTCCAGCATTTATTGCTTGCAGACTTTTGGATCACAGACATTCTGACTGGTGTGAAGTGGTACCTCATTGTGGTTTTGATTTGCATTTCTCTAATAATGAGTGATGTTGAGCATCTTTTCATGTGTTTGTTAGCCATCCGTATGTCTTCTTTGGAGAAATGTCTATTTAGTTCTTTGGCCCATTTTTTGATTGGGTCGTTTATTTTTCTGGAATTGAGCTGCATAAGTTGCTTGTATATTTTTGAGATTAGTTGTTTGTCATTTGCTTCATTTGCTATTATTTTCTCCCATTCAGAAGGCTGTCTTTTCACCTTGCTTATATTTTCCTTTGTTGTGCAGAAGCTTTTAATTTTAATTAGATCCCATTTGTTTATTTTTGCTTTTATTTCCAGAATTCTGGGGGTTGGATCATAGAGGATCCTGCTGTGATTTATGTCGGAGAGTGTTTTGCCTATGTTCTCCTCTAGGAGTTTTATAGTTTCTGGTCTTACATTTAGATCTTTAATCCATTTTGAGTTTATTTGTGTGTGTGGTGTTAGAAAGCAATCTAGTTTCATTCTTTTACAAGTGGTTGACCGGTTTTCCCAGCACCACTTGTTAAAGAGATGGTCTTTACTCCATTGTATATTCCTGCCTCCTTTGTCAAAGATAAGGTGTCCATATGTGTGTGGATTTATCTCTGGGCTTTCTATTTTGTTCCATTGATCTATATTTCTGTCTTTGTGCCAGTACCATACTGTCTTGATGACTGTGGCTTTGTAGTAGAGCCTGAAGTCAGGCAAGTATATTCCTCCAGTTCCATTCTTCTTTCTCAAGATTGCTTTGGCTATTCGAGGTTTTTTGTATTTCCATGCAAATCTTGAAATTATTTGTTCTAGTTCTGTGAAAAATATCACTGGTAGCTTGATAGGGAGTGCATTGAATCTGTAGATTGCTTTGGGTAGTATACTCATTTTCACTATATTGATTCTTCTGATCCATGAACATGGTATATTTCTCCATCTATTAGTGTCCTCTTTGATTTCTTTCATCAGTGTTTTATAGTTTTCTATACATAGGTCTTTAGCCATATGATTATCTCAATAGATGTAGAGAAGGCCTTTGACAAAATTCAACGTCCATTTATGATAAAAACTCTCCAGAAAGCAGGAATAGAAGGAACATACCTCAACATAATAAAGCTATATATGGCAAACCCACAGCAAACATTATCCTCAATGGTGAAAAATTGAAAGCATTTACCTTAAAGTCAGGAACAAGACAAGGGTGCCCACTTTCACCACTACTATTCAACATAGTTCTGGAAGTTTTGGCCACAGCAATCAGAGCAGAAAAAGAAATAAAAGGAATCCAAATTGGAAAAGAAGAAGTAAAACTCTCACTGTTTGCAGGTGACATGATCCTCTACATAGAAAACCCTAAAGACTCCACCAGAAAATTACTAGAGCTAATCAATGAATATAGTAAAGTTGCAGGATATAAAATCAACACACAGAAATCCCTTGCATTCCTATACACTAATAATGAGAAAGTAGAAAAAGAAATTAAGGAAACAATTCCATTTACCATTGAAAAGAAAAGAATAAAATACTTAGGAATATATCTATCCATTTCACCTTTAAAAATTTGAATTATTATTTTGCCTGTCTTACAGTTGGAGAAGTCCAAAGATAAGAGAGTATGCACAGTATCCCAATGGCTTCAGGGTTAGAAGTAGAGAAGCTGGAATTTAAACTTAAGCCATTTTGTACCATGATCTCAGGTCTCTTACAAGAACTAGAGATGGTGGATGGAAACTGCTTAGGAAATTATTATAAAATTCCAGCAATACCTAATAGAATTTCATACTAGAATAGAGATTTGATTTTTATTCAACACCACCTCATATACCCCACCCCTTTCAGTGCTTATGTCCCTCCAACAATAGCAGCTGATGTCTGAAGGAACTCCTTCCAAGGGCTTCAAAGTTTACACCTATTCCATCTCACCATCTTTATGATGAATCAAAATTCAGCACAGTTAAGCCACCCTCTAAAATTGGATGCTTTCAGAGAAAGAGCCAGTCATCCCTAGGTTTACATCCCAATTCTACTACTTCCTAAAGGCACACCTCTATGATTTTCTATTTTCCCATCTGTAAGTGGGATTATCCTTCCTATAAGATGATTAATAAAAGCCTAAGGGAAGAATATGGTATGTAGCAAGAAATTCTTCAAGAGATGGAAATACCAGACCACCTAACCTGCCTCTTGAGAAACCTATATGCAGGTCAGGAAGCAAGTTAGAACTGGACATGGACCAACAGACTGGTTCCAAATAGGAAAAGGAGTACGTCAAGGCTGTATATTGTCACCCTGCTTATTTAACTTCTATGCAGAGTACATCATGAGAAATGCCTGGCTGGAAGAAGCATAAGCTGGAATCAAGATTGCCGGGAGAAATATCAATAACCTCAGATGTGCAGATGACACCACCCTTATGGCAGAAAGTGTAGAGGAACTAAAAAGCCTCCTGATGAAAGTGAAAGTGGAGAGGGAAAAAGTTGGCTTAAAGCTCAACATTCAGAAAACTAAGATCATAGCATCCAGTCCCATCACTTCATGGGAAATAGGTGAGGAAACAGTGGAAACAGTGTTAGACTTTATTTTGGGGGGCTCCAAAATCACTGCAGATGGTGATTGCAGCCATGAAATTAAAGGACACTTACTCCTTGGAAGAAAAGTTATGACCAACCTAGACAGCATATTAAAAAGCAAAGACATTACTTTGCCAACAAAAGTCCATCTAGTCAAGGCTATGGTTTTTCCAGTGGTCATGTATGGATGTGAGTTGGACTGTGAAGAAGGCTGAGTGCCAAAGAATTGATGCTTTTGAACTGTGGTGTTGGAGAAGACTCTTGAGAGTCCCTTGGACTGCAAGGAGATCCAACCAGTTCATTCTGAAGGAGATCAGCCCTGGGTGTTCTTTGCAAGGAATGATGCTAAAGCTGAATCTCCAGTACTTTGGCCACCTCATAGGAAGAGTTGACTCAGTGGAAAAGACTCTGATGCTGGGAGGGATTAGGAACAGTAGGAGAAGGGGATGACAGAGGATGAGATGGATGGATGGCATCACGGACTCGATGGACGTGAGTCTGAGTGAACTCCAGGAGTTGGTGATGGACAGGGAGGCCTGGTGTGCTGCGATTCATGGGGTCACAAAGAGTCGGACACAATTGAGTGACTGAACTAAACTGAAGAAATTAAAAAAAGAAAAACTAAATGATCATTGCTTCCTGGTTTTTCTAATCACTGGTCCTATTTTTGCTCATTGAAGATATCCAGATGTGGATGACCATTCAAATGCATAAAAATCATACCACCCTTCTATATTGTATGTGTGTGTGTGTGCACACCTATAATTTTATATATAAATTTTTATTTAGTTATATACAGCATTGTGGTTATAAAATATATAAAATTATGCATATAGCCACCTAGTTAGATTATATATATTGGTAGGCAAAATTTGTTGTTGTTATTTTAGTCATGTCTGACCCTTTGTGACCCAATGGACTGGTGGAGCCTGCTCAAACTCATGTCCATTGAGTCAGTGATGCCATCCAACCATCTGGTACTCTGTCATCCCCTTCTCCTCCTGCCTTCAATCTTCCACAGCATCAGGGCCTTTTCTAATGAACAGACTCTTCACATTAGGTAGCCAAGGTATTGGAGCTTCAGCATTAATCTTTCCAATGAATATTCAGGATTGATTTCCTTCAGGATTGACTGGTTTGATCTCCAAGAGAATCCCTTGATCAAAAGACAGTATATGCTTTAGCAGTGGTTGTACATATTCAGAGCAGCATGGAATTATCACTTCTTTCACTGCAGAATCTTTGAAAGCAACCTATTTTCACCTCAGCAGTAAAAAAAAAAAAAAAAAAGTTAGGACGATGGAGATTCATACTGAGGTATTAGTCAACTAAAACCTCCACACTCTTTTCACATAAATTGCTTTTAATGGGCTGCTGTGTGTGCTCAGTCATGTCTGACTATGACCCCATGAACTCTAAACTGCCAGACTCCTTTGTTCATGGAATTTTCCAGGCAACAATGCTGAGCAGGTTGCCATTTCCTACTCCTGAGGATCTTCCTAACCCAGGGATTGAACCCAAGTCTCTTGCATCTCCTGCACTGGCAGGCAGATTCTTTAACACTGTGCCACCTGGGAAGCACTGCTGCTGCTGCTGCTAAGTCACTTCAGTCGTGTCCGACTCTGTGTGACCCCACAGACGGCAGCCCACCAGGCTCCCCCTTCCCTGGGATTCTCCAGGCAAGAACACTGGAGTGGGTTGCCATTTCCTTCTCTGCCGGGGAAGTACAAATTGCTTTTAAACAACTTCTCAATTTTGAAAGTAACTTTTTAAATCTTTATGTGGAAAAGATACTGTATTTGAGACAATAATGGGTGGATGAGAAATAGAATAGCATCTGTGTGTGTGCTTAGTCGCTCAGTCATGTCCAACTCTTTGCAACCCCATGGACCCTGCCAGGCTCCTCTGTCCATGGGGATTCTCCACACAAGTCTACTGGAATGGGTTGCCATGCCCTCCTCCAGGGTATCTTCCCAACTCAGGGATCGAACCCAGGTCTCCCACATTGCAGACAGATTCTTCACCATCTGAGCCACCAGGGAAGCCCATCTACTCCATGGCTAATCACATAAATTGAGCCACTTTGGCCACTTATTACAAATAAGCAATGTTTTGCTGAGATTCTCTCCCATTTGCCAGCTCAATAATTCCCTAGTCAAATGCTTGACTGTCATTCCTGATAACCTGTCCCAGAACACTTTCATTTTATAAGGCATTGGAACCTGCTTCTCTAATTTATAAAACACAGTATCCTCTGCTCAGCTACCAGACTGAGTCTCATGCTGCCTTGTCTTTTAAGTTCACAGCTATAGGTGAAGGGTGTTGATTTCACTACTGTCTGTTCAATACACACCAGCTAAGTCTGTAGGCCTCCGTCTTTAGCCATTTTCTTTTCCAGAGAAAAGATTCAAAAAGGTGACATTATCCAGGAGGCAGCTGGACAATCTTGGAAAAGGACTCAGAACCAGAGATATAAGCCTAGTGGAAAACCTGACTTGGTAGTTAACTAAGTGGACTTTGGAGGTAAAAGAGCTATAATCAAAAACCACCTCACAGCCAATCAAAAAATGGGCAGAAAATCTAAATAGACATTTCTATGTGCTTTTTGACCATCTGTATATCTATTTGGCCATTGCCTTCTCCACCAAATATATATACAAATGGCCAAAAAGCACATAAAGCTATGTGCTTTTTCACTCTCCTCTTTCACTTTCATCAAGAGGCTTTTTAGTTCCTCTTCACTTTCTACCACAAGGGTGGTATCATCTTCATACCTAAGGTTATTGATATTTCTCCCAGCAACCTCGATTCCAGCTTGTGCTTCATCCAGCCCAGCATTTCTCATGATGTACTCTGCATATAAGTTAAACAAGCAGGGTGACAATACACAGCCTTGACGTACTCCGTTTCCTATTTGGAACCAGTCTGTTGTTCCATGTCCAATTCTAACTGTTGCTTCCTGACCTGCATACAGGTTTCTCAAGAGGCAGGTCAGGTGGTCTGATATTCCCATCTCTTTCAGAATTTCCCACAGTTTATTGTAATCCACACAGTCAAAGGGTTTGGCATAGTCAATAAAGCAGAAATAGATGTTTTTCTGGAACTCTGTTGCTTTTTTGATGATCCAACGAATGTTGGCAATTTGATCTCTGGTTTCTCTGCCTTTTCTAAATTCAACTTGAACATCTGGAAGTTCACAATTCATGTACTGTTGAAGCTGGGCTTGGAGAATTTTGAGTATTACTTTGCTAGCATGTAAGATCGGAGAAGGCAATGGCACCCCACTCCAGTACTCTTGCCTGGAAAATCCCATGGACAGAGGAGCCTGGTAGGCTGCAGTCCATGGGGTCGCTGAGGGTCGGACACAACTGAGCAACTTCACTTTCACTTTTCACTTTCATGCATTGGAGAAGGAAATGGCAACCCACTCCAGTGTTCTTGCCTGGAGAATCCCAGGGACATGGAAGCCTGGTGGGCTGCTGTTTATGGGGTCGCACAGAGTTGGACACGACTGAAATGACTTAGCAGCAGCAGCAGCATGTAAGATGTATGCATTGTGCATTAGTTTGAACATTTTTTGACATTGCCTTTCTTTGAGATTGGAATGAAAACTGACCTTTTCCAGTCCTGTGGCCACTGTTGAATTTTCCAAATTTTCTGGCATAATTATTAGAGAAATACAAATCAAAGAAGTATCACCTCATCCCATAATCAAAAAGTCTATAAGTAATAAATGCTGGAGAGTGTGGAGAAAAGGGAACTCTCCGGCACTATTGGTGGGACTGTAAATTGGGACAACCACTATGGAGAACAGTATGGGGGTTCCTTGAAACACTAAAAACAGACTGCCATATTATCCAGCAATCCCAGTCCTAGGCATATATCTGGAGAAAAATCATAATTTTCAATGACTCATGCACCCCAGTGTTCACTGAAGCACTATTTCTAAGAGCCAGGACAAGGAAGCAACCTCAGAGGAACAGATACAGACGTGGTACATATATACAGTGGAATATTACTCAGCCATAAAAATAATGAAATACAACATTTTTAGCAACATGGATGTACCTAGAAATTATCATACCAAGTGAAGTAAGTCAAAGAAAGAAAGACAAATATCATATGATATTATTCATATGTGGAATCTAATGATATAAATGAATTTATTTGTAAAATAGAAACAGATTTACAGATATCAAAAGCAAGCTTATGGTTACCAAAAGGAAAATGTGGTAGGGAGGGACAAATCAGGAACTTGGGATGAACATATACACACACATATACATAAAAGATAGATAACCAAGAACCTACTCAGTAGTGCAGATACACTACCGTGTGTAAAATAGATAGCTAGTGGAAAGAGGCTGCTGTATAACACAGAGAGCTCAGTCTGGTGCTCTGGGACTACCTAGAGGGGTGGGATGGGGAGGTGTGGAGGAGGCTCAAGAGGGAGGAGATATTGGTATATTCATGGTTGATTCACATTGTGGTGCAGCAGAAAACAACACAACATTGTAAGACAACTATTCTCCAACTAAAAATAAATTTTAAAAAAAAAACACAAAAATTTCTGTGATGCCCTATATGAAAAGAGAATCTAAAAAAGAATATATATATATATACACACACACACGTATATATGTATAACTGAATCACTTTGCTGAACACCTGAAACTAACACAATATTGTAAATCAACTATACTTCAATATAATTAAAATTTTTTACAAAATCAGCTCTACATACACTCTTCCCTCAAACCATCTGGGCTCCAGTTTCATTTCTCCCAGAACAGAATGCACAGCTTCTAGAGGCCACCTAATTCCTGGGCCTTGATTTCTTATATATTTAATACTTAGCAAAATTATCACTTTGAAGTTTTTGTAAGTGTTGCCGTTCCAATAGTGTTTTTGAGGGGAAAGAGTAAAACATTCTAACAACTGTATTGATTTTGCTTAAAAGGCACAATTTTCTAATCTTAATACTTTTTTCTTTAGGGCAAAGAAAACTACTTATGTGTTTCACTGCCTAATCCAGAGCAAAAATTAAATGTCCTGAAACCAGACTTTTAAGTACAAAATATTGATTTGTCATTTTTAGACCATCAGACTTGAGAAACTAAATAAAATGTACATTGCTCTACCTAAGAACTGTATGCCTGTGGTTAAGTACATAGGCACCCAAAACTCCTCTATAAAACAAAAACAATATCATAGGGTCATGCAGGCACTATATATTAATAAGACAGTTCACGTGAAACCCTTAACACAGTATCTGGATCACTATAGGTGTTTTAAATGTTTTAGCTATTGGGTGATAGTGATGACTAGAATAATGAAGCTAGTTTAGGGGAGTCACATACATGATATGTTATTTGAAGCCATGAGTATAGTTCAGTTCAGTTCAGTCACTCAGTCGTGTCTGACTCTTTGTGACCCCATGAATCGCAGCACGCCAGGCCTTCCTGTCCATCACCAACTGCTGGAGTCCACCCAAACCCATGTCCATCGAGTTGGTGATGCCATCCAACCATCTCATCCTCTGTCGTCCCCTTCTCCTCCTGCCCCCAATCTTTCCCACCATCAGGGTCTTTTCAAATGAGTCAGCTCTTCTCATCAGGTGGCCAAAGTACTGGAGTTTCAGCTTCAACATCAGTCCTTCCAATGAGCACCCAGAACTGATCTCCTTAAGGATGGACTGGTTGGATCTCCTTGCAGTCCAACCAGTCCATGAGTATAGAATATATCACAAAATAAAAATTAGTAAAAGAAAAATGGAGCGGGAGAAGAATAGAACCTTTGGAAACAATTATATTCTAAATGTGTTAGGTTATATTCTACATAAACGGCCATAACAATATTTCTGTTCCTACATGCTTTTATGATCCTTACCACTTCCCCTCATTAAGAAGTAGAGACTATTCCCCTTCCTCCTCAAATTGAGTGGGTCTTTGTGATCAGTTGAAATGAGAGGGAAAAAAAAAAAAGTGAAAGCATTAGTTGCTCAGTTGTGTCTGACTCTTTGCGACCCCAAGGACTGTAGCCTGCCAGGCTCCTCTGTCCATAGGATTCTCCAGGCAAAAATACTGGAGCCATTCCCTTCTCAAGGGGATCTCCCTGACCCAGGGCTCAAACCCAGGTTTCCTGCATTGCAGGCAGATTCTTTACCAGATGAACCACCAGAAAAGGCCCCCTACAGCACCTGGTATTCCCAGGCAGTCTCCCATTCAAGTACTAACCAGACCAAACCCTGCTTAACTCCCAAGATCAGACAAGATTCAGTGCATTCAGGGTGGTATGCATGAGGATATATGATTTCCAAGAAAAGTCATAAAAACCTGGTCCTCTATCTTGAGACAGGTATCTTGGCTCCATGAATTGCCTGATAAAAAGTTTGGCAGTCCTGAAGGCAGTGTTAACAACACTATTGCCTATTATACTTTGGATGGTAAGAAAAATGTACATAGTAAACCAGATGATATAAGTAAGGAGATTTCCAGACAGAGCACTGAAGTCACTGCCTGCCTTCTAGCTGCCTATAGGAAAGAGCAAGAGGAGAGAGAAAAACGAATGAAAGAATTGTCAAATATAAAGGAGTCAGAATTCACTGAGTAAATAAACCATTTTTATTCCCAGCCTCCCTGAAAGAAAAATCATTTTACAATTAAGAAATGACTCAGGATAGAGACAAAGTCTAGCCTACAATCAGGAAACATGGTCTAAAGATAAAGCAAGGAGTATGATTGCAAAAACCCATGTTAAGAGGTACCTCAAACAGACAAAAAACCTGTATGAATATTAGGGTATGTCCTACTGATTCTTTTATACAATGGGGCTTCTAAGTATTGGAAATGCATTTGTCCCATAACAATTTCAAAGGAAGCTCAGTGTAGCCCAGAGTTTGCCCTGAAGAGATCCATGAGTGTGGCTATTGTCTAATGTGATGGATTAGAGATTTTTACATTAGAAAATGCAAAATTTTATATATACACCTCTATATATAAATGAGATAGTCAATAAGAACCTATTGCACAGCACACAGAACTACTCAGTACTCTATAGTAACCTATATGAGAAAAGAATCTGGAAAAGGATGGATGTATACATATAACTGAATCACTGTGCTGTATACTTGAAACTAGCACAATATTGTAAATGAACCATATTCCAACCAATATGAAATAAGAAAACTTTTAAAAATACAGAGTTTTTTTTAAGAAATTGTATCAGCTTAAACTGAAAAGGACCAAAAACTTTAAAAAAATTAAAATGTACCAAATAAAGTACCCAAAAAAAGTACCAAATAAAAATACCAAATAGAGCTTCTACTAGCAGGAAACAGACTGAAAAAATTATTGAGCTGAAAACACAGTCTGCATTTTATGGGAAAGGCAAAGCCAAGAGCTGTGAAAAATCATTCCCAGACAGTATGATTAAACCTTCATCAGGGAATTGGTAATATTTGCTGGGCTATTTTTTTTCAATGCTATGGACCAATGACTTTTGTGCTTCCAGTTTCCCCCTTTTAAAATAGGATTATTTACTGTGGTTATTCCACTTTCCTTTACAGGTCTTAGATCAAAAAGAAAGATACTCAAAAACCTATTCCCAAGGATCCACACTGTTCATCCACACTTAGACCTGACTGACATATATGCTGAGATCCTGGCCCATTGTCACAAAGGAATGAAACTTTGGGAAGAGGTGGTCTTAGGGACAGAGTTGAGGCTATTTTGCATGTAGAAGAGACTTGTTATCAAACACAAATCCGTGTGCTCAATACACAGTGAGCGCAAACATTAGCAAGAAGTCAGAGTTTGGAGCAGAGGAAGGTTTACTGCAGGGCCATGCAAGCAGACCGGCTCATGCCTTAAAAACCTGAACACTCTGGTAGTTTTCAGCAAAACACTTTTATAGGGAAGGGAAGGGAAGGACGTGGTTAGTTGTTGCAGACTTCTTGGTGTCAGATCATTTCTTCCTGAGGTCAGGTCACAATTTTCCTATAAACTTTCACCAAAGCAAATGTCATTCTCTCTTCTGAGAAGAATGGGTAAGATCCCAAGGCTCAACTTTTGCCCTCTGAGGTCTAGCTCCTAGGAAGAGGGGATCCCTGCGAGGACCAGTAATCCAATCCAGGAGCAAAAGTTCATCCGGCACCTAGCCTAGCTCATCCCTCCACTGTCCCACCCCAGCTGAATTCGGAGATTGCAGCTGGAGGTGCCCACAGGGCCAGGTCCCCAGACCCTGCCCAGCCATCATCACTGAGGGAACCAGGCACACAGAACCCAGACCACTTTTCATTTAAACTGGAGAGAAGGAATAGATAGCAGCACCGACTCAATGAAAATGAATCTGACCAAACTCTGGGAGACAGTGAACGACAGGGAAGCTTGGCATGCTGCAGTCCATGAAGTTGCAAAGAGTCCCACATGACTTAGCAACTGAACAACAATAGCAGCGTGAGGAATACATGTTGTAGGAAATACCAATCAGGTTAATCCCCAGCTTACAACAATTGCCCCTCTCTTGAGAACATCCTCAACTACAGAGCTGGACCTGAAATAATGCTGTGCAGTGTCCCTGTGACTTAACTTGACCTCCTGCCACCCCCTAGGGATAGACCACTGATCTCACCTGGACCATTTTTTGAAACTTGAACAGAAAGACTGAGGCTGGCTGAAGCTCTTACCTTAATGTCAGTGGCTGTATAGTCCAGTTGCTGAGAGGTCTCCATGGACTGCAACCCTGGAGACCACCACTGCCATTAGGAGATCTTCAAGATCTGAGCCTGACCAGCAGGCGGCCACTGTGAGGGCTCTGGAGCTCTGCAGGGCACAGCCCTCAGGCTAGCCCCGGTCGCCAGCTCGCACTCTGGCCCCAAGACCAGAGGGCCGCAGGAGAAGGCTGGACCCACTCTCACCACTCTCTCTTCTGAGATGACCACTGCAGGCTGACTATTGGTGGAGTGAGACATCTTCCCCCAGCATCAGGGTCTCAAGCTAAATCTGTGTGCCTGCCTTGCCCCAGTGACATATCATGACACCAGAGACCAGACTGGTACATGTCATTTTCCCAATGTGGCCACAAAAATATTTCTGTTTCCACAGGCTCTTTCAGAATCTTATCTCATTCTTATCGATAGCAGAGTCTATTTCTCCTCCCCTCAAACCTACACAAGCCCTTGTAACTTTGTTTTTTTTACTTTTTAAATTAGAGTATAATCGTGTTAGTTTCTGCCCTACAACAACATGAATCAGCTATAAGTATATATATATCACATCCCTCTTGAGCCTGCCTCCCAGGTCCCCCATCCTACCCACTTTAGGTCTTCCCAGAGCACTGAGATGAGCTCCCTTTTAGGTCTTCCCAGAGTACTGGGCTGAGCTCCCTGTGTTACATAGCAGCTGCCCGCTAATTACATATTTTACACATAGTAGTGTATATACATCAATGCCACTCTCTCAATTCATCTTCCCCTTGTGTTCGCTAGTCCATTCTCTATGTCTGAATCTCTATCCCTGCCCTGAAAATAGGCTCATCAGTACCATTTTGGGGCATATATATATATATATATATATATGCATTAATGTATGATATTTCTTTTCCTCTTTCTGACATCACTCTGTATAAGAGGCTCTAGGTTCATCCATCCACATCACTACAAATTATCCAATTCTGTTCCTTTTTATGACTGAGTAATATTCCATTGTATATGTTTACCACATCTTCTTTATGGGCAAAATGTTTCAGAAGTGATAATTCATGACTTTTGAGGTGAGATCATGAAACATTATCACTTTCTTTCTCTCTCAGAAATATATCTTTGAAGCCTTGAGCCACCATGTAAGCATGGTTACCCTTCAAGCTGTACACTAAAAAGACTATGAATAGCACTTACACAGATACAGCGAGATGTCCAAAGATCCCTAGCTGCTGCAGCCCTACCCCCAACTATTCAAATCTCCTCCTCTCTTCTCAGGAGCCAGACATGCTTGAATAAGTTCTCAGAAGATTCCAGCCCTGCATTCCTGATTGCACCTGCATGACAGAATGTAAGTGAGAACCACCAATGAAGCAATCAATGTCCAGAACCATAGGGAATAAAAATAAAATGATATTTCTCATTTTAAGCCAAGAAGTTTGGAGGTAGTTTATTTTGTGGCAATGAATAACCAGAGCACATTTTTTTTTCTAAAGTTAGAGGAAGTAGTGGAGTCACATGATTAGGCAAAACTAAGATGGTAGAGTCTTGTGGAAGCCAAAGGAAGAAATTCAAGAAAGAAAAAGAATTCACCATTACCAAGGGCTGTAGAGGAAAGGTAGAATGAGTATTAAAAAAAGGTTACTGGGAATTAAATGCATTTGTCTTTTCTTGTCTAGGATGTAAAACTGACTAACTTTCTTAAAACAAAAACAGTGTCAAATATAGGAAAGAATCAGCATATATTCCCTCTACCTGGATACTTCTTGTTCCAATTATCAAGTTTCTCTTCTCCAAACCTATATAAAAATATGAGAAAAAGGAAAATGGCACTCTTTTTTAATCAGTTATGAGTAAGGCAAAACATAGGTGGTTTTATTTTAATTAATAATATTAAAAAATAACAAAAGATTCATTCAGTGAGTAGTAGCCTCATGTCACTGATGATTAATATTTAGAAAAATTAAATAATTTGAAAATAGGCATACAGCTAGTAAAATCATAACCTAGTGTTGTGTGAGACCACTAGCCATAAGGAAGACAGTTCTTTACGATCAAATCCAGTCCAATGGAGACTAAAATGGGTTCTGGTTTAAATGCTGGTCCTCTCTGAACTCTTCCTTCTTCCATGTGGCATCCTCCAGATGGTTGGAAACTCAAAAGAGTGATCTGTGACAGTCAGTTTTTCTCTCTCCCCACCAATGCCAATTCATTTATGATTTTCCCATAGTAACCCCAGACTCCAAGAGAATAGCCTTCTGTAGGTACAAATTAAGTCTGCTCTATAACAGCATGAGGAAGCTAAGCTCAAAATTCTAAAAATGAACTACAGAAAAGTGTATTTAATAGAGGAATCAGGTTCCAGATTGTGTCCTGTTTACAAAGGCACATATTGCACTGATAGTAAAAGCAAGCAAGTTCTACTTTCATAATGGCGGCTGAGAATGAATGCCACCCACCCGCACCCCCACCCTACCCACAGTCACACTCCATCAGTGCGATTAAATCTTACAGTCACCTTGCTCTAAACTACACAGACAAGTGGAATTCAGTGCGTGTATTTGTGTGGTTTGTTTATCATCTTCCCCAAACTGCTTTACCAATTGAAATAAGAGAACTAGCTTACCCACATATGCATTCTGGGCTTCTGAATATTAACTCACAAGATAAATGCACCCTCTCCTAGAGACCATGGGAAAAGCCACTTCGATGAAACAGGAATCATTCATTACCAGAAGCCGGTGCTTCAAACTATGCTCTAGAGAATTCTAAAGTCCATAAGACTAATAGTTATTCAATAAGATTAGGGTTTTGTGGTCAAATAATTTAGGAAAACACAGCCACTTATTTCACTCTCTTGGAAATCTACACTGCACATTAGTATTGAATGATGTAGAAAATCTTACAAAGTACAAATCTGCTTAACTGTTTAAACCAGAATTTTCCAAATTATTTTACCTCAGGTCCTTATCTTCATACAGTACCTATTATATTTCTTGTAGAACATCATCGTTCAAGCAGTGCATGAGGATAAACACCATTCTTATTTCTTTGCATAGAATTATTGATTTAGATCAGTTGGTAGAATAATGGAAGGATGTTATGAGCCTTTTCAACATGCTTAAATATCTTATTTAAGCATGATCACTGGAGAGGAGGAATGATGGAGGAAATTAAATGTTATCAGTATGCAGAAGAGTTTGCACAGAAAACATGCAGAGCTGGACAAATATTCAGTTACCAAATACAAATTCAGTGAAGTTACTTCTGGGAAATAGTACGATACGATAAAAAGATTATGAGCTTCAGAGAGAACAGGGTATGACAAAAATTCTATTTCTACCACTTTAACAGAACAAGTGCTTCTTTATAAAACTGGTTTAAAGAAAATTACTTCATCTCCCTGGTCTCAGTTGTGAGGAATGCAAAAAGTGTCTTTGTATGTAAAATAGGGATAAAAATAGCTATTAATACCTTGTAGGAGAGGTTTTGAGAATGAAATTAGGTATAGTGCCTAACACATTACAGACATAAGGTAACTAAATATGTTTCCTTTCTGGTTAAGTTACTCTAACTCTTCACTTAAACAATTTTGTATTGTTACGGATTATGAACTGGAGAAGAACATATGAATTTAAATTCCAGGCACTCTAACTCTAATTATACAGCTATGTAAATATCTTAAAGAGCACAGAGTAAAAGGAAGATGGGTATGCTTCTCAAAGCTGCTCTGGTCCATATTCTGATAATTCTAAACAATCATAAAGAAAACGTCTTACATGATGAACTCTTGTATTTTCCCATCATGTTTTCTTACACACCTGAGACACAAAGTTTCCTTTCTCAATCAATCTATAATGCTAAAAAGCATTCTGCTATTTTAAAAAATCCTGGAAAAGAAGTTCTGTCTCCGTGTCTGTTTTCTTATTGAAAGATACCCAAACTTATAAAAACCCAGATCAATTGTTTAACCTTCTCTTCTTCCTTCTTTACAGTGCCCACAAAATCTGGCATAGTCCTGGGCTCATTTCAGTCCCTCAGTGAATATTTATTTATCGTTTTGAGTCATTCGCTACTGCAAAGAGGTGCTATAGATTCAACAGTGTACCTCCAAAATTCATATGTTGAAACCCTACACCTCAATATGCTGGCAACTGGAGATGGAGCCTTTGGAAGACAGTTAGGTTTTGATAATATCATGAGGTAGGACCCTCAGGATGAGATTAATGTCCTTATGAAAAGAGACATCAGTTTTCTCTCCCTCCATCCCTCCATGGAAGGTGGACCGCCATCTGGTGGAAACAGAGCCAGGAAGAGAACTCTTGCCAGAAACTGACCATGATCTTGGTCTTGATCTTGACCTTGCTCTTGGACTTGTAGCCTCCAGAACTGTGAGAAAATAAGTTTCCATTATTTAATCTGCTCAGTATATGGTATTTTGTCTTGAGATCCTGAGTTGACTGAGAGAGAAATAAGATTTGGAATGCTGAAAACTAAAGCTAATCAGACAATCCCCCTTCCGGGCATTGTTCCCTTGTACATTCATGCACACTCACGTTTTAAACTATCTCTTTTCAGCTACTTGTATCAGGACTGAAGGAATCAATCATAGTCATTTCTTTCCTGAGTGATATGAAGAAATTTTTATCAAAACATCTGAAACCTGAGTCTCAGAAGTCTCAGATTTCAAGCACAAGACTTTATAATCAAAATAGAAGTTACAGTGCCATGTATAAAGTTTACTAGGTGGTTAATCAAGGAAAATGCAGCTGTGTGTGCATTTACAATGACAAATCGATCATTCTGTGGTTATGTGTGAGCTGAAGGAGTAAATATGAAGGATTAAGGGTGGTAATGATAATAGCAATATGTAAATACAGAAGACTCAGAACAAACATGTTACTTGATGTAATGGGGCTGGGGGTAGGGGATGGTGGCTAAGGAAAGAATAGAAAATTCGGTAAAGTAATACCATGCTCTAAAATCATCTGGCTTTGGAAGACATAATTAAACAGAGTCATGAAGAATGCAAAAAGTATCTATACGTAGATAGTACTCAGAAAAGTGGCTTCAACTCAGATCATAAAATAAGCAAGTAATATCCATTAGGCAGTCCAGTGGGTATCAGGGAAAGGTATACATCAAGTATTTCTGACTTGATTTGTTCCAGAACAGACCAGGTTAATTTGAAAGCAAAACTTGGAGAGGTACTGAAAAAATTAATGAATTCCACCCACTAAATGGCAATCCATCAAGTATCAAAATTGAGGGAAAGTTTAACTATTAAATTAAGATGAATAATGCATATCAAATAGAAAGCAGATATCAGAGTTATACACTGGGATAATAATAACATTTGTAATGTGTGATTATAATCTGGCTATAACAAGAGAGAATATAAAAGCAGGTTCCGTTTTACTGTTTCCAGCAGGATAAACTTTAAACTCAAATTCCTTCAAGTCCAGGCTTTCCCCTGATAGGACCCCAAGACAATTTCATAAAGTAGACCTTAAGAAAGATGTCCTTTTCATTATAGGGGACTGGAATGCAGAAGTAGAAAGTCAAGAAACACCTGGAGTAACAGGCAAATTTGGCCTTGGAATGTGGAATGAAGCAGGGCAAAGACTAATAGAGTTTTGCCAAGAAAATGCACTGGTCATAGCAAACACCCTCTTCCAACAACACAAGAGAAGACTCTACACATGGACATCACCAGATGGTCAACACTGAAATCAGATTGATTATATTCTTTGCAGCCAAAGATGGAGAAGCTCTATATAGACAGCAAAAACAAGACTGGGAGCTGACTGTGGCTTGGATCATGAACTCCTTATTGCCACAATCAGACTTAAATTGAAGAAAGTAGGGAAAACCGTTAGACCATTCAGGTATGACCTAAATCAAATCCCTTATGATTATGCAGTGGAAGTGAGAAATAGATTTAAGGGACTAGGTCTGATAGACAGAGTGCCTGATGAACTATGGAATGAGGTTTGTGACATTAAATAGGAAACAGGGATCAAGACCATCCCCATGGAAAACAAATGCAGAAAAGCAAAATGGCTATCTGGGAGGCCTTACAAATAGCTGTGAAAAGAAGAGAGGCGAAAAGCAAAAGAGAAAAGGAAAGATATAGGCATCTGAATGCAGAGTTCCAAAGAATAGCAAGAAGAGATAAGAAAGCCTTCTTCAGTGATCAATGCAAAGAAATAGAGGAAAACAACAGAATCGGAAAGACTAGAGATCTCTTCAAGAAAATTAGAGATCCCAAGGGAACATTTCATGCAAAGATGGGCTTGATAAAGGACAGAAATGGTCTGGACCTAACAGAAGCATAAGATATTAAGAAGAGATGGCAAGAATACACGGAAGAACTCTACAAAAAAGATCTTCATGGCCCAGATAATCATGATGATGTGATCACTAATCTAGAGCCAGACATCCTGGAATGTGAAGTCAAGTGGGCCTTAGAAAGCATCACTACCAACAAAGCTAGTGGAGGGGATGGAATTCCAGTTGAGCTGTTTCAAATCCTGAAAGATGATACTGTGAAAATGCTGCACTCAATATGCCAGCAAATTTGGAAAACTCAGCAGTGGCCACAGGACTGGGAAAGGCCCGTTTTCATTCCAATCCCAAAGAAAGGCAATGCCAAAGAATGCTCAAACTACCGCACAATTGCATTCATCTCACATGCTAGTAAAGTAATGCTCAAAATTCTCCAAGCCAGGCTTCAGCAATATGTGAACTGTGAACTCCCTGATGTTCAAGCTGGTTTTAGAAAAGGCAGAGGAACCAGAGATCACATTGCCAACATCCGCTGGATCATGGAAAAAGCAAGAGAGTTCCAGAAAAACATCTATTTATGCTTCATTGACTATGCGAAAGCATTTGACTGTGTGGATCACAATAAACTGTGGAAAATTCTGAAAGAGATGGGAATAACAGACCACCTGACCTGCCTCTTGAGAAATCTGTATGCAGGTCAGGAAGCAACAGAACTGGACATGGAACAACAGACTGGTTCCAAATAGGAAAAGGAGTACATCAAGGCTGTATATTGTCACCCTGCTTATTTAACTTCTATGCAGAGTACATCATGAGAAACGCTGAACTGGAAGAAACACAAGCTCGAATCAAGATTACTGGGACAAATATCAATAACCTCAGATATGCAGATGACACCACCCTTATGGCA
This sequence comes from Budorcas taxicolor, assembly GCF_023091745.1. Lineage (NCBI taxonomy): Eukaryota > Metazoa > Chordata > Mammalia > Artiodactyla > Bovidae > Budorcas > Budorcas taxicolor. Next base: position 58,730,189 of record NC_068924.1, read on the forward strand.
GAAAGTGAAGAGGAGCTAAAAAGCCTCTTGATGAAAGTGAAAGAGGAGAGCGAAAAAGTTGGCTTAAAGCTCAACATTCAGAAAATGAAGATCATGGCATCTGGTCCCATCACTTCATGGCAAATAGATGGGGAAACAGTGGAAACAGTGTCAGACTTTATTGTTTGGGCTCCAAAATCACTGCAGATAGTGACTGCAGCCATGAATTAAAAGATGCTTACTCCTTGGAAGAAAAGTTATGACCAACCTAGATAGTATATTCAAAAGCAGAGACATTACTTTGCTGACTAAGGTCCGTCTAGTCAAGGCTATGGTTTTTCCTGTGGTCATGTATAGATGTGAGAGTTGGACTGTGAAGAAGGCTGAGCGCCGAAGAATTGATGCTTTTGAACTGTGGGTTGGAGAACTCTTGAGAGTCCCTTGGACAGCCAGGAGATCCAACCAGTCCATTCTGAAGGATATCAACCCTGGGATTTCTTTGGAAGGAATGATGCTAAAGCTGAAGCTCCAGAACTTTGGCCACCTCATGGGAAGAGTTGACTCATTGGAAAAGACTCTGATGCTGGGCTGGATTGGGGGCAAGAGAAGGGGATGACCGAGGATGAGATGGCTGGATGGCATCATGGACTTGATGGACGTGAGTCTGGGTTAACTCCGGGAGATGGTGATGGACAGGGAGGCCTGGCATGCTGTGATTCATGGGGTCGCAAAGAGTCGGACACGACTGAGTGACTGAACTGAACTGAACTTGGAGATGAAGTTGTCTCTCTTTGCATTCCTCCTGGCTATGGTCTGAATGCCTATTCCTCCAAAAATTCATATGTTAAATCTTAGTACAAAATGTAATAACATTAGGAAGTGGGCCATTTGGGAGGGTATTAGATCATGAGAGAGGAGCCCTCTTGAATAGGATTAGTGCTCTTATTAAAGATGTTTCACTGAGATTCCTAGCCTCTTATACTATGTGAGAACATAATGAGAAGTCTGCAACCCAGAATCAGGCCTTCGTTCAATCGTGTGTGTGTGTGTGTGTGTGTGTGTGTGTGTGTGTGTGTGTGTGTGTGCGCGCGCGCGCGCGTGCGTACGTGCACAGGCATGTGCTCAGTCACTCAGTCAAGTCCTACTCTTGCTACTCCAGAGCAAGAGTAGCCTGCCAGTCTCATCAGTCCATGGAATTTTCCAGGCAAGAATATTAGAGCAGGTTGCCATTTCCTACTCCTCGGGATCTGCTGGAGCCAGGGATCGAACTCAGGTCTCTTGCATCTCCTGCACTGGAAGTGGATTCTTTACTACTGTGCCCCTTGGAAGCTGTCACTCAACCATACCAGTACCCTACATTCAGACTTCCAGCCTCCAGAACCACAAAAAATAAACTTCTATTGTTTGTTACCCAGCTAGTACATGATATTTTGTTATAGCAGCCCAGGCAGACTGAGACACATTTTGAGAGTTAGCAACCACCTTGCTTCTCTCTTTATGGCATCAGTTGCCCTTTGTCAGGACTTTGGAGCTTTGTGTCCCCTCGATGTATTACTTCTTCTTTCATCCCCTGCACTAAACCCATGGCTCCTGTGGTTCTGATACTGAAGTCATCATCCCCAAAGCAACCAATTCTTACCTCCATGAGAAAGGAAAGTGTTTCCCCAACATTTCTGTGACTCATATGAGACCCCAAACAAAAAAGTTTCCATCTTTTAATTCTGTCCCTGGTGTTGCAAGTTAGCTAACTGCTTTGTCCTTGTCATTTCTCAGTTATTTGTTTCTCTCATGAAGAGAGGGATGTTTCCTGATGAATGAGGTCAAAGACAAAGCCATTAAGACTCTAAAAGAGAGATACTCAAAATGATCTTCCTCCAATCTCAAAATCCAGTTTATGTCTCTACTGATAGTGGACTCTGTTCTAACAAAGAACATTTCCCTCGTTTTTGGCATATTATGCAAACACAGAAGTTTTTAACCTGAAATGTTTATGTCTCAGTCCTGAGACTAATCACTGGGCTTTAACCTGACCAACCATCCTACATTTTTCAATGTCCATTAGAACTTTAGGGAGAGGAATCTAATGGTTAGCATCATTCTTTGAAGTAAAAAAAGGTACAGTTATATAGTTTCAAATCCTGTTTTCTGTTATTAGGTGTGTGAGCTTTGGGCAAGTTACTGACTCTTTCTAAGCCTCATTTTTTCTTATTTATAAAATCAGGATAGTAACAAATTTCTTGCCAACAAAGTTGGCAAGAGGAATAATGAAAAAGATGATACTCATAACAGTCTGGTACCAAGACACAGAAGGAACCCAGTACATGTTAATGTAAGGGTGATGCTCATGACCTAAATACAGCACATTTGTCTTACTTTGTCATGTGTACATTCCAAAAAAACTCATAGAACAGATTTCCTTTGATCATCCTGATGCTCAGCAAGTATATTTAATTAGGAGGAGACTAGGACTGGCACCTACTATAATCTTGAGATAAACATTTAAAGACCATAATCATAAATAAAACCTATTTTATATAATATACATAACATAAAGAATTTTGTGAGCTAAAATCTATAAAAAAGCACCAGAAATATTATGATATATAAAATACAGAAGATGCAAACCACTATTGCAAGGCAGTTTAAATTAAGTAAGAAAATAGAGGAATATATTTCATATTTAATGTGAAGACGCTTGATGCATCCCACAGGGAGAGATAAAATGCTTTTTTCATATAAGTGTACTTAAGGATTCCAGAAAACTTTATCCCAGGATGTGAGAAATGTGTTTAAATAAAATAGAATCAGCTGGTGCCCTTTCTGAGTACAATATGAAAGAGAGAGAATCACAGCTAAGTTGAGGATAAATCTTTATCTTTAGTGTTTCTACAGAAAGATTGTAAAAATGAGACTGCTCAAAATTTAGGCAAAAACACTCAGATGAAATATATTATCACCAATCACTCCATATGGAACAAGAAGCCTTGAAATCAAGCCAAAAAGAAACTGTGAAATTATTGACAATTTGTGAAAGTACTGACAATTGTCCCTGAAGCATCTCAGATTGACCAGCAACTGTTTTTACTCACAACAAAGTTACTGTGACTGGAGATAAGTCTCCCTTATGCTTTATCAATTTCTGAGCTCCAAAGGTGATAGGATGTACTGCCAAAGACACTTAAATTTCCTATGTCTATTGGAAAACAATAGGAACAATAAAATAAAAATGTTACAACCATTCAAAAGCTGGTCAGAATTATTATACTTTACAAAAGAATAATATATAATAGGATACTAATTCCACAATCAAAATCAATTTTCCATTATGTTCACATCTTTTGGATTTGCCTGGATTAGGTTCATCTAATCTGTATTTTGAAAATACCTAATCCACAAGGGTTGTTATTAAGAAAATAAATATATGTTTTTCTAGCAGTTTATGGAAGGAAATTAAGCCTAGGATTAGCAGAGAGAAAGTACTTTATAGGAGGGTGGAGGGCAGGTTTCCAAATTTGACTTCTTGTAATTCAGAATAGTAGGAGTGAATGTCATTTTCTGTTCTAAGCATTAGTACACGTACTGTACAAGCATGACACCCATCAACTTACTGTCACTTTTGGAAGACTGTAGGAGTATTTGGGGGAAAAAAATGCATTTCATGAAAGCAGGTATCATTGTATGTGATAATATACTTTGATGTTTGACTGGTCTCCTGGGCAATATTCATTTTGTCCTTTTCCATTTTATCCACCAGCATTTGTTTTCCTTGTCTAAGTTTCTTCTTACATATAAATAATTCAGTGATTAAAACTAAGAAATGCAAATTATAGGATTAAAAGGTAATCCTATTTAATTATTCATATATGTACAGAAAAATAGTATTGTCAAGCAATCTCCCTCAGGAAAGTACGACATGAAATCTGAATGAGCTGGGAATAAATCTAGCCTAGATTTTCATTTACATAAATCTTAAAAGAACCAGATTCCTGAAGTGTTGCTCTTCATAGTTTTATGTTTCCTTCCTACTTTTGGAATACATGATACTTTCGAAACAGGATAAAAACAATGATGACAACATCAATAACTACCACTTTAATAAAATCATTTTTTCATACCAACACATTCTGGGTTATTTGAAAAGCAGAAGTGTCCTATGAGAAAATAAAAGCTTTCATAATATCAGAGTGAAAGTATATTAAAACTCATAAGTCAACATGATATTAAAAAAAGAGCATATGGGTTTTAGAATCAGACATACCTGGTCAGGTTGGAATCCCAGCTCAGCCACTTATATACGACTTTAAGAAAATTAATATTTTTAAGTCTCAATTTTTTTCTCAGAAAAAATCCATTTGTAGGCATATACCCATAAGAATTTAAAGCAGGGACTCAGATACTTGTACAGTATTGTTCGTAGCAAGGTAATTCAAATAAACAGAAGGTGGAAACAAGCCAAGTATCTATCAACAGATGAATGGATTAACAAAATGTAGTATTACACAGACAGTAGATATTATTCAGCCATAAAAGGAATGAAATTTTGATACAAGTTACAGCTTGAGTGAAACTTGAAAACATTATACAAAGTGAAATGAGTCAAACACAAAAGGACAAATATTGTACAATTCCACTTTTATGAGGTACCTAGAATGGGCAGATCCATCGAGACAGAGTAGAACAGGGCTGAAAGAGGGCAGGAGGGCTGCATGGAGCGTTCTTGTTTAGTGGGTACAGAGGTTTTTTGGGGATGATGGAAAAGTTCTGGAAATGAATAATGGTAATGTTTGTATAACACTGCAAATATATCTAATACCATTGGACTGTATACTCAAAATGACTTAAATGGTAAATTGTATTATATAACACACACACACACACAAATTCTTAAAGATTTAATTAGATAAAATTATCAAGCACCAAAAAAGCATCTGACAAATGCAACTGTGAACTCACCCCAACCCTTTTTCCCTGATATTTTAGAGACTGGTACACATAGTTTTAAGTCATTTCTGTGTTAAGGTTAGAGGAATCATGAGTATCAAAGTTTATTGTCTTGATGAGAAATAAATCCAAATCTTTCAACTAGAGAACTCCTGGCCTGTTTATGGGCCTTTTCATTAAATTAAAAGCACTCTCCAACTTCTCAATGTTCTTTTATGAAACTATGTGAGCACCAGTTATGGTTTTCTTCTTTTTCAGAAAATGTGTTTTTATTATCCTTTGGAGCAATACTTGAAATAAATAGGATTCACTTATTCATGTAGATCACTAATTTTTAATGAGCATTAAATGTACAAAGCACTGCAGGAGACCCCTAGAATTACAATACTAAGTCCCTACCCCCAGGAAATGCAGTGAAAAACAGAGAGAGAGAGAGAGATGAATCTAACAATTTGCCTTCTGGAACATGAAAGTTCCTTAGGAATATATTCTCCAAAGGATTCCCATGCTCTAATAGGCATTTTTGCTGTTTCTATTGTTGCTTAACCTTATTTCCAGTGTGTATATATACGTATGAATGTCTTCATGTATGTATATCTGTCCACATAAACAACCACAGACAAATACATATCAACATACATATACATATGTTTATGTATATATACACACAAGTACACACACAGAGAAAGAGAGGGTGGGGAGAAAGAAGGAGAGAGACTCCTTGGGATTACCCCAACTACCTTTTTCTGATTACTGTTACTGTTGTCTTGGTTTCACGTGCGAAGTGAAAAATATACAATTTTCTCAAATTTTTCATATATTATTCAATCCATTTGTACAGAATCCCAAAGTCCAGTGGTATTTTTCAAACCTCTTTTTAAAGAAGCTTCTGCTGTAGTTGACGACACTACTTAAACCCATTGCTTTTGAAACTCCTCACCCTTGGTGTCTATGCCACATACAATTTGATACCTACTCTACCTTAATCAGCTCCTCTGTAAATCATTCCACTTTATTCTCCTACATCTAAACTGTGGTGCTCCCTAAGACTTAATACATTATCCTATTCCTTATCTGTTTACAGTCCTGCCCCTGAAAAGCCAGCTTACCTATGACCTTCCAAATTATACTTCCATTTATATCCTTTGAGCTGAGTCTTAAAATGTCTTATCTAGAAACCTAGTGAACATTTTCATTCACATGTCTTGCTTTCATTAAAAACTCAGCATTTTCAAATATGATTCATCAGGCTTCACTTCATCTTTGTAACATTTTCACTGACCCCAACTATTTGCCTAAGAAATTAGGCTCAATATCACTGATTTGATTTATCTGTTGTTTGTCCTTTCAATATGACATCCATAAACTTCCCCTAAGTTTGAACTGACATCACCCTCACTTGGGTCCTCACCATGTCACTGTTGGATTACCTCAATGGTCTTAGTTTAGTTTCCCTGATTTCAGTCTTTCTTACAAATTCCTGGAAGATCAACATTTAATAGTGTAGTGCTTGAAATCTATAAGCCCTATTTTAAAATAAAATTATTATTGGAAATGAACAGCAGAAATCTTTCATGAAAACTCAAGTAAATCCATTATTCCTTACTGCTTAATAAATCAAATCTAAACTTTTTGTATCTGGATTTGAGATGCGATATAATTTGAATCCACTCTTCCTGTTACCGAACTCAGGTTTGGCTGCTCCTCCCTCAACAATCCAATACTGAGAGAGACAAGTGTTGTGCAAAAGGAAATATAGCTTTTTCGAGGAAGCTGGTCATCCTGGGGAGAAGATGGACTCGTGTCCCAAAGAACCAACACTCAACTCTCCAGGTTTTGCTCGAAGGTTATATAGGAAAAAGAGGAAGTTCTATGTGCTAGGGAGAAGGTAATCTTCTGAGAGATGATTGTCTCAATCACACAGTTCCAAGAGGCTATCAGATCTCACTTGTGGTTGGAACATATTCTGAGTCATAAATCTCTGGTGAGCTAAGGAGTCCTCACAGAGTCCTTCTGGGTTTCATTCCTAGTTAAGTTACTGTTTCATTGGGTGTACTTTACATTCCACTACCCAGTTAATCACCTTATTGTCCACTTACTTGGCCACACTCACTTTGCCTATTAATCTCATGTTCTCTCCCTCTGCCTAATGAAATTTTACCATCCTTCTAGACCCTGCAAAAGCAATCTCTTCTGTGAAACATCCAAATCAATATTCCAGTCCCAATACACATTCCTTTATCTCACTCTTTTGCCTCGATGATTAGCATTTAATGATGTAGAGTCTAAAATTATTTGTCCTTAATTCAATAATCTCCATTTTGACAGAGTTTGGAAATTGTCTAACTAGAGTTCAAACATTTGCTTTGCTACCTACTAGGCTGTATAGCTTGCAAAAATTTATACACATATATGAGCACAGCTAGACTGGAGGAAGCCCAAACTGGAGTTAAGATTGCTGAGAGAAATATCAATAACCTCAGATATGCAGATGACACCACCCTTATGGCAGAAAGTGAAGAAGAACTAAAGAGCCTCTTGACAGTGAAAGAGGAGAGTGAAAAAGTTGGCTTAAAGCTCAACATTCAGAAAACTAAGATCATGGCAGCTGGTCCCATCACTTCCTGGCAAATAGATGGGGAAACAGGGGAAACAGTGACTGACTATTTTGAGGGGCTCCAAAATCACTGCAGATGGTGACTGTAGCCATGAAATTAAAAGACACTTACTCCTTGGAAGGAAAGTTATGACCAACCTAGACAGCATATTAAAAAGGAGAGACATTGCTTTGTCAACAAAGGTCCATCTAGTCAAATCTATGGTTTTTCCAGTGGTCATGTATGGATGTGAGAGTTGGACTATAAAGAAAGCTGAGCACCAAAGAATTGATGCTTTTGAACTGTGATGTTGTAGAAGACTTTTGAGAGTCCCTTGGACTGCTAGGAGATCCAACCAGTCCATCCTTAAGGAGATTAGTCCTGGGTGTCCATTGGAAGACTGATGTTGAAGCTGAAACTCCAATACTTTGGCCACCTGATACAAAGAGCTGACTCATTTGAAAAGACCCTGATTCTGGGAAAGATTGAGGGCATAAGGAGAAGGGGATGACAGAGGATGAGATGGCTGGATGGCATCACCAACTCAATGGACATTGGTTTGGGTGGACTCTGGGAGTTGATGATGGACAGGGAAGCCTGGCATGCTGCGGTTCATGGGGTCGCAGAGTCGGACACAACTGAGTGACTGAACTGATCTGAACTAATGAGCACAGTTTGAATTTTAGAGGAATATCAATAACATATTCATGATGTTAATAGAAATGGTAGATAATTTAATAGTGTATTAGTTTATTATTGATGCAACAACAAACTGCCTTGAGCTTAATGTTTTAAATAAAACAAATATATTATCTTACAGTTTAGGAAATTAGAGGTTTAGAGTGGGCAGGCAGACCTGTGTTTCTTGTGAAAGGTCTAAACTGGAAACCTTTTCTTTTCCTTTTCTAGCCTCTATAAGCTGCCTATTTCCTCAGCTTATGACCTCATATCATTCCAACCTCTGCTTTGATGGTCATATTTCCACTCTGACTCCCCTGAATCCTGCTAGCACTGAGAGGACCCTTGTGAACACATTGAACCCTCCTGATATTCAGGAAAATTTCCTTAGCTCTAAATGCTTCTCTATGTGATATCCACACAGTCTCTTCTACCATGTAAGGTAATATATTCACAGATTCTGGGGATTCAGTTCAGTTCAGTTCAGTCACTCAGTCGTGTCCGACTCGTTGTGATTCCATGAATCACAGCATGTCAGGCCTCCCTGTCCATCACCAACTCCCGGAGTATACTCAGACTCACGTTCATCGAGTCCATGATGCCATGCAGCCATCTCATCCTCCGTTGTCCCCTTCTCCTCCCCCAATCCCTCCCAGCATCAGAGTCTTTTCCAATGAGTCAACTCTTCACATGAGCTGGCCAACGTACTGGAGTTTCAGCTTCAGCATCATTCCCTCCAAAGAAATCCCAGGACTGATCTTCTTCAGAATGGACTAGTTGGATCTCCTTTCAGTCCAAGGGACTCTCAAGAGTCTTCTCCAACACCACAGTTGAAAAGCATCAATTTGATTAGGATATTTATATATATATATATCTTTAGTCTACTGAAAACAAGTTATATAATAACCATTGGTTTCTTTTTTCACGTTTGGGAACGCATGTACACCCGTGGTGGATTCATGTCAATGTATGGCAAAACCAATACAGTATTGTAAAGTAAAATAAAGTAAAAATAAAAATTAAAAAAAAAAAAAAAAAGCAAAGACCAAGTCTCATCCTCCTTCTCAGCCTTTGCAATGTCTATCATGGCACAAAGCTAGTGGCAGATGTTGAATAAAGGGTTGTTAATTCTGATCAAACTCTATACATATCAGATTGGGGAGGACTGAATCATTTCCTCCTGTCTCAATTACACATCCCACTTCGTAGGACTATCATATACAGACCTGGAAGGCCAACACAGAAAATAGCAATAATAAATTCCAGTTCATTCCCAGAAGGGTTCATCCAAGAGGTTTAATTTTGCCCCCAGCAAAATTAATAATAATTTTTCTCTCATTTGCTTAGATTACTTCATCTAATTTCTTGGGATTTTCTTTAATAAAAACCTTCCTTATAATTCACAGTCTTCAATTTCTTGTCTAATTAGAGAGGATACATAAGATATTTATTCCCTCATATGAAAACAGATATCATATTTCAAACAGGTTTCCTATAAATGAACACTGTAGAAAAATCATCTCTAGTGACAAATGATACTTTAAGGGAATAAGTTCTTTTTTGTTTTGCTTTTAAGCTTCAGTAGCATCGGAGAAAGCAATGGCAACCCACTCCCGTACTCTTGCCTGGAAAATCCCATGGATGGAGGAGCCTGGTAGGCTGCAGTCCCTGGGGTCACTAAGAGTTGGGCATGACTGAGCGACTTCACTTTCGCTTTTCACTTTCATGCACTGGAGAAGGAACTGGCAACCCACTCCAGTGTTCTTGCCTGGAGAATCCCAGGGACGGGGGAGCCTGGTGGGCTGCCGTCTATGGGGTCGCACAGAGTCAGACACGACTGAAGCGACTTCGCTGCTGCAGCAGCAGGTGGTGCACAATGCTACAGGTTCTTTCCTAAGAAAAAATAAAACTTTGTCTTCTTTTGCAGTCAAATAGTAAAACAATGGTACTCTTCTTGGGAAATATACAAACATAAAATTCTGCACTTCAAAATAGAAACTCTCTGGGTTAGAATTTGGGGTTTGCTTCTTTAATTATTTAAATGATGCACATTTTCTTAATTTACTTCAAAGCTCCTCTGCTGTGAGTTGAGTCTTATATGTCATCTTCACTAAAGCAGTCTTCATTGTCACATCAAATTAGCTATCAGAATAAAAATGAAATATGAAAACACCTCTGATCCTGAATATCTGTAGGTCTCACACACACATATACACACAGAGAGACACACACAGAGTACTATGAATCAAAACAGGAACATGCAATCTCACTTATATATGACATCTGAAAAAAGTCAAATGTGTAGAAGCAAAAAGTAGAACCTTGGTAATGGAGGTGGGGAGGGTCACAGCGAGATGTTGGTAAAAAGTTACAAAGTTAAAGTTATGTACAATAAATAAATCTAGAGGTATAATGCACAGCATGAAAAATAGAGTTAATAAACTATAGAAATTTGTTGAGATTAGATTGCTCTCATAAACAAAAAAGAAAAAGATAACTACATAAGGAGATGGGTATGTTAATTAGTTTGACTATAGTAGTAACCATTTCAGTACACATATGTGTTAAATCATCATGTTGTACACCCTAAATATATACAATTTTATTAAAAAGAAAAGATGCAAGGAGAATGAGTTTTAAATCAATCACCAAAATAATGTCACCTGTTGTTTCCAGTCACTAAGTCACGTCCAACTCTTTGCAACCCTGTGGACTGCAGCACACCAGGTTCCCCTGTCCTTCACTATCTCCTGATGTTTGCTCAAATTCATATTAATTGAGTCGGTGATACCATCCAACCATTTCATCCTCTGTTGCCCCCTTCTCTTTCTGCCCTCAATCTTTCCCAACATCAAGGTCTTTGCCAATGAATCGGCTCTTTGCATCAGTTGGCCAAAATATTGCAGTGCCAGCTTCAGCATTAGTCCTTCCAATGAATGTTCAGGGTTGATTTCCTTTAGGATTGACTGCTTTGATCTTCTTGCTGTCCAAGAGACTTTCAAGAGTCTTCTCCAGCACCACAATTTGAAAGTATCAATTCTTTGGCTCTCAGCCTTCTTTATGGTCCAATACTCACATCTGTACATGACTATTGGAAAAATGATAGCTTTGACTATTCAGACTTTTGTCAGCAAAGTGATGTCTCTACCTTTTAATACACCATCTAGTTTTGTCATAGTTTCTTCCAAGGAGTAAAACGGGGACTTGAAGCTAATCATTTGATTCTCCACCACACTCCAGCCCAGAAAGTCTTTCACTGACAAAAATACTTCCTGATACTTGAGGAATTCTACTTTCACAGATTAGCAGAAGATTGTGTGCCATGCTTTGACCTTCTTCAGCTTCACTTGATTGACTGATAATTCCTAATGCTGTTTTCATGCACTTTTCTGCATTGAATTAATTGTTCAGTTGGCCCAGTACTAAAACTTTCTTTCTAAACAGGATTTTATCTAGTGGCTCTATTTCCTATTACCCAGTGTGATCATCATTCCCCCAGGAAAATACCCATCAAGGCTTCAGTGTCATCACAGGTAACATAGGAGAGTTTATCATCGCACTTTGCCAACAGACTAAAATGCTGGATCACGTAAAACTCTCCACCCTTTTCTCTACTGGAGAAAGAAAATCTCAGGGCTTAATATTGATATAATGCTAAATCTTTGCAGGGTAGCAAATCCTTCTTTTTTTTTCTCCATTTGAAGAATATTCTATTTATATTACAGAAAAAGTATGTTATACAAAAACATACATAATATAAAATTCTAGAAAACTTAGAGCTAGCTATAGAGGCCCAAATCATTTCAATTTGGAAGAAATAAACATTACATACTATAAAATGAAACAATTCCTTTCATGGCATCCTTCCTTCTAATAGATATATACATTTTCTCTAATCACCACATCACTTAAATGTTTTAATAAATCATCATTCTAAATTATTTTTAAAAAACATATGAGCACTTACTATGAGAAAGCACCTTGTAAGTTGTATGAGAAATTCAAATTTGAACACGGGCTCTGCATACAAAGAACTGTACATATAACCAGAGTGGAAGAAGAGAAGCCATAAACTTGTATTTTAGAATTCTGTTTCTTCATTGATTGAATTCCCAGTTGGAAGAACTACACACAATATATATACAAGGTAGCTTCTGGGAAAGGCAGAAAGGTTAAGTCAATTTTACCACCCTTATAAATGATGAAATAATACACTGGGTACCAACCAAAAGCAGGCTAAATATATTCCATTACATTTTCCTGCAGAATTTCCATTAAAAGTACAAGAGAGAATATATCTATCCACAAAGGAATTTGGTAGTAAAGGAAAAATACAGTACCTTTGAGTAGAACACAGGGTTTTAAAATATCTGACCCCCACGTCTGTGATCTTATGAGACAGCAAAATGTTGAGGACAGAATTATCCCCACTGAGAGTAAGACAATGCATGGAGCACAGACACTCCCACAATGTGGCTGTCCTCCCCTTAGGGGCCTGGAGGTCTTCAACTGCAGTGATCTAGCGCCGGCCGGACTCCTACTGCTGACTCATTTATTCAAAGCCATAAGCCATTATATTTACTATAAATGCAGCAGGAGGAAAGGTAGGAAAGGAGTTTTTACAGCTCATTTTAAGTAAATGTTTTCAGAGAGAAAAGTGAGATGTCCCATCCCCCATCTATCTTTTTCTCTCCATCTCTTTCTCCCCTTCATTTCTCTGTCTCAGATACACAGACTGCATACTTACTTCATATATCTATTTTTCCTGAGAACAAAGAATAAAAGTCATATACAGCTACCCAAAAGGTCTCAAGGTGAGACAAGACCTAAAGCTGCTTGTCTAGAAGTCATATACCTGTATGATGCTCCCAAAGCCCTTGTTTTTGCAAAGCTCATGAAACATTGATTGAATGCAATGTCTATGGGAAAAGAAATAGAGCCTCACATTTAGTGTCTAAGTGAACTTTCAAATCAGGACAGCTGTTACATTTCTACCCTAATACTTAATAGCCACATGCACTTAAGCTACCTATTTCTCTTCTATAAACCTCCAGTTTCTCTTGAGTAAAACAAAGATGATAATACCTTACGGAATTATTATGAATTAAGCTGAGATGGTGGTATCATAGCATCTAGGATCTAGTACCTAGTATGCCATAAGTGCTCAATAAATGTTGATTTTTTTGAAAGGAAATAAGTGAGCAAATATAATATGGAAAAGATTTCTAAAATCTGTTCATTCCCTCTTCGGCCTTAGCAAGTAGTGATTTGTGATCTAGCAAGTTCTCAGAGTCATCAAACCAAGCCAGAACTATAAGTATCAAAGGATTAGACCCTGGACTGGACATGTAGTCAGAACCACTGCTCTTTCTTTTTTCCCTCATTCCCTCCTTCCTTCTTTCCTTACGGATCTACATTGAACAGCTATGCTGTGATTAGGCTAAGCCATGTGTTTGTGGTAAAGAAAGTAAAGCACAGTTAATGCTTCAGGAAAGTCATAGCCATAGTCTACTGCAGAAAAGAGAGAAGTAAAATATCAGTTGTGAACTGGGAAATCAGCGTTATGACATGTTTTCTAAGTTACTGCTGAATCAGAATGGGAGGCTGAGGATAGTCTTGTGAGCAGTGATGGATCTAGCAAGCCTGGGAAAAAATACATGGATATTCAAAGAGTGTGCAAATACAACACATAACACCCTCAGGCTCAAATAAGCCTTCCTCAAGCCATGTGTACATAGAGAAATACTTTCCTAAACTGGCCCATGAAGCACAAGAATTTTCAAAGTCAGATTCTCAAGTTAGTCCTCAACTCAAAAAAATGTTCAAGGTTTCTCTAAGAATGAGTGAGCTCTCCCTGTGAAATGAGAATGACCTACATTTCACTCAAGAGCTGAACTAGGAAAACTAATAAAACAAACTATGAAAGATTAACAGTGTGATTCCAAGAAGTTTCACTTCTCTCCTCTCTAAGGAGCTGATGAAAATCCTTAGCAGGCCAATGTTTTAGCACTGTTTTCGTTTCTCTTCTTGCATTTTCCATGTTTTTCTGTTACATACTGTTCTTTTGGTTTGCCAGACTAAGGTGATATTACTTTCTTGAACTGGGATTTTTCCTACTATTTCCGGATACTTTCCATCTCTGTGGCCGTGGCACCATTTGTCTTGTTCACTGTCATATTTGCAGAAACTAAAACTTTAATGTGCTTGGCACATAGTAGGCTCTCAATAAACATTTGATGTATAAACAAACCATAAGTGTGTGTTAGCAGCTCAGTCATGTCTGACTCTTTGCGACTCCATAGACTGTAGAATGCCAGGCTCCTCTGTACACACAATTCTTCAGGCAAAAATACTGGAGTGGGTAGCCATTCACTTCTCTAGGAAATTTTTCTGAACCTGGGACTCCTGCCTTGCAGGCAGATTCTTTACCATCTGAGCCACCAGAGAAGCCCTTAAACAAACCATATCAGTTCAGTTCAGTTCAGTTCAGTCGCTCAGTCATGTCCGACTCTTTGCGACCCCATGAATCGCAGCACGCCATGCCTCCCTGTCCATCACCAACTCCCAGAGTTTACCCAAACTCATGTCCATCGAGTCAGTGATGCCATCCAGCCATCTCATCCTCTGTCATCCCCTTCTCCTCCTGCCCCCAACCCCTCCCAGCATCAGAGTCTTTTCCAATGAGTCAACTCTTCACATGAGGTGGCCCAAGTACTGGAGTTTCAGCTTTAGCATCATTCCTTCCAAAGAAATCCCAGGGCTGATCTCCTACCATATACTTCCCCTCAAAAAAAGAAAGAAAAAAAAAAAGATCATTTTCCCCAAATTTACTTCTATATCTATATAGTCTCCCTAGTTTGTGCCTCTTTAATGTACTTTCAGTAGAGCTGGAAGAAGTGCTTCTGAATTAGAGTCCAAACTAAAAACTTCTCCACCATTGTGCAGAAATATGGATACTTATATTGAAGCAGTTAGAATTCTTAGTATCTGACTTAACCTTACCCTTGTTGACAACCCACTACTGAGTGAAATATACAAAAACAGGAAAGAAAAGAAACACATGGATTGGTTCAGAGCTGCATAGTATTCATTATGCTGAGATGTGGAGGGTTATGTAGGAGGTAAGCAGAGAAAGTCTGAAGGGAAAGCCTGGAGTTGAAGCTGCTGGGCCATGTGAGACACGCCATGGAGCTAGGCTCAGCCCTAGGTATAGTGGGGATGCAAAACTGACTCAAAACTAAACCTTCTCCAAGACTTTTACATTTTATTCCTAATTTAGTTAAGATTTAGCAAGATAGGCACATTCAGACACTGCTACTCAAAGTACAGTATGGTATCAAGATTTCTGAAGAGTCACTCAACAAAATATATCAAAATCACTTTAACAATCCATAACCCTTGGTCAAGATATTTCATTATGAGGTATTTATTCTGAGAAAAAATATAGATATATACAGAAAGATCTGTGAATATATTCAAGGATCTATGTATGTACAATGTGTTCATTATAACGTAGCTAAAAATAGGAAAACATTCAAAATAACCAAAACATTTATTAACCGTCTTAAAGATATAAATTGCAATTTATCTATGTAATAGAATGTGATGTGCTATTATAAGGGGCTTCCCAAGAGGCCCAGTGATAAAGATTCACCTGCCAATACAGGAGATGTAAGAGATGAGAGTTTAATCCCTGGTCGGGAAGATCCCCGGAGGAGGAAATGGCAAATCACTCCAGTATTCTTGGCTGGAAAATTCCATGGACAGAGGAACCTGGTGGGCTACAGTCCAAAGTGTTGCGAAGATTCAGACACAACAGAGTGACAGAGCACAGCACACAGCACAGAACTGCATATGCATTTTCAATGGGGCTTAAAACTGCTGCTTTGCAGGGGTGAAAAATTCTTGTTCTTCGTATGTATAAAACACAAGTGTATATACAGTACATAAACAGATATGCAGTACATCTGTGGTATTAAAATCATATGGGGGGAGAAATTTGTAGAGGAAATGTCTTAAAAAGCTTCTTTGCAGGACAATAGTGGACCAAAGCTTGAGAAATGATACTGTGGAAGAAAATCTATTGACAAAGAAAATATTCCTGATAAATAATTAAAATAACCACAGTAATCTTTGGTGCTGTTTTGATAACAATAGCTAATCAAGTGAGCCCCATGTTATGTGCTTTAACATAAACAATGTGGTTTAATTCTCAGAAAGGACTTATGAGATAGGTGTTACTATGCCCACTTTAGAAATGAGGGAATGGAAATTTAGAAAGGCTTTTATTTTCCCCAGATGTGAAAACTGAGGGTCAAAAAGGTGATGAAATTTATCCAATGTAATACAACAGTAAAGGATTCAGACCCCAGTCTAGATTTGTGTGAATTTATTCTATTCACTCTTAGCCATTATGCAGGTTTCTAAATGGTGTCATTATGTACAAGCACTTACACATACATGCACACACAGATGAATGAATGAAAGCATGCAAATCAAATTATTAATGAAAATCCACTCAAGTTTAAGTGGTCAACTCTCTTTGGCTTTTCGTTGTTACCAAGTTTTCCGAGTAGAGCATATATTATTATTAATATTAAAGAATAAACTGAAAATGCTATATAATCAACCTTGCCCCCAAGGAACCTTCAGATAATTAGAAGGGAGAAGATATGAAAGCAAATAGTGATGATGTTAGTAGAATTAAGTCCCACTTCAATCATTTACCACCTGTATTCCTCGAGCAAGTTCCCTAAACTTTCTTTGAATCTTAGCTAATAAATAGAAATGAGAAAATCTCTGAGGGTGAATGTGGAAAGTGTCATAAAATAAACAGAAAGCAAGCTTCTTTCCTCGTCCAGTCTCACTCTCAGGGCCCAGATGCCTTTGGTACCAAGGCTTCAGAGGTAGTAGTGTCCAAGGTAGGGTGCTATGGACATAAAAGTGACCTTGAAGGCCAGGCAGACGGATCTGGACTAAATCTTGCCAACGTGCTCCTGAATTAACCCCTAATAACAGTGGGCTCCATTTTTCCCTTCCCTTTCCTTTTCTTATCTTCCCTTTTGGCCTTCTGCCCCATAGGAGAACAGGCTATGAGATTTTAAAAGTTAACCTCAGGGTTCATATTAATTGAATTTTTCCTTTATTGCTTGCTGTAAAGATTGCTAGAGATGTCTTGTGTGTTGAAGGATTTATTAGCAGGGAAAATGGCATATTTTGCAGCCTGCCAGCAGAATTCAAAGCAGCCTGGCACCTGCCTTGTTCGATTAATAAGCAAGTAAGGGTTTTATCTGAGTGCACATTCCCCTTCCCCTCTCCTTATCCACCTTGAACAATCATTAGAGCCAGACGGGTTCTGTTCTAAGCTCCTGGGAAAGGCTTCCTTCCAAAGTCATCTTTCTCTGGACTTCCACTTGTTGTGTCCCTCCTTGGGCAGATGGTGTCTGGAAGGCATGATTGATAAACATGTTTAAATATAGAAGGCAATCTTTCCTGTGTGCCAAGCAATTACTCAACATCACAGATAGGCCTGCCACGGACCAACAAAATAGCTATAGTTTATGATTTAACATGATGAAGAAATGGAAAATTATTAAGAAACCATCAAATGTCAGTGTGAAAGCAAATTCTAGAAACCATTTACCAGTCACCATTCATAAGCAAAGCTATCAAAATATAGGGAGGCTGAAAGTCACCTTGCCTTTTCCACACCCTGTAGATTCACAATTTGGAGAGATTCATCTCTCTTTGAGGAAAATGGTTCTACTACAAAGCACATTTTACTGCCAAACTACATCTCTTCATCAGACCCTGATAATTTCCTTCCCTGTACCTGACCTGAGTGTGTATGATAATTGGCAGTGTCATGATGTCTTTGACATTCCAAGTGTCAGGTGCTGTGCTAAGCACTTTACATTTACATGCAATGTCTTGTTTAATCCCTGGGATAAACACACGGGTGAGTACTATTCTCTCCCAAATAGTAGCTATAGAAATTAAAGCTTAGGAAGGTTCAGTTACTTAAGATAACAGAGCTGATACGTGCTAGTGACAGAATTTATGTCAAGGGCTGTCTGACTCTAAATTCTATGCTTGTTCCTTGGGACTAAGCTGATCATCCATTCACTAGAATCTACTTCCCCTCAATGCAGGGCTCTCCTAGGACTTGTCATCACAAATAGTACAGCCCTACCCTATCAGCTTCTCTAACTCTGAGTTGTGGCTGCATAACAAAAAGACACAGCAGGATTCTCTATGACCCACCTCCCAGAGTGATGGAAATAAAAGCAAAAATAAACAAATGGGACCTAATTAAATTTAAAAGTTTTTGCACAATGAAGGAACCCATAAGCAAGGTGAAAAGACAGCCTTCAGAATGGGAGAAAATAATGGCAAGTGAGGCAACTGATAAAGAATTAATCTCAAAAATATACAAGCAGCTTATGCAGCTCAATACCAGAAAAGTAAATGACCCAATCAAAAAATTGGCCAAAGAACTAAACAGACATTTCTCCAAAGAAGACATACAGATGGCTAACAAACACAAGATGCTCATCATCACTCGTTATCAGGGAAATGCAAATCAAAACCACAACGAGGTACCATCTCACGCCAATCAGAATGACTGCTATCAAAGTCTACAAACAATATATGCTGGAGAGGGTGTGGAGAAAACGGAACCCTGTTACACTGTTGCTGGAAATGCAAACTAGTACAGCCACTATGGAGAAGAGTGTAGAGATTCCTTAAAAAACTGAAAATAGAACTGCCATAAGATCCAGCAATCCCACTGCTGGGCATACACCCAGTGGAAACCAGAATTGAAAGAGACACGTGTACCCCAATGTTCATTGCAGCACTGTTTACAATAGCCAGGACAGAGAAGCAACCTAGATGTCCATCAGCAGATGAATGGATAAGGAAGTTGTGGTACATATACACAATGGAGTATTACTCAGCTATTAAAAAGAACACAGTTCTAATGAGCTGGATGAAACTGGAGCCTATTATACAGAGTGAAGTAAGTCTGAAAGAAAAACACCAATACAGTATATTAACACATATATATGGAATTTCCCTAGAGAAGGAAATGGCAACCCACTCCAGTATTCTTGCCTGGAGAATCCCAAGGACAGAGGAGCCTGGGGGTCACAAGAGTCAGATATGACTTAGTGACTAGATCACCATCACAAGGAATTTAGAAAGATGGTAACAATGACCCTATATGAGAGACAGCAAAAGAGACACAGATATAAAGAACAGACTTTTGGACTGTCAGAGAAGGCGAGGATGGGATGATCTGAGAGAATAGCATTGAAACATGTATATTACCATATGTAAAATAGATCACCAGTCTAAGTTCAATGCATGAAACAGGACACTCAAAGCTGGTGCACTGGGATGACCCTGAGGGATGGGATGGGGAGGGAGGTGGGGGGAGGGGGGGGCTGGGTTCAGGATTGGGAACATATGTACACCCATGGCTGATTCATGTCAATGTATGGCAAAAATCACTGCAATATTGTAAAGCAATTAGCTGCCAATTAAAATAAATAATTTTAAAAATAAAAATGAGCCCTTGGAGGAGCAAATATATATATATTGGATAGGACCTTTCCAGGCATAGCAATGACTTCAACATTCCAAGAGTAAACTATGGCCACTACATATTATTTACTCAGAGAAAATTGTAGACTGACCCATTTAATTTGGAAAATAAAATAATATTCTAATGAAAGCTACAACAAAAAGATCAAAACCAGAGGAAGGAATTTTGGTTCAGACTAAATGAACCATAATCTAAACCCCAAGACAGCCCTCCCCAGCAACAGGAAAACGCTTATGGTCACAGTAATAGCGGTTTGAAAAGAACCAAGACATACACAGTGAGATGAAACCGGGTCAGATTCAAATTAAATAGGAAAACTTTTTGACATCCCATTCTTTCTTACTTTTTTCTTTTTTTGGGTGGAATAGACCTGGGTACATTTCTGAGTTAGCATAAGGAGACATGGACAATTATCATGAAGAGGTGAGTGGTCACTAGGGAGCAACAGAAATTTTATGAGGTGAAAAAATTCTGCCATGCAATACTTTATCAAAAAAATAGTTACATGAATGATGTATGTGTATCTACATATTTATGGTCATAAACACAGAAGGAGCTTAAAATGCAAACGAAGTCTTATATCTCCGTTCATTTTTACAACCAAAGATGTCACAGTAAAAGTGAATCTAGCAACAGTGGTTTCTCTATGAGGCTTCTCTGCATCATCTTCCACCAGGGAAGGTGAAACTTCATAATATGATGATCCCTTCATAGTTTAATTAATCTGGAGGAAAAGCTTTGGAAATCAGTTATGAACTGGTAGCCCTATTAATAATAGCCAATGCTTATTAAACATTTAGTGTGTATCTTTCAGCATGCTAAACCTTTGACAGAGTATTACAACAATCTTGTGGGTGGAAGGTATCATTACATCTACTTTACAGATGAAAATAAGTTTAGGGAGGCTAAGTAACTTATTCAGAATCAAAAGCTAGGACTTGGGCCCAGGTCTGCCCTGCTCTAATCCCATACTTTTAGCAGTCATTCTATTGGTAGTCTTCTGCTTTAATATTTATTTTTACCCATCTGTCAGGGCAGTGAGTATTTTTCTCCAAAGATGCTAGCAGAGCACACAATGACTCTGAAACAAATACCCAGTCCTTTCAAATATAGGGCTTTGCACAATCACTTAATGACAAGAATATACAATAAATAATTCAAAATGTGACATAAAATATCCTATTTGTAAGAGTGACCAAAAATATAAATGGCTAATTATAAGCTTAATTTTAAATAAGGAGGATCTGTTAAAAAAAAATTCCCAAACTTTCTTTTCCCAAAGATCATAACATAATAGAGATAGAGACAATGTTCCTAGAAGAGAGTGACTTCATTTTGAAATGATTACGCTCTTTCCAAATTAATGAAGAGATTTCATGAAATTGTAATCGAAAGCCCAGTAAGGTTATCCAAAAAGCAGTAAAATAGGCTAAAAGAAAGATCCAGGTGTTCACCTGGTAGAATAAACTAGTAAAAACAAAATTTTAAAATTTCCGCAGAGGAATTGGGCAGAGAAATAGGCAAAACAAAAAGCTTCAACATACTCCCTTGCTACCTGTTTAACCTTAAGCATCTACTTAAACTCTCAGTGCCTCTGGTTTCCTTCCCTGTAAGTGGGTGATATAATAGCACCCACTATGATTAAGTGTTATTTGCAGTAATAAAGAACAGTATGTCCTCAATAAGCAGATTCCATTTGGTGGATTGGGCTCTTCAGGTGGCGCTAGTGGTAAAGAAGCTGATTGCCAATGTAGCATTAAGAGACACAGGTTCAATCCCTGGATCAGGAAGACCCCCTGGAGAAGGACCCACTCTAGTATTCTTGCCTGGAGAATCTCATGGACAGAGGAGCCTGGCAGGTTACAGTCCATAAGGTTGCACAGAGTCAGACACGACTGAAGCAATTTATCAAGCATACGCATTTAGTGGATTATGTGCAAAAACACTTGTAAAGCACTTAACAGTTTGACTATCACAGAATAAACACTCAGTAAATGTTAACTGCTATTGTCATAATTTTTATATTATGATAGTTGCTAATAACACATGCCAAATCTATCCATTCATTTGATCAAGGAAAATGTTAACTGAATAGGTGTGGCATACCAGCCCAATCTAATTCTAAACGTTGGGGAAATGGAAGTGAAGCAGAGGCAAGGCTTATACAGAGCTTACATTCTAGTGTGGGAGACAATTAACAAGTATAAAATTGTCCACGAAAAAATATAGTTCACAACCGAAAAGTAGAGAGTTATTTTATTTGGTGGGAATGTTTAGAACTTCAAGCCAGAGAGACATCATCTCAGTAGCTCTGAGAAAACTGCTCCAAGGAGGCGGTGGCGGGGGTGTGGGGGAGGTGGGGGGGAGTCAGGCTGTACACAAGTTTGCTGCAAAGGGAGCAGACAGTCTGAACATCAAAGATCAATTATCAAGTTAAGGAATTTAGCATTCTTCATAGGGAAAGATGCAAGCCTCTGGGCTCACTGAATTCATACCTTTCATATGCACCTCACCTATCTGGGGCCAATCCTATTTCCTTGTTCATCTTGCTTCTTGGATTCCCCCTGCACCTCAGCAATCCACTGAATGGATCACAGTTTTGGGAGCCCTCATTCACATTTCTTGCCTAGGAAATCCCACGGACAGAGGAACCTGACAGACTACATTCCATGGGGTCGCAAAGAGTCAAACTGAGCTAGTAACAGTTTCAATTCATTCACGTTTGGAGGCCAGAAACCGCTATGGCTGTGACATTTCTTGTTTATTAATATGTCAGGAGATATTTTCATTTCAGAAAGCAAACAGACAAGTAATTTCGGGCATGACTAAGTCCTGGGGAGAAAATACAATAAAGTCACAGGCCCAGTAGCAATAGAAAGTGAATGTGAAAGTCATTCAGTTGTGTCTGACTCTTTGCAACCCCATGAACAATACAGTCCATGGAATTCTCTAGGTCAGAATACTGGCGTGGGTAGGCTTTCCCTTCTCCAGGGGACTTCCCAACCCAGGGATCAAATCCAGGTCTCGCACATTGCAGGCAGATACTTTACCAGCTGAGCCACAAGGGAAGCCTAGTAGTGATAGGGATGCAGTCTTTAAGACAGAGTGCTCAGTGAACACTGGGGTGCATGTATCTTTTTGAATTATGTTTTTCTCTGAATATATGCCCCATAGATGGATTGCTAGGTCATATGGTAGTTCTGTTTTTAGTTTTTTAAGGAATCTCCATACTGTTCTCCATAGTGTTTGTAACAATTTACATTCCTATTAACAGTGCAAAAGAATTCCTTTTTTCCCCACATCCTCTCCAGCATTTTATTGTTTGTATATTTTTTTATAAAAATAAATATTGTATATTAATGCATATATGTGGAACCTAGAAAAAATGTTATAGATGATCTTATCTGCAAAGCAGAAATAGAGAGACAGATGTAGAGATCAAGTTTATGAATACCAAGGGAGAAAGGAGGGAATGGAATGAACTGGGAGACTGAGATTGACATATATGCACTATTGATCAAGTCAAGTGAAAGTCGCTCAGTCTTTTCCAACTCTTTGCAACCCCATGGACTATACAGTCCATGGAATTCTCCAGGCCAGGATACTGGAGTGGGCAGCCTTTTCCTTCACCAGGGGATCTTCCTATCCCAGGGATCAAACCCAGATCTCCCACATTGCAGGCAGATTCTTTACCAGCTGAGCTGCCAGGGAAGCCCCACACTGTTGATACTATGTATAAAATAAATAACTAATAATGAGAACCTTTATAGCAAAAGAACTCTACTCAAGGCTCTGTGGTGACCTATATAGAAAGGAAATTCAAAAAGAGGGGATATATATATATATATGTATATTGCTGTACAGTAGAAACTAACACAACATTGTAAAGCAACTATACTCCAATAAAAATTCATTTCAAAAAAGACACAGGGGTCAGTAAGGCTCTTTGAAAGAGATGAGGAAAAAGCCATATAGTGATCTAGGGAGGGGCTTTCCAAGCAAAGGAATCAAAACTGAAGGAGGAACCAACTTGGGGTGTAAAGCAAGAGTAAAAAGGACAGCGTGGATGAAGAGAAATGATCAGGGAAGAGTGGAGATTGTGGTGACCCATGGACGAAAGAGCAGATAAAACCAAGGCGGGGCTTGGAATACAGGAACAGAAAAAACCAGACCCTTATCATCCTTCCCTCCCCCATGTTGTAACTATTAATGGAACAGTGTAACCTATCTCCCGTCCTACCCCACAGGGAGAAGGTATTTGCCCTACTCTTCCCCACCCAGTATACCTGCCTCATCCAATCAACAAATGACCTGCAAGACCCCTATCCCACTCCTGTACCCTGGGTATAAAAGTGGACTAAGGACCTCTATTCAATGTCAGTTCTCCCTTGAGCTGGCCCGCTGTTCTAATAGCATCTCCCACTCTAATAAATTTTATTTCCTTCATTCTGTCTCACATCTACAAATTCTTTTCCAACCCGTGCCCAGACCACGACATCTTTGGTGGCCGGTACATGGAACTTGGGGTCTCTTCCCCCACCTCCTCCCTTCTCCTTTTTCATAGGGACCCTCTGTGAACAGGCAAGTGCTGTGGAAACAACTGAGGAACTCTGGCCAGAGTGACCCTCTGGTGTGTCCCAAAGGCCCCACTGCTCACTGAGCCCCAGTAGCTGCCGCCCGAACGGATGAGGGTCTCTCCTTTGTCTCCTTTCCAACTGAGGACTAGGCCAAGCAATATTGTGTGGGCACAGGTGAGGCACTTGAAAGCGGGCGCCTGCCACATGAAGACTTCCATGCGAGGATAAGGGGGACATGGAACGGATCATTCCACAGGGGCATCTGTCCCCAGCAAGACAACTTCCATGCGCTGTGTCAGGCCCTGAGTGGTTGTAGCAAACAGGAGCCCATTGTGCCCTGGCCACCAGACCCCCCATCCCCCCCCCCACCCCCGATAGGACTGTAAGATGGATTCCGCATTCTCCTCTGTCACTTTCATTTCTTTCCATTTCGGTCTGGGTTGACTTACAGGAGCCTAGATGTTGCCTC
Source organism: Budorcas taxicolor (assembly GCF_023091745.1). Lineage (NCBI taxonomy): Eukaryota > Metazoa > Chordata > Mammalia > Artiodactyla > Bovidae > Budorcas > Budorcas taxicolor. Next base: position 58,755,038 of record NC_068924.1, read on the forward strand.
TGAGCCATCCCAAGAGTACCTTCCACGTTTCAGGGAATCGCCAAAAGGTGAGTCACCTGGTTGCTCCCAGGAATCTCTGTCTTTCTCCACCCGGGTCACGTGGTGCCTTAGCTACACGGTTCCCAGGGGTCACCTCTCACTGTTGGACACAACTGTTGAGACAGTTGGCCATTTTGTGCCATTAGTTACACGGAGACATCACTGAGGCAAAAAGGGGTGACTTTTTGCCAGTCAGTGACTCTCAGTACCCCCATTCTACAGCATATAGGCTAAGGATAGGTTCTAATATGACTCAAGAGCCTCTCTCAGACTCATCCCTTGGCCACATTCTCAGAAACTGGAAAATTTTGACCCTGCAAAAGGCCTGGCCACAACACAAACTAGGGGACCCCCCCAAAAAAAAATATGCCCTCTGAATGCACACTAGCTTTTGCCAAAAGAGGGAAAGGACTTATGTTCTGTTGCTTCCCTATCTGCTTTCCCACTCTGTCTTCATCAGATTTCCTAGATGACCCCTGCTCAACCTTTCATATCCAAATAATAGCTAGGAAAGGATTGCGAGATTCCCTTTGGTCCAAGTCTTTCTCCTATATTCAAAAGCATGAAGGATCAAAAACTCACCTAACATTCTAAAGAATCCCCTTCTAACTATGCTTCTGTCTCAGGTGGAGAGGGAACAGTTTCCCCCCTCCTGAGCATCCTAAAGAATTCCCATCTAACTACTCCTGTTTCTCAGGGTGGGAGAGGACCAAGCTTCCCCACTCCTGCAAATTCCCTTAACCCTTCAGATCCTTCTAATGGGACAGGGACCTCACTTCCACCAGAGGGACAACCTAAGATTTTGATCAGCTGATCTGCCCCTGATATCAGAGTCAATTTGAGCACTATTTGGTCTATATTAAAGCATCACTATGAACAAAGCTAGGAGAGGTGATAGCATTCCAGCTGAGCTATTTCAAATCCTGAAAGATGATGCTGTGAAAGTGCTGCACTCAATATGCCAGCACATTTGGAAAACTCAGCAGTGGCCACAGGACTGGAAAAGGTCAGTTTTCATTCCAATCCCAAAGAAAGGCAATGCCAAAGAATGCTCAAACTACCACACAATTGCACTCATCTCACATGCTAGTAAAGTAATGTTCAAAATTCTCCAAGCCAGGCTTCAGCAATATGTGAACCATGAACTTCCAAATGTTTAAGCTGGTTTTAGAAAAGGCAGAGGAACCAGAGATCAAATTGCCAACATCCTCCGGATCATGGAAAAGGCAAGAGAGTTCCAGAAAAACATCTATTTCTGCTTTATTGACTATGCCAAGGCCTTTGACTGTGTGGATCACAATAAACTGTGGAAAATTCTTTGAGAGATGGGAATCCCAGACCACCTGACCCACCTTTTGAAAAATCTGTATGCAGGTCAGGAAGCAACAGTTAGAACAGGACATGGAAAAACAGACTGGTTCCAAATAGAAAAAGGATTATGTCAAGGCTGTATAGTGTCATCCTGCTAATTTAACTTATATGCAGAGTACATCATGAGAAATGCTGGACTGGAAGAAACACAAGCTGGAATCAAGATTGCTGGGAGAAATATCAAGAACCTCAGATATGCAGATGACACCACCCTTATGACAGAAAGTGAAGAGGAACTAAACAGCCTCTTGATGAAAGTGAAAGAGGAGAGCGAAAAAGTTGGCTTAAAGCTCAACATTCAGAAAATGAAGATCATGGCATCTGGTCCCATCACTTCATGGGAAATAGATGCGGAAACAGTGGAAACAGTGCCAGACTTTATGGGGGGCTCCAAAATCACTGCAGATGGTGACTGCAGCCACGAAATTCAAAGACATTTACTCCTTGGAAGGAAAGCTATGATCAACCTAGATAACATATTCGAAAGCAGAGACATTACTTTGCTGACTAAGTCCCATCTAGTCAAGGCTATGGTTTTTCCAGTGGTCATGTATGGATGTGAGAGTTGGACTGTGAAGAAGTCTGAGCACCGAAGAATTGATGCTTTTGAACTGTGGTGTTGGAGAAGACTCTTGAGAGTCCCTTGGACTGCAAGGAGATCCAACCAGTCCATTCTGAAGGAGATCAGCCCTGGGATTTCTTTGGAAGGAATGATGCTAAAGCTGAAACTCCAGTACTTTGGCCATCTCATGTGAAGTGTTGACTCATTGGAAAAGACTTTGATGCTGGGAGGGATTGGGGGCAGGAGGAGAAGGGGACGACCGAGGATGAGATGGCTGGATGGCATCACGGACTCGATGGACGTGAATCTGAGTGAACTCTGGGAGTTGGTGATAGACAGGGTGGCCTGGTGTGCTGCGATTCATGGGGTCGCAAAGAGTCAGACACGACTGAGCGACTGAACTGAACTGAACTTAGCTATAAAACTATGACTACAGAAAGGAAAGATGGCTTTTTGACTCAGGGTGGCCATGATATTCTTTAGACTCCAGAGAAAACTAGTCAAAATGAATTTTTTTTTTTTCTTGGAAACTGCAAAACCAGTTCTTTTTGCATTTGCAATTAAAAACAACTAGCTTGTTTAAAGGCCTGCCTAAGGGAAAGCTTGAAATTAACCCTTTCCATGTGGTTTAAACACACAGCCCACTTTGTTTCAGACCTCATCCTTGGACAAATTAGAACTCCAAGCCAAAAAAAAAAAAATAAAGGGTCAAAGAGATATTTTAAATCTCAATCGGAAAACTTTGAGATCTCTGTCTGTCTGTCTGGATTTATGTATGTCTCAGTGTGTGTCATTTGTTCTTTTTGATAATATTGCAGAAGTTGTAAATGAGTTCTAATTTAACTGACCTAAAGAAAAGTAAGCGCTTACAAATCAGACAATCCTAAATACAAGAGAAATTAACCTAAATGAATATCAGATTCATGTGAACTGGGTAATAATATTAAATATCTAGTATTACTGTTTGCTAATCTAATATAGACATGTCTAAGAGTCATTAACATTAAGCATAATATTTTCATTGTGCCTAGGTTTATTATAAGTTAGATAGTGTTATATTGTTGTAGCTGGTACAAGTTTGTCAGCAAGGAAAGTGACTCAAGTGAAGAAACTTTTTAAAAAAGAAAAATATAAATGAGACAAGAGCTTTTAGATAAACTGTTAAGAATAATTATACTTAGAAATGTTTGTCTAAAATAGTCTCTCTAGATTTTGGTAACCTGAATTTCTAGGGCTGTGCTAAACCAAGGGACAGAAGTTTATTGAATAGCTAAGTCTTTTCCAAGTAAAATAAGATTCTGTAACATTCGCTACTTAACACTAACTTCCTGTTACAAAGAAACTAAAGAGATTTTGGACTATTCATGAATAATGTTTGGTACCATCCTGAGATGTTCTCTAGAATTTTCTTTTTTAATTATCACTGGTATTTCTGTTCACCAATCTATAGAATGCTAATATAAAGACCAGTTCTTTGTTGCTTAAGGAAAGTAGGATGTGTGTTTTCAGTAAAGAAGGTATGAAAAATGAAATTACATTTTATGAAAGGAAAAGGAAATAGGTCTGACTTATAGGTGGCTCTTACAGGATGGGAGAACAAAGTAATGGGTACAGAAGTGATAAGAAGGTTTGATGAAAAGTGCACCCCAATGGAAGAGTTTTGTGTATAAATACAAGTTTTCTTGAGATGTTGAATTGCCTTTGATAATAGATTTTAAGTTTCTTTACCTCTGAAGTGATCTGTTCTATGTTTACCTTTGCAATCTTCTTTGTTACTTTGGCTAAGTGAATATGTTGTTTCACAATGATCTATATGATTCTATCTGACTGTTAGAAACCCTTTTGATATTTACCAACAAAACTTCCTAAATAACAACTTCTAGCTAACTTTGGGATGTTTCAGAGGGCCCCTGAGACATCCCAAAGAGCTATTTAACTACCTGAGTTCATTTAACATGTTAAATTACATGGAAAGTATTGTTAGTGGAGTGATGAATCTTCTCAGGTTAAATTGTATGGTTGATGTTACTAATATAGATACCTTAGAAATTATGTGAATTTCATGAAAATCTGATCCGAGTCACGGCACCATAGATGTCACACAAGTGTATGCCCCTTGGTTTTTGTCTCATCACAACAAAGATTTGGAGTGATGGACATTTAAGCCCCCTCAGCGTGTCACAGCTCTCAGGTCTTGGACAGACCATGTTATAGCTCTTCGACAAATCAGTGTTACAGATCACTGTTACAGCTCTATTTTGTTTAGAGGATAGCAGGAAAATCCATCTTCAAGGCATGAGGGCAATTGCTCCAAAGATGTGAAGAGAAGAGCGCCCCAGTGTGTGTGTGGGAGAGAGAGAGAGAGAGAGAGAGAGAGCGCGCTTTGGCTCTTCTTTTTATATGTTTTTCTCTCCCTGGGCCTGTCCTATGTAAACTGGGCCAGCCAGGAGTGTTGTTTGTTTTACCTGAGGTCCTCACCCCGGTCCTCAGACCTTCCTTTGTTCTATTTTCACGGGCTTTTCCCTTCCTTGTCTTTTAGCCACCGCCATTTTGGACTCCTTTTCCCTATTCTACCTACCTAACAAAAAGCCTTTTGATGAAAGTGAAAGAGAAGAGTGAAAAAGTTGGCTTAAAGCTCAACATTCAGAAAATGAAGATCATGGCATCTGGTCCCATCACTTCATGGAAAATAGATGGGGAAACAGTGGAAACAGCGTCAGACTTTATTTTTTGGGGCTCCAAAATCACTGCAGATGGTGACTGCAGCCACGAAATTAAAAGACGCTTACTCCTTGGAAGAAAAGTTATGACCAACCTAGATAGTATATTCAAAAGCAGAGACATTACTTTGCCGACTAAGGTCCGTCTAGTCAAGGCTATGGTTTTTCCAGTGGTCATGTATGGATGTGAGAGTTGGACTGTGAAGAAGGCTGAGCGCCGAAGAATTGATGCTTTTGAACTGTGGTGTTGGAGAAGACTCTTGAGAGTCCCTTGGACTGCAAGGAGATCCAACCAGTCCATTCTGAAGGAGATCAGCCCTGGGATTTCTTTGGAAGGAATGATGCTAAAGCTGAAACTCCAGTACTTTGGCCATCTCATGTGAAGTGTTGACTCATTGGAAAAGACTTTGATGCTGGGAGGGATTGGGGGCAGGAGGAGAAGGGGGCGACAGAGGATGAGATGGCTGGATGGTATACTGACTCGATGGATGTGAATCTGAGTGAACTCCGGGAGTTGGTGATGGACAGGGTGGCCTGGGGTGCTGCAATTCATGGGGTCGCAAAGAGTCAGACACGACTGAGTGACTAAACTGAACTGAACCTTCTGATAAAATGTTTTCAGTTAGAATTCTAGTTATCATGTTAAAGTGTTACAAGTCACAGCAATGACCAGGCTACTTTGTCAACTGCAATTTCATTAGATTTTAAACATGCCTTCTATGGTTTCACTCTCATGCCTTTAGAAAAATACTGCTAGTTCAAGATTTATGGAAAAGGTTTTTCTAAGATTCACTGATAAACAAATTTTGTTTGTTTGTTATCTGGTACCAAACTGGAATTCAGTCTACTCTCTATGTTAAGAGAACAAAGCTTTCTTAGAATGAAGCTTTTGACATCAGATTATGAATTTCTTGGCCTTTAAGTGATTTATATTTGTTTGTAAAATCTTTTGTTACTTTGGTAAAGTAAATAAACATTATTTAAGATTAAGCCCTCATGGGTAGACTTTTTTTGCTATCCTGAGGTCCTTAAAATGTGGCAACAGTCTACTTCTAAATCAGGGAATTAAAAATGGGTGAACAATAGCTGTAAATCAGAGTCAGTGCTATGGGAAATCCAAAGATGGCCACTTGGATTTTCCCAGCTCCCTGACAAACCTCTTTTTTTTTTTTTTTTTTTTTTTTTGATAGGTTAAAGCCTTCCCTGGCTACAGGGTTAATGCTCTCATAACGAAACAATTATGTTTCACTGGATATTAAGTTTTGTTAATTATTAAACTAAGTTTTTAGTTTTGTTAATTAAGGTCTAGTGTTTACTAAGACCCACTTTTGAGATAGCTCCTTGTTGTTATGTTATATTGCTAAAAGATTAAATTAAGTTTTCAAAAGGACACTCTAAGTTTGTTTCCAAAGCTTATCTCAGTAACCAATCTTTGGATAAAGGTCAGATGCTCCATGATGTACAACCAGGAGATTAACACCTGGCTATAATCATTTAACTAAGTCAGATGACCTGGGTATACTGGGCTATTTCTCTAATGAAAGTTCTTGACTTAAATTCTTGCTTGTGATCTTACTAATAACTGCTAGTTATATTATTTTCTATGTTGCTTGTTTCAGAAGATTGTTTCTTACGTTAGTAAATGTGTGACTGAGCCTGTGATAAAATGCTGATATGTAGTTCCATATGTGATCAATAACTCTAGATATGCGAAGCAGAAAAGGCAATGGCACCCCACTCCATTACTCTTGCCTGGAAAATCCCATGGATGGAGGAGCCTGGTGGGCAGTAGTCCATGGGGTCGCTAAGAGTCGCACACAACTGAGCGACTTCACTTTCACTTTTCAGTTTCATGCATTGGAGAAGGAAATGGCAACCCACTCCAGTATTCTTGCCTGGAGAATCCCAGGGACAGGGGATCCTGGTGGGCTGCAGTCTATGGGGTTGCACGGAGTTGGAAACGACTGAAGCGACTTAGCAGCAACAGATATGGGAAGAAGCAAAAAGAGGGAATATTTTCCTGGACCAAGAGGCTAGTAAGACAGGTATGGTCCAGAGACTTTTGCTACGTGCAAGGTCTGGTTTAGTAATAGCTCAATGAGTGGTCTGTCAATGGAATTTTCATTAGATCTGGGAATGAGCCTTCCCAGCACTGTGGGACACAACGGCCATGAAATGCCCCCCAAAGCATGGTCAAATATGTGGCTATGAAGGGAGCCTACTGATTGGAAGCTGGCACTTGCCAACTGCCTCTACAAAGATTACATCATGACCACTGCAAGCTGCTGACCTTCAACACTCCCTGAACAGAGTTTAGGATGGGGAGCAGAAATAAAGTGCTCTGTGCTTTGGCGGGGGCGGGGGTGGCGGGGGGGGGAGAAAAAAAAACAGAAGAACCAGCCTTCAGAGAGCCAGATGTTTTCAGGTAAAGATTTAATGAGCCCAAATCCTTGCATCTTCTCGTACCTGCTGCTAAGTCATGTCAGTTGTGTCCAACTCTGTGCGACCCCATAGACGGCAGCCCACCAGGCTCCCCCGTCCCTGGGAGAAATACTAATGTCACAAACCAATGTCTAGTCCTGATTCTCCTGGCTAGCTCCTCAGCAGCTTTTCTGCTTCTATTAATCTTTGGGCCATGTATCTCTAAATTTCTTGTTAAGTTTGTTTCTTCTATATTTCCTGGCCAACACCCAGACAATGCTGAAACAAGCCACCTGATCATTCCATGGACTCTCCTCTCCCTCCGTAAATGCACCCTGACAGAGAGCAAGCAAAGGAAACCCAGAGCCCCATGATGCCCCTGTACAGCCTGAAGAAGCCAGAGTGGTCATCGCCCCTTTTCCCCCTAAAACTGGGTTCCTAAAAGCCTGAGAAGGCAAATAGGTAGATAGACACAATCAGGGTATCAAAAGGGGCCAAAGAATCGGCCCTAAAAATAAAGAGAGGGAGGAATGTGGTGACCCAAGGACAAAAGAGCATATAAAACCAAGGAGGGTCTCGGAGTCAGAAAAACCAGACCCTTATCATCCTTCCCTCCCCCATGTTGTAACTATTAATGGAACAGTATAACCCACAGGGAGAAAGTATTTGCCCTACTCTTCCCCATCGAGTATACATGCCTCATCCAATCAACAAATGACCTGCAAGACCCCTATTCCACTCCTTGTACCCTGGGTATAAAAGTGGCCTAAGGACCCCTATTCCATGTCAGTTCTCCCTTGAGCTGGCCCACTGTTCTAACAGCGTCTCCCACTCTAATAAATTCTATTTCCCTCTCATTCTGTCTCATGTCTGGAAATTATTTTCCAACCTACACCCAGACCACAACAGAGATGATGGAGTTTAGTGAGATAGGCAGGGACCAGGTCATGTGGGGCCTTAAGGGCCAGGATAAGGAGTTCAGAGGGGAATAAATCAAAGCAAATCCCTGCATCATGGCCATACACCCAGATAAGTTCCAGAGAGATCAAAGGGTTGAATATAAAACATGAAACACACAAGATAACATGGGGAATTATCTGATTCAGGAATGATGAAAAGCTTTTTAAGCATAAAATTAAAGGCAGAAAGAATAAAGGAATAGGTAGATGCATGTGAATGCATGGCACGTTAAAATGCTCATGCATTAAAAAGCACATTACAACATAATAAAACAACTATATCTCAATAAAATAATTCTTAAAAGACAAAAATAATGATAAATTAACTTTAACAATAAAATTTAAAAGCCTGTGACAAGCTTTCAAAAAATATACAATTAATTTGACAAAGTGTAAAAATCTTTATAATCCATAAAAAATTAAAATATATGAATTCAAACATTAAAATATGAGAAATAAAAGGTACAAACATATGCTTAGATAATTCACAAAAAGTATAATACTGATGGCCAATAAGCACATAAAAAGCAAAAAAGCATTACTAATAATCAAAAAAAGGCACAACTGAAAAGCAAAGCATAAATTTTTATCATTTTATGTTAAATTCACAAATTAAATAAAAATGATCAATTCAGTGTTGATGAAAGTCAATTATGCTACCCAGTAGGACACAAAGTCCCACTGGGGGCTTTAGAACTTGCAAATGAGTGTAAATTGAAATATAAAGTGGAAATGTAAATTAGAAGAATCTTCTAGAGGTTAAGAACCTAAAAATGCATACATATTTAACCTATTAACTTCACTACTGAAATGTCTAGATATCAAGATAATCTAAAATACTAAACAAATATTCACAAAGACACTGATTCCATGTTATATTATTTATTGGACAAAGCAAACAACAAAAGTGCATATGTTGTATAAACATAACTATGTGAACATTAAAGAAAAAAGAGATAAGTCTGGAAAGAAATATACAGAAATGCCATCAGTTGTCTTGAGGTTGGTGGGATTCATGCTATATTTTTCTGCTCCTTTAATATTTTCATGTTTTTTAATATTTTCAACATTTTAAAAAATGAGCATGTATTTAAGATTTAACATATTTAAAAAAGAAGAAAAATATTTAATATAAGTAGTATTCTATATCCTATAATCTTCTTTCTAAAATTTTCCTAGTCTTCCCTTTTTCATTATCCGCCTCTGTTAATTTGTTTGGTCTCTCCTCTTCTCCACTAGACAACTTCTATCAAGCAAGTAGAAATTGTAAGGCACTGACCTTTGTAACCCCCTTCCAGAGGAATCTGCATATACTGTTTTGGATATTCTTAGTTAAAATTCAAAGAAAGAATCTGTAAGGCTAACAACAGACTAAAACAATTATAGTGGTATATTTGGGAAAGAGGTAGATAGATAGTAGACAGCTATGATAGGTAGATATTATAGTCAGGGAGATAGACAGATATAACATTACTTCCACTCTGATCCTGAGAATGTAGTTATTTAATTAAAGTAAATGTACAATTCAAAAGTATGTTAGGTAACATCTTGAAAGCCAAATGGTACGTTGTTGTATGTCTAAGGTATCATTGTTTGAGTCACTGGTTTGACCTTACATGAAATTCTCTGCTCAGTTTATTTTGAGCAATCTAAGAATATTCACACAATTTGTTTTGCTTGGGGGCAAAGCTAAGAATATGCATTTCCTGAAGTCAGCCATCCTCCCCTCCAGTACATACTTCCCAAACTCACCTTAGTTCACCAGACAGATTTCATTCAGTCTGCAAAGTGCTAGTGGCTATTGAGGGCAAATGAATGAGCAAAAAGAATTCCCAGATTTCAAGGAGGACTGAGAATTCCAGGGCAGCTGAGTTCCAACTTTTCTGGTTACACGCTAAGCAAGAAGATTTTTTTTCAACAAAGAAGCCCAATCTGTCTGAACCTATTAATTTCCCCGTTGACCAAACTGTTCAAGCACAATTCAGGCTTATTTCAATAAACCCTCTTGGCAGGTAAACATTTTCTGCAGACTGCAGCTCTTTCTGGCTATTGCAAAATAAATTGTACGAACAATGCTGAGGTAATATTGATATGAATTAAACAATAAAGCAATATTGTGTTTGTGTACCCAGCTGCCCAGCTGTCGATAGAGACTGAGGCAGTTTGAAGAGCCTAAACGGGTTATTCAAAAACATTCTTCATATTTTCCTTTAGCACACACTGGTTTTCTGGTGCTATTTTTAGCAGCGAACTCTTTTTTCTTTTTTTTTTTACCCTACCCTAAAGAGATTCACACATGAAAACCCAATTCATAAAAGATATAAATAGAAGCATTTCTGTCTGACATGTGGCAGGGGCCAAACCATTCCAAATACCCCTTCTGAGTCCTCTCAGGCACTTTCCTTTCTGCAACCCTAGGATGCGTGCAAGATACACTTTTCCACTTTGAAAAACTAGGAAAACCAATTCCAAAGCATGAACTGATGATGTCTATATTTACCTTGTAATGTTATATGAAATCCATTTGGGCACAAATAAATGGTATAAGTGAAAGTGTCCTCCCACCTCTATTTCCTTAACCACTCACCCTCCCCCTTCCTTAATACACCCTCCCCCTTTTCACCAAAGTGTGCACCCCTATAAGAGTGGCCTTAGCTAACCAGAGCTCCCCTTGCGCCCCTTGGCCCTACTGTCATCACTGCATCCTCTCAGCATACTGCCCCCGCACTGGAACAAATACTTGTGTAGTCATGACAGTGACTATTGTGGTTTTGCCACGCAGCCTCTATTCCCAGCTTTCTCCTGATAGCATTTCCTGTCCTTCAGTGTTGGAAGTCTTCATGGTCTGTTAATCAAGGTGCCTTGCCCCAGCCAATCAAGGTGGAAGGCTTTTATCCCAAGATGGGGACGTTTGGTCTTGGTCTCTCTCCAGAGATTTTAAATCTTGAGCAGAAAGAAGAACTCAAAGAGAAAAAGGCAGAACTGATTCATCCTGGTGAAAGTATCCTGGCAGGACCACCCACTAGTTGCTGTAATTCAGATCCCTGGTCCAGCATCGGAGTTATTGTGCTTCTGCACCTCGTATTCCAGTTGTATCTTTTCACTTAGTGACTTATCTTTTGTGTGCGTGCTAAGTTGCTTCAGTTGTGTCTGACTCTTTGCAACCCTATGGACTGTAGCCCTCCAAGTTCCTCTGTCCATGGGATTCTCCAAGCAGGAATACTGGAGTAGGTTGCCATGGCCTCCTCCAGGGAATCTGCCTGACCCAGTGACCTAACCCATGCCTTTTAGGTCGCTTGCATTGGCAGGCGGGTTCTTTACCACCAATACCACCCTTGGGAGCCTGTGACTTACCTTAGGGCCTTAGAATATATATTTTTTTAACTTAGAATCTGCTGCTTATATCCAAAGAATCCTAAATGATACAAGCTTTTATAAAGCAGTTTCAGATTCATTTCTTTTACTTGACTCCAGAAAAATCCTTTGAAGTTGGGTGGAGAAATACTATCAATTTCATTTTGCAGAGAATGAAGCCTCAGATTATTTAATTCTATCATTCAAAGTATAATATTCAGTATGTAATACAGCATCACAATTTAAACCCAGTTCTTCTGACTTCAATACACACTCTTTCATCTGCCATGCTGACTCTTGCTTGAGGTATTACCTGTATTCTGGATCTAACCCTCCCAGGGAAATGTGTTTTTTTACATCTGATTCCTCAAAGTCTCCCAAAATTATCACTAAGTCAAAAAGCCAAGTCCCATGGAATACAAGACTGATAGAGAATCCATGCATTTTCCTTCTCTGGGGTATTTATTTTCAACAGGAAGTCAAACAAGCATATACTCCCTTAACCACAAAAGGACTCATTAAAATAAATGAAATTTAAGAAGACATACTTGTGTGTCTGTGTGTGAGAGAGAGATAAATTCTACATTTCTTATTATCAAAGATGTTGATCCAAATATTATTTCTCAGGCTTTGGGCAGAGAACATCCAAATTCAGCCATAATTTGATTCCAGTCTGATGGTTAAATTCATATGTAACCCAAAAATGTTGCAAAGAGAAAAAAGTAAACACATTGGAAAATCAATAATAAACTACTTGGATTACTTGGATTAAAACAGAAAGGGAAAAAATAAGATAATTAAATTTCCAAGCTTCAGGAGAAAACTAAATGACCCAGACTTTTATTAATTCTCCTTTGTGACTGAAATCAACAAGGGACAAATTATTATTATCCCACCATGCTTGCCAGAGCTATTTGTAAAATACAGTGAGTTAATCACAGAAACAATCCCAGAATCCCTTGCCCATCCCAACACACACACACACACAACAAGACTTCCAGGATGATGAAAAAAAGGGGATTTCTTTTAAAGGCTTAATTCTAGTTTCAACAATGTGTCTAGAATTACTGCCCCTTTTCCAATGAAAAGAGAGACTTCCCTCCACACTTTTCACCTATACTTCCAGGCTTCAGCCTCGAAGAAGATGAGATCAAAAAGCACAGTGCTTAAAGTCTGAAGATCAAATTTGAGTCCACATTCCACCATTAATCCCAAGGTGACTTTGGGCAAACTCTAGGTCTTTACTGAGCACTTGTTCAAGTCCATTCAAAAATAATATTACATATACTTCCAACTCATAAATATTTTTAGATGACCACTGATACACAGATAAAAGATAATAAGTATACACGGATTTGGGGTATCACCTGATAGAGATAGGCTAGCCACTTGGACAGATCTGTAAGGTACTTTGCTCAGCCTTGCTCAAAAGTCTATACTAAAAATCTGACCTGTTAGTATACTAAAAGGGGATCTATCCCTTGTGACCTCATATTAACCGTTAGGTAATTCCAGATTTATTGTTGTTCAGTCACTGAATCACGTCAGACGTTTGTGACCAAACGGACTGCAGCATGCCATGCCAGGCTTCCCTGTCCTTCCAAATCTCCTTGAGTTTGCTCAAACTCATGTCCATTGAGTCGATAATGCCATTCAACCATCTCATCCTCTGTCACCTACTTCTCCTCCTGCCCTAAATCATTCCCAGCATCAGAGTCTTTTCCAATGACTTGGCTATTCACATCAGGTGGTCAAAGTATTGGAGCTTAATCTTCAGCATCAGTCCTTCCAATGAATATTCAGGGTTGATTTCCTTTAGGATTGACAATTTCTATTGCCCTGTTTCTATTTTACATTAATAAGTACCTCACTCTCAAAACATTTCTCTGTGCTTGGTGAGTGCATGTATATTTAATATAATATGGGTCTGTATTCGAATGAAGTAGTCACACATTTTGTACAGTATTTTCAGTTGCACTGCATTCTAACTTAGTCTTTGAGTAATAATTCTAATACATTCTGCAGGTATCCTCGCCTAAAGATCTCTAAGGATCTTCAGGCATGCTCATGGGTCCAAGGGCCATTGCTTGTCTGCTGCTTCCTGTCTGAAGAGAACACAGCTGATAATATTAAACTTGATACCCGCTGAAATTAGCATTGATATTTGCTTGCCCCCTACAGGTCTCCTTCGGAGAAGGCAATGGCACCCCACTCCAGTACTCTTGCCTGGAAAATCCCATGGAAGGAGGAGCCTGGTAGGCTGCAGTCCGTGGGGTCGCAAAGAGTTGGACATGACTGAGCAACTTCACTTTCACTTTTCACTTTCATGCATTGGAGAAGGAAATGGCAACCCACTCCATTGTTCTTGCCTGGAGAATCCCAGGGATGGGGGAGCCTGGTGGGCTTCCGTCTATGGGGTCACACAGAGTCGGACACGACTGAAGTGACTTAGCAGCAGCAGCACCACAGGTCTCCTTGTTAATTTTAATTACCATCACTGTCACTGAGTATCTGGCGAAGAGACTGGGCTTTCATCCCTCATCGTGGTGGTGCTGCATATATTCTCACATTGCTTTTGAGAGTTCCTACATTCAGTCAAGAGTCTCAAAGAAAAGCTGCCTGAGGCCTAAGACTTTCCATGTTTTAGTAGAGAAGTTCTTTCAATTCAAACATATACAAATGTTCTTCCCAAGGCATATCCAAGGTATTGAAGGCATGGAATATTCATTCCTGGGCATGGAATCAGGACTCCTTCCCCTCCATAGCTTAACCCATTGATGAAAGAAAGGCTCCCTCGATTTTTCATGCCTGCAGGATGAGTTGCCTTTCAAGCACTTCATTGCTCTTTCCCATAATTTGGCCTTTATTAAGGTAATCCTAATCCATCAGCCATATTTCAATATCTTTCAGCCTTAAAGAAAGAGGAGCCAGGCCAAATCTCTTCTCTAGAAGCTCTTCCTTCTCATGTAAAGGAGTAGATGCAAATGAATTCAAGCAAAAGTGATGCTGCCTACTTCACCCTACAGCCTCCAAGCTGCAAGTTAATAGATATTTCTCAAATCAGTTTGAGAAAACTGATAAAGCAATCATCTAACATACAATTTGAGCCCTAGACCTATGCAATACGCACTAAAACACATGCATACGACTTCATACAAACTCACACAACTATACCTATAGAAAGCACTGCTCAAAAAAAAAACTGTAGTATCAAGGAAAATGTACCAAATGGAAATTCAGACTGAAAAATGGGATGAAATATACACAAAGGCATCAAATGAGCAAGTAGGCATAATGAGCTGTTTGATGGAGCTTGGAAATTTAATGAGCAACTTGAAAAATCATTTAATATTTGGTTGGGAAGGAACTTAAAGATCATTTAATCCAATCCCTTCATTTTTCTAGCTAGAAAAATGGAGATATAGATTGATGAAGAGACTTGGCCAAGGTCACATTGCTCCTCTGAGACAAATTTTGGACTAGAATTTTCCATGACACCCTGTCACCTATAATTCCTTCATGAGTACTAATTGCTTGAAAGCTTATTCTTCTTTTGCTAATAGGCAAAAAGGAACGAATCATTTTCATCAAATCAATCAAATCTTGTGAATCACAATTTTTTTGCTTATAATGCACAAGGAAAAAACTCATACAGAAGATTCATTCCCTCCTACAGCATTAAACTGTTACCTGAAGTCTTCACAAATAATAACGGCAATACTGCTAATAATTATCATGTATTGACTTTTCCCATTGATCAAGCACAATGCCAGATATTTTATAGTTTGTGTTTTTTTCTCATTGATCTACATAGTAAATTCACATTAGAAATGAGTTTAAGCACTTAGGTACCTTGTCAAGGGGAGAAGGCAATGGCACCCGACTCCACTACTCTTGCCTGGAAAATCCCATGGACGGAGCAGCCTGGAAGGCTGCAGGCCATGGGTTTGCTGAGGGTCGGACATGACTGAGCAACTTCACTTTCACTTTTCACTTTCATGCTTTGGAGAAGGAAATGGCAACCCACTCCAGTGTTCTTGCCTGGAGAATCCCAGGGATGGGGGAGCCTGGTGGGCTGCCGTCTATGGGGTCGCACAGAGTCGGACACGACTGATGCAACTTAGCAGCAGCAGCAACTTGTCAAGGTCATGTGACCACTAAGTGTCAGACTAGGATTCGGGCCTGAGGAGACTGACAGTACACTGGAGGGAGAAGAAGACTGAAGCAAGTTGTTTAGGTTATTAAACTGTCGAGTAACTTTTTTATATCCTTTGGATCACTCTGACACGTGCTCTGCTTTATTCGCCATCTCTGGTCTCCACATCTCCTGTCTCCCTATTCCTTTCACCGATCGATATTGTTCACTGCTGCCATACTCCTGAAGACTAATTGCTCTGTGCTTTGACCTCACACCACACCTTCTGTGACTCCCCACAGTCTATTTAATACCTTGGTACATAAAACCTCCATAATCTGTTCCAATATACCTTCCTATCATAAGATTCCAGTTCTTTTCTCACAAATCCTTGCTCCTGTCAAACTAGATAACTTCCTGTCCTCAATATAAACGTTGCCATTTATGCTTCATTCTTCACCACTTACCGAGTACCTATGTGCCTGACATTGTGTTAAACACTGAAAATACAAGCATGAAAGAGACTCCCCGTTTTCTTAAAGAAGCTTAGACATACAGACAATGCAAACAAGTGATTTCAGTCAAGGAAATGGATTGCCTAACTAAGGCTGGTCAAAGTACAGTGGGAACCAAGACAAGATCTGAGTTTTCAGTTTACAATTGTGGGTTTTTTGCCTTTTTGCTGATATGCCTCCCACAACCTATACTTTCATCTTCCTATAACTATTTTGGTTGGCCAAAAAGTTCATTTGGGTTTTTCTGTGTAATGTTATGGAGAAAACCCAAGCAAACTTTTTGGCCAAACCAATATATCCCAGAAAATCAAGTTCAAACACCATTTCCTTCATGAAATCTTGCTCATAATCATCTGGATATGTTTCTTCCCCTCTTCTGTGAGTGCCCCCTCCAAAACTGTAGTGAAAATTCCTGATAAATAAATCAAAAATATATATTTCACTTTTTAACATCCTGAATGTCCATGCTCAGGAAGGTAAGAGAATCAGAAAATAAATTTGCCAAAATTCTGATGGTGATTTACAAGAGCCCAAGTGGTTGCAGCTATGATTCTTTCTAACTAATTTTACTGACTTTCCTTTCCTTATATGCACTTGTCTAGGACTAGGGTGTTTCATTGACTCACAAATGGAAGGAGAAGGGGGAAAGACCATAGAAGGTGTCTTGGTATGAACAGCCGAGGAAAAAGCACTAAAAAGGATATGTGTGTGTTGTGACAACAAAGCTGCCTGAAGTAAAATAAACTGGACTGTAGCAATAAAAGGCACAGGAAAAAGAAGGCTCACGAGGGTAAACCCCTGCCTTGAGATATAGCCAGGGATGTGCTGAAGGGCTTCCTAGGTAGTGTAGTGGTAAGGAATCCCCCTGCCAATACAGGAGGTGCAAGAGACCCTGGTTCAATCTTTGGGTTGAGAAGATCCCCTGGAGGAGGAAATGGCAACCCACTCCAGTATTCTTGCCAGGATAATCCCATGAACAGAGGAGCTTGGTGGGCTGTAGTCCATGGGGCAGCAGTTTCCAACGTTTTCGGCATCAGTGACTGGTTCCATGGACTCTGGGGGATGGGGGAAAGGGGTGATGGTTCAGGCAGTAATGTGAGCATTGAAGAACAATAGGGACCAATGGGGAGTGATAGGGAATGACAGATTAAGCTTTGCTAACCCACTGCTCACCTCCTGCAGTGCAGCCTGGTTCCTTACAGGGGGTTGGAGACCCCTGCTCTAGGGGACAAGATGATTAGGAGGCTGCCTCTAGCCAATCAGTCCTATTGCAGGTATCTGAATACATCCCAGACTTAGGCTTCTTGAGCCCAGGGGCCTTAGCAAATTCATTTCATCTTACAAATATCTAACACACTCCTTGGAGGTCCTCAGATATATTTGCTGAATACAAGTTAACTAAAAGAACAAACAGGCACTACCATGGCTATCAAGAGCAAATCTAACTCACTGTCATCAATAGTTTTCTAGAGCTTTTCTTTGACAGGAAGTATTGGCAGTGCTTCTGAGTACTTTATCATCCCAGTCAATGCTGCAATAAATCTCTGGACATGTCGAGTTTACAGTACTCCTAAGAAAATTGCTCACACCTTTCCTCTACTCCTTCACACAGAAAAGGAAGTAAAAGATGTTAATGATGGGATCTGAAGCAACAAGCCAAAGGACGGAGTGTTCCAAAAGTATGCCTGGCCTTGTACAACTTACAAAGTTTAATAGCCACTATAGGCTGGGTTCAGTGCTCAGAACACGGCCAAGCAATTACCGCCTGAGGCTCTGAGTGCCAAGAAGGCCACAAGGAAACCATTGCAGGAGCTTTCTGATTTCCTACTTGCTCTCTATTTATTGGCCCCCATGGCTTTCTATCCTAAGCCATGAAAACATTTTGTGAAAGAGAATATGATCCTGGGGAATTAACCGGACTCTTCCCTCTGCCCAGATAGTAAATCATGAGAGTAGACAGTCTACTGAATTTCTAGCCCTAGTCAGAGGCTGTGATGCAAACAATGGTAGTTTCTCTCCATAAAATAACTGCCAGAAAAAAAAAAAAACATATTGGATTTTTAGGACTGGAAAGAGCCCTACAATCATCTAAGGATAGCCGTGTTCAAGCTGTTTTAGTCATGAAGTTCTTGCTTCAGATAAAATTGTTCAGAACTTTAGTATAACTGAGCAAGTAAAAGTTATTGCTGGGGAAAGCATATGGAAGGCAATTGAGGCAGAATCTTAAAAGCTTCATAATGTAGTATTGGAATACAATGATTCTAATCTACTTTCTGATTTTACATATACAAATGGTCTATGAGAAGAGAAATGACTTGACCTCCACTTTATAGATAAGGATAGTGAAGCACAGTTTAAAATCACTTGTAAAGATTATACAGACAGTGCATCAGAGTCCCTTTAGAAAACAGATGGCACAGCTAACTTTGGATAATTAAAGAGGAGTTAATACGGGGACTATTACAAAGGTACAGGCAGGGTTTCCAAACAAACAAGGGATACTGCAGTCTCCTGGAGTTGGTAATTTAGGCCTGAAACGGGAAGGAGAGGAAATAGTTACGTGAACTTGTAAGGAGAGAATCATGTCCAAAAGGTCACCTAAGAAGACATGCAATTTATATTTGAAAGGCAGAGTTAGCCTTAGGCAACTCTTTAAGGACAAAACTAGAGGAACACATACACCATCTTCATTCTCTTCTTTCTTCCTGATCTCCTGCTAGGGCTACCATTGGCTGAACTAACTAGAAATCAAACAATAGAGGGCCTATCCAAGTATTACATTTAGACCAGCCTCCTGGAGCTAACAATAGGATGGAGAAGAGAAGAGAGTGGATCTGAAGGAACAAACTGAAGTTGTCTGCCACAGTTAACTGGTGCCAGAGACAGAATTATCCAGATACCTGATGGCAAAATCTATGTTCTGATCACAATGTGTTTCACATTCCAGGGTTTTGTTTTTTTTTTAACCATAAACTCTTAGGTAACTAAGTTAGCACTGACTATGATTTCTTCTTTATTATACCACAAACATATGTCTTGTCTCTGATCATTCTATAATTTAATTGAGAATGACCCCGCCAAGTATTCAGCAGTATTTCTAACTTCTCAGACAACTTTAATCATGTTTCCTTAATATAAATCTAGGCTAGCATAAAGACTCCATCTTTTAATAAATAATTAACTATGGTATTTCAGTTCATATACCTGCCGTGTATCAGTTCATCTTCACCCTATGAAATATTTAATATTTTAAAGAATGTTTAGCAATACAGGGGACCCCACTTGCTTAACCCAATGGTTCTTTTTCTTGCTAAGAACAGATACTAACTGGATGCTTCTCAGCATAGTCAACAACTTCCAAATGATTAGTTAGCACATGAGAAGAGGCCCATATTTCTCTGTATAGTGAAGGAGAAAAACATAGAAAAAGTCTGTGAGAATCTACGAACATAAGCCTGGATGGCTTAATACATTGAATGCCATTTTTAAAGAACTCTCATCGCTTAATACATTGAATGCCATTTTTAAAGAACTCTCATCTGAAATGAGTCACTTTTACAACAGGCCAAAAAAAAAAAAAAAAAAAAAAAACATGCTAAAACAAAATACCTCTTTGTTCAAGGGAATAAATCTTAGTTAAATCTGAAAATGTGTAATATGAGGTAGATAGTTGTATGTTGTTACAAAATGAATATAATTTCACAATGAAACTACTTAAAAATACCTGTTGGATGGACATCTTAACATTCTCTTTGTGTTATACAGGGATATATTCTACAAGCAACCTGTGAGAAGAACTTTTATTCAAGAAGCTCTTCTCCCTCCCAGCGAAGAAGATAAAAGATGTAAACAGAGACAAAAGAAAGAGAATGGGGAGGGAAAGGGCAGAGTACGAACTTTGCTCAGAAAACAAAACTGATGTGAAGGTACTGTGAAACATGGAACAGAAATTCTCCCTTATATCACACTTTATTAGGTCAAGGTGTTTAGAAATCATCCAATGCCTTCCCATGAAACTTGCAGACTGAAAAACAAACTCCTTATCAAGAGCAACAAAATGCCACCTGGTCAACTCAGTGCCTTTCTCCCACCTAGTTCCTTGCCTCTCTCACCCTTGTTCACCACACTGCAGTCCCCTGGTCTACGTGCAGTTCCTTGGATAATCCAAGCTCATTTCTGCCTCAAGACCCCCGCACAGAACTCTCTGTCTGGAATGCTGCCACCCAACCTGCCTCATGAGTCGTTCTGACCCATCCTTTAGAAATAGGCTTACATAAAGACTTTCCCTGAAAACTTTATTTAAAGTAGGTCCCTTCTGTTATTTTTTTAGCTCTGTTCCTTATGTTTGTTACCTTAGTGTTTTTGAACTTTATAGTTGCATCCATTTTATTTATACCCCAATTTGTCTGTTCTGTGCCTAGCTACTATACTGGGATATGAGTGCTGTAAAAGCAAAAACTATCTCAATTTTGGTCACAGGTATATCCCCAGGGCCTACTACAGTGGCAACCATACAATGAATATTCTATAAATATTTGAGGAATAAATGAATGGCAGCTCTGGAGAAAGCTTTTATTTTGTCTCTAGCCTATAAATTTCTTCAATCTTAACTCCAGGACCTTTAAATCAAAAGCATATGAAATTCTGTGGCAGTCTAATTTATAGGTAATAATCACCGAATCTTATTTGAACACCAACTTGCTGTGTCTAGACATGTGTAGGTGTAGTTTTAAACCTCACAAAATCCCAATAGATTAGTATCAGCCCCATTTTACAACTGAATAAAATGAGTATTTGATGGATTTAGTTATTCCAGTGGAGAAAAGTGTATTAAAATGGCAAGTTCTGGAAATGTTATGATAGATGATTTTCAAATATCTTTTTCAACATTCCAAGTAACCAGTGTGATTCAGATATGCGCTCTGGGGAGAAGCATTCCTGAGAAACAGCCATGATAACCTGGAAAGAAAAGACCAGAGTCAAGGACACTAGAATCAGATCCCTTTTCTTCACTGCTCCTATGATGGTGATAAGATCTCTTCTCTCTCTTACATGATCTCAGATGCTTCACCTGTCCAAGGAGGCATTGGGACTAGATATGCAACCTGGAGATATATCAAACCTAGAGATCTGCCATCAGGTTTAAGAAAAGGCCTCATAGAACAAATACTCTGGTCAACACTTGCTATTCTTTTCTTTTTGACGATAGCCATTTTGACTGGTGTGAGGTAATATCTCATCATGATTTTAATTTGCATTTATCTAACCCAACCAGTCCATTCTGAAGGAGATCAGCCCTGGGATTTCTTTGGAAGGAATGATGCTAAAGCTGAAACTCCAGTACTTTGGCCAACTCATGCGAAGAGTTGACTCATTGGAAAAGACTCTGATGCTGGGAGGGATTCGGGGCAGGAGGAGAAGGGGGTGACAGAGGATGAGATGGCTGGATGGCATCACTGACTCTATGGACGTGAGTCTAAGTGAACTCCAGGAGGTGGTGATGGACAGGGAGGCCTGGCGTGCTGCGATTCATGGGGTCGCAAAGAGTCCGACACGACCGAGCGACTGAACTGAACTGAACTGAATGATTAGTGGTGTTGGGTAACTTTTCTTCTGTCTGTTAGTCATCTGTATATCTTCTTTGGAGAAATGCCTATTCAGGGCCTCTGCCCATATTTTAATCAGGCTGTTCTTTAACACTAATATGAGTTCTTTATATATTTTTAATATTAAACCCTTATCTGATATATCCCTTTGGCAAATATCCTCTCCCATTCAATAGGCTGCCTTTTCGTTTTGTTGAGGGTTTCTTTTGCAATGCAAAACTTTTAAGTTTGATTAGGTCCCATGTATTTATTTTTGCTTTTGTTTCCCTTGCCTGAGGAGACAGATCCAAAAAATATTACTAAAACCGATGTCAAAGAATATACTGCCTATATTTTCTTCTACAAGTTTTATGGTTTCAAGTCTTACACATAGATTTTATAATAACTTCCTATGGAATATAATCTATAAAAATATCAAATTGTTATACTGTACACTTGAAACTAAAATAATATTTTAAGTCCACTAAACTTCAATAAAAACAGAAAAAAACAAAATATATTTTGGCATGATATTGATTGCCAGGAACTGTACTTTCTGAAAACTTTCCTTGATAGATAATAAGAGATCACAATATTGTGTTTTGAGTGTAGGGAATTTAAAATTAATGCTGACAGACAAGAGGAGTTACTAGCTCATATTAAAGTGGTAGTGGTAGGGTTGAGATAGGAAGATTCAGGAATATATTTGAGTTAATAGAGAACTGAGTGCAAAAGAATTGAATTGAAATTCAATTTAAATACCAAGAGAGATCTATGTTTTGTTTTTCACACCTTAATTAGAAAAAAAATGTAATATAACATCATCAAAAATAAAGTTAACATACTAAAAATATTAATTCTGGCACATTTCTACATTCAACAGAAAGCTATGGCTACTCGGGAAGAATACGAGAATGACAGATTTCTCACCCATACAATGAAGGAGTTGAAGCTGAGAGTCCATTACATCCCCTTAGGGCCTTAGTACTTGTGATTCTGAACTTCATAAGTGCTTATTTGGCATTTCATATGGACTTCATCTCAGCATGGGCAGAGAAAATTATACAAAATAAGAAAACATCATCCCTGCCCTCAAAGGGACTCTAATCTAATTATAAGACTATAAGAATCCAGCTGCAATGCAGGAGATGTGGGTTCAATTCTTGGTTCAGGAAGATCACCTGGAGTAGGAAATGGCAATCCACTCCAGTAATCTTGCTTGGGAAATCCCATGGACAGAAGGAGCCTGACGGGCTACAGTGTATGCAGTCACAAATGAGTTAAACATGACTTAGTGACTAAACCACAAACAATAAGCAAGCAGTAGACTAAACTGAAAGCAAAATGTATAATTTTAATGTTCCCCTATTTTATCATATAAATCCAAACATACTTACTAAAAGCCTGATTTTTTTTTCACATAAAATGGTAAGATTTGGGATTTTTACAACATTATATGTAGTAATATCTTGGAGTAAAAAGTAAAGGATAATTGTTTATATTATGATGACCAAACAGTGCATTTGAATGGGAACAGGTTTAGAATGTAATTGAAAAGTTACATTTGAAGGAAAGAGAGTTCTCTTTTATGATGGACATAATGACAACAATGGAAAATAAAGGAGAATAAATGACTCTGGCTTTGAAGAATGAGCAAAGGTGGTGGGATTAAAATGTCGAATATTGCATAAACCCAAATGATCATCACAATAGTGAAGGTGACCTGGGATAAGTATTAAATATTGAAAGATAAATTTCCTCCAAATGGAAAATATACATAGGAAGATGGAAAACAGTATCAATAATTGCTAGGAGGCAGATTATGCTCAGAAACTTCCCTTTTTGTGAACTTGTGTTCATAAAATCTGAAAACTCTGCTGGAATTATCCCTTCAGGAATACATTTCTCTTTGTTAACAGACTGCCAGGAAAATCAAGATTTTGAAAAATGTTGAATTAATGAAGACAAATATTAAAATTTAAAATTACCCAGTATTTTAAAGTAAATATAATGCATATTTTAAAATTAAATCAGGCTCTTAGAAGATCAAATAGATGAATTGGGTTAATTAGAATCTAACTTTTAAAATGAGGGAGGAAAAACCCAGTTCATTATCATCATATGACAGGAATTCTCACATCATGGGTAAAAAGTAGTACTGCTTTTTCTGAGAAAAATATCCCAGGTATTTTAATTTTTATAAAAAAAACTTTTTACCCACACAGAAAAAATATATAAGATGTCAACAAAGCAGACATAACTTAAAATTTTATGCATAATGGAAAGAAACAAAAGTATGAAAAATTATTCATGCATTCATTCATCCAACAAATACCTCCTGAGCATTTCTATGTGTCAGGACTATGATCAATGGTGATGGGCAATGGTGTACCACTGTCATTGTTTCCAGCATACACCTGGCATAAAATCACTGACTCATCAATCTACTGGAGCCTGGTGGGGAGGAAGGGGTCGGATGGCAACTGTTGAAAAGAATAGCGCAGGATGGCTTTCCCTCCTTCCTTGCTCAAGGAAGAATTCCATAATTAATCACTAGAGTCCATCCCCACTGTTTCTGCATGATTCCAAAATACCATCTCAATACAATATTTCAAAAAGCCACTGCCAATCTCACTGAATTACATGTGAAGTTTGAATCTTCATCCTGTATTTTGCTGTTTTTATTTGCTCTTCCATATCTCATATTCAACCATTTGACCTGATCAAATTATCAAGCAAGACTTTAGGCACAGTGAAGAAGAAAACAGGCCCAAGCTAAAATCAATACTGAGTGTAGGAAAGTTAGTTAAAAGGAAAGAGTAGTTTACATTCACTGAGATAGTGTCAGCTTTTGGAGTAAACTATGTTCTTCTATATAACATTGTCTTTTGGAGTGAATAGTATCTGAACTACAATGATTATGGTTTGGAAAGAGAAGCAGAGATGAGATTAATTACAGAGCTATCTTTCAAACACTTATCTCATTTCTGTTATCCACCTTTATCTGTTATCCATCTCAAAATTTTCCCTGAACATGCTGGGCTTCCTCATGCGTTTATATCAGTTATGCCCTTCATCTGAACCCCTCCTCTGCCTTCTTCACTGCTTGGTGAACTGCCTGCCCATTAAACCTAAATCACTATCGTAACTTGCAGGAAGCTTTATTCAACAGTCACTCCTTGCCACTTCCATGATATTTAACACCTCTATTTTATCACTTATCAATTATGTTTAATCATTTGTCTTCTTGTTCCTTAGGTCTAAAGTGAGTGGCCTTCTTTATCTTCAGACTACTAATACTCAATAGTGCACATACCACCTAGCAGGGTGTTCAAAAGTATGATTTGATTGAATAAATAATTGCTTAAATCGCAGTATATGATACAGGGTTTTCACCATCTTTGTTTTTCTCATGTTTCCTAATGCTCACATTATAAGCTTAAACTACTAAAGAGTTTAAAGACATCACTTGATGGGGTTTCTAAAATATTGTATTGGCTATAAGGAGCCCAGATCAAAATGACCAATTTCTTGTGACTGATAACCGGAACAAGTAATCCTGAGAACTGATGGATGAGTTTCTGTACTTGAAAAAAATTATGTTTAGCTTGGAAGATTAGTGTCCCCCCTTGAAACACAAGCCTCTTTTCAAAGAACCTATTCTTCTAGATGTTTACTGGTTTGTGAGTTGTTTGTACTTTCTGTATCTTTTTGGCCATATCATTCCAGGGTCATTCGACTTGTGATGAGCAGAGATAAATGATTCTAAAAATATTGCCTCTGAATTCATGAGACATCACTATACTGGGCCTGTACTCATGAAGGTTGGTGACAGTAAGGGAACACTGCAAGCCACAATGAAGGCATCATAGAAAGTCTCAAGTTCCATTTCAAGTAATTTCAACATAAAGCATCCTTCAGCTTGACAGTCATTCTCAATGGCCTTGACACATTTAATGAAAACCTTGTATGATCCACTATGTTGTTGAAGTTTATTATTCACAATTCTGTGAGAGGGTTAGAGCATCATCTTTAAAGATGAGGAATTTCCCTGGCAGTCCAGTGATTAGGACTCTGTGCTTCCACTACAAGGGGCACAGTTTCGATCCTTGGTGGAGGAACTAAGATCTCATATACCATGTGGTATAGTTGAATGTAAATTATTAAAATAAAGATGCTGCTGCTGCTAAGTCACTTCAGTCATGTCCGACTCTGTGCAACCCCATAGATGGCAGCCTACCAGGCTCCACCGTCCCTGGGATTCTCCAAGCACAAACACTGGAGTGGGTTGCCATTTCCTTCTTCAATGCATGAAAGTGAAGTCACTCAGTTGTGTCCGACTCTTCGTGACCCCATGGATTGCAGCCTACCAGGCTCCCCCGTCCCTGGGATTCTCCAGGCAAGAACACTGGAGTGGGTTGCCATTTTCTTCTCCAATGCATGAAACTGAAAAGTGAAGGTGAAGTCACTCAGTCGTGTCCGACTCTTAGCGACCCCATGGACTGCAGCCTACCAGGCTCCTCTGTCCATGGGATTTTCCAGGCAAGAGTACTGGAGTGGGGTGCCATTGCCTTCTCCAAAAATAAAGATGAGTAAACTGATATTCAAAAGCTAAGGCTATTGTCCAAGATTTTCCTCCAGAAAATTGTGGAACCTAGACTTTAACCCAACATCATAAATTACCAGCCAGAAATCACTACTATTATCGAGGGAATTATTATTGCTAGAAAGCATCACTGTTATTGCTACCAGATTCAAAGATCTGTTTCTGTGCTGATCGGGCTCTCATGTACCCAATCAACAAACAATGAAAACGACAGTAATCCTAGAAAAAATGAAGACAAAGTCTCTTTTCTAACATTCAATGAGAAAACTACAGGTACTAATAGATGTGAAAAGGGATTCAAGCAAATTAGAATAATGTGTAAAAAAGATTTTCGGTTTTCACACAGGCAAAATTTTAAAAGATTGATATCTAGTGTTAGAGAAGTTATAAAGGGAAATATACTCTTACACTTTTTTAGTGTGAATAAATCATTCTAACACTTTTGGAGGATGATCTGACAGTACACATCAAACTTCAAACGGGTAGAGTCTTTGACTACCCATTCCAGTCTTCAGAATCTTTCCAACAGAAATGTTTGAACACGTTCTCAAAAGCCTACATTCAAGAATGTTTGCTGGGGCACTATTTATAATAATGAGAAAACAGAAATATCCAAAACATCCATTAATAGAAGACTGGTGAAAGATATCACAAAGCATTCATATTATGGAATAGTAGGGAGCCACGTAAAATATAAAGTGGATATGTGGCACTAACATGGAATGAAGAAAATATATTAGTGAGGAAAATAATTTTAGAACAAATGCTTAATATGATACATACATATGCATACAAATACACATAATCACACTCACACAACACAAACTCATATGCCTGCATGCACAACCTAAAGGAACACACACCAAACGTGAATGGCAGATAGCTCTGGGAAAATGAATTGGAATTAAATTGGAATAGATGAGGAAAAACCTTATCCTTTTAGTATATATTTTTGTGTTTTGGATTTTTAACCATTAACATGTATTACCTCTGTAAAAAACAAATTGTAATTAAAAGTCTTAGAAAACATTGGCCACCTCATGCAAAGAGTTGACTCATTGGAAAAGACTCTGATGCTGGGAGGGATTGGGGGCAGGAGGAGAAGGGGACGACAGAGGATGAGATGGCTGGATGGCATCACTGGCTCGATGGACATGAGTCTTAGTGAACTCCAGGAGTTGGTGATGGACAGGGAGGCCTGGCATGCTGCGATTCATGGGGTCACAAAGAGTTGGACACGACTAAGCTATTGAACTGAACCTCTCCTTAATTTTGCTTCACAGTTTAGGCCACATATTGCCATCTATCATGTGACTTTAACTTTCTAACCAGCCTGCAGGGAAGGTAGAACAGGTGCTGTCAGCCCTCTTATGGATGGGTAGAAACCTAGGAAGGGCTTCCCTGGTGGTTCATTGGTAAAGAATCTGACTGATAATGCAAGAGATGTGGATTCAATTCATTGGGTTGGAAAGATCCCCTGGAGAAGGGAGTGGCAACCCACTCCAGTATTCTTGCCAGGATAATCCCATGGACAGAGGAGCCTGACAGGCTACAGTCCAGGCAATTGCAAAAAAATCAAACAGGACTTAGTGACTACACGACAATAAACCTACAAAGAGTGGTGATTTGCCCAAGATTACAGGTTTCTGTTAGAAATCTCTGATTGTCTGATGGAAGCTGAGGCTCTGAACCTTCTATAAACCTACAAGGCAACCCAGCCCTCTCAGAGATGTCCTGTGTAGTCCAAAATGGCAGGATCTTTATTAGTAACAGCTGTGTCAGGATCTCAAACAACAGACAGCCTGCAAAAGCCAGTCCACACTGGTCAACTGAGGGAAAACCAATGTCTTTTTACTCAAGTACTCAACTCATAGCAACAGCACTGCCAGTTATGCTTACTATCGGTTCTAAGAACAATGAAATAGATGTTCGATCAACCCTGCCTCCCACCAAAAAGTTCTATTTTCAGAGAAAATAATATCCTTTTAAAGTGAGTAAGTTCAGAAAATGATTAAGGTGATGTTTTGTGGGCAATCGAGAGATTCTTCCCTTCCTTCCTTCCTCTTTCTTTCCTTCCTTCCTTTCACTGGGAGCCTTAAAATGGCACATTTGCTATGGGCAAAAATTAGTTTTTCTAGGAGATAAGGATTCACTTTTGCTGCCTCTGTTTGTGTCTGTGCAGTTGAATAAATGAATCCATGCCTCGAAGTATCCAATTCCAGCCCCATCACATACTGGCTGTTTGACTTGAGCAAGGGTCATCCTTTACTTCTCCATTTTCTCATCTGTTAAATGAGGAGAGAAAAAAGCCCATCTCACGAGGTGCTGTGAGGAATAGATGAGACAGACCATGATGCTCATACAGCACAGAGATATATCACATGCCAACTCAGCAACTGTGCTACTAGCTCTTATGATTGCTTACATTTTTATTGGAGTATAATTGATCGACAATGTTGTGTCAGGTTCGGGTGTACAGCAAAGTGAATCAGCTATATTATACATATACATATATTCACTCGTTTTCAGATTCTACATGGGAAACATGTAGAATTACAGAGTATTGAGTTCAATTCCCTGAGCCATGTAGCAGGTCCTTATTAGTTATCTGTTTATGTTTATTTAATTATCTATTATAATTTATTAGTTATATTTATTAGTTATCTATTTATATGGTAGTGTTTTTGTGTCAGTCCCAACCTTCTAACTGATCTCTCCTTCCTTAACTTCTCCCCCCCATAACCATATATTTATGTTCTACATCTGTAACTCTATTTCAGTTTTGTAGATAAGTTCATTTGTAGGCTTTTTGTTAGATTCCATATATAAATGATTTCATCTGATATTAGTCTGACTTAGTTCGCTCAGTATGAGAATCTCTAGGTCCACCCATGTGCTGCAAACAAATAGCTCTTAATATTATTAATGAAAGTATTTTACTACTAGTATAGTTACCATTGTCATTATTGTATTCTAAGGGGTCTAAATGCTGTTAAACATTTGGAGATATCCTGCCTGTTTATTAGAACCTTCTTTCCCTGACTTCATTGTAATGTGGATCTCTTTAATTCAACAGATACATCCCTTATATTTAAGAAGCAGGTTCTGACTTTCACCAAAGAGATTCTAAGGTTAGAGAGACTAAATCCGTCTTTTTGTTTGAAGACTCTAAAATGATGCATAATATTTATAAAGTCTTTGCTGTGTTATTGGACTCCAAAAACTGCCCTACGAACTGGAACTGAAGATCCCCACCTGTGCTAGTGCTGTGTGCTAAGTCATTTCAGTGTGTCTGACTCTTTGCCACCCTTTGTATTGTAGGCTCCTCTGTCCGTGGGATTCTCCAGACAAGAGTACTGAAGTGGGTTGCCATTTCCTCCTCCAGGGGATCCTCCCCATCCAGGGATCGAACCTGCATCTCTTAGGTCTCCTGCATTGGCAGGAGGGTTCTTAACTGCTGGGTCACCTGGGAAGCCCAAAGTGAAAGTGAAAGTTAGTTACTCAGTCATGTCCCATGAACTGTAGCCTGCCAGAATCCTCTGTCCATGGAATTCTCTAGGCAAGAATACTGGAGTGGGTTGCCATTTCCTTCTCCAAGAGATCTTCCCCACCCAAGGATAGAACCTCCTGCGTTACAGGCAGATTCTTTACCGTTTGAGCCACCAAATATCCCCAGGTACCTCAAATTCAGTATGTTCAAAAGACATTCACCAGCTTCCTTCCTCCTCACATACTTCCCCCAGTTTCTTCCTCTAGCCAGTAGCCTGAATGTGCTGCTAATAATTCTGATTTGAATCTGAAATTTTAAGCAATCCCTCACCCAGCAGGCCCAACAAGTCATATGTAAAATCTTATCAATTTTGTTTCCTGATCTCTCTCCCATCTACCCCACCACCTCATCATTCCTGTCTCACTACTTTATTTCAGAACTTCAACGCTTTTTGCCTGAACTATTGCCATAGCTTTTCCCCACTCTCCCCAACTCTAAATTCCTGCATTTTATTTCACTGTCCAATTGTTCTTTTTGAAGTACTAAAGTTATAATGTCCCTCATCTGTTCAATAACAACCTCTCCCTTCTCCCTGCCAGCTGTCTTACAAATTTGAATTCCTATCCTGGGTCTAAGATCCTCCAAGCTCATGTTCTAAGCCTGTATTCTAGTTTATACTCTATCTTGTAACTGTTCTTCAGACAAAAGAAAGAATATAATGTCCCACAAACTTAGGAATGGTTCTGTACCTCTGGATTTTTATAATTCCTTCAGCCTATAATTATATGTCTATATATCTAAAACCTAACAATTACTCGTGGTCCAGCCTAGTATCACCCTGATCCTCAAAGCCAAAGGTAAACTCTTCTTATTCTAATCTCCCGCAACAGATATTGCTTTATGCTATTATAATTACTCAAATCTGTTTTTCTCCTATATGAGGATACAAGATCCTATAAGGTAGGTTCGCGAATGTTTCATTTTGGCATCCTCATACTATCTAAGGGGCTTCCCTGGTGCCTCAGACAGTAAAGAATTTGCCTGCAATGAAAGAGACCTGGGTTTGATCCCTGGGTTGGGAAAATCCCCTGGAGAAAGGAATGGCTACCCGCTCTAGTATTCTTGCCTGGAGAATTCCATGGACAGAGCAGCCTGGAGGGCTACAGTCCATGGAGTCATAGAGAGTCAGACACAACTGAGCGACTACACTTTTGCATACTATCTAAAACTGTCTTGAAAATTGTAGGTACTCAACAAACTGAGAACTTCTATTTTGAGTGGCTTAAATTAGGAATACTAGCTACAGTATTTATGCATCCATGCTTACTGGCTCAGTCGTGTCAAACACTTGTGACCCCATGGACTATAGCCCATCCAGCTCCTCTAAGAGAAACCCAAGCTACAGTGTGACCTCTCCCAAAATTACTTTCTTTGCTTTACATATCCAGGAACATTAACATCATTTTTGGATGAATCACACTTCTGTGTTTCTCAATCATTCTTAACCTAAGCCCTCTTTGATAGGTGCAAATCTGATATGTCATATGTAATATGATATTCCTTTACTCAACATTTACCATAGTATTCTAACACCTCTCAATACCCAAGAATAGAACATAGGATTAAGTTTTAATTTCTATAGTTTGTATTATATGACACAACTTAGTTTTGTCTCCCAATTTTGAAAGTATTATTTTCAGTACTTTCTGAATGTCCCTTATGTTGAAAAATTGCTGTTACAGTCAGTGTATGTGTGCTGAGTTGCAATCTACTCTGCAACCGCATGGACTGGGGCCTGCCAACTCCTCTATCCATGTAACTTTTCAAGCAAGAATACTGGAGTGGGTTGCCATTTCCTACACCAGGGGATCTTCCTGACCCAGGGATTGAATTTGTATCTCTTGTGCCTCCTGGATTGGCAGACGGATTTTTTATCACCACACTACCTGGGAAGCCTCCATTACAGTTAGTGGTTTAGTTGCAAAGTCGTGTTTGACTCTTGCAAACCCACAGACTGCAGCCTGCCAGGCTCCCCTGTCCATGGGGTTTTCCAGGCAAGAATACTGGAGTGGGTTGCCATATCTTTCACCAGGGGATTTTCCCAACCAAGGGATCCAACCCTGGTTGCCAGCATTGCAGGCGAATTCTTTACTGATTGAGCTACCAGGGAAGAATAGTACGGTCAGGGTGTACCCACAAATGTTGAACATCGGTGATGACTCCTGCCTTGGCCTGAGATGGTGCATGGGCTTATACACTCTCATTTGCAAGAATGTGCTCTTATACACTCTCATTTGCAAGAATGTGCTCTCACTCTATTCACTTGGCCTGGTATACACTTCTGACTTTTACTTCCCATTCATAACAGGGCAACAACAACAGAATTTAACCAATCACACTGATGACTGGCGAGCCTTTGTAGATTTTATGAATTAGTGATAAAGTGGAACAAATCTGTAAAATAAAGGAAAACATCTCATCAAATTTATTCATTTATTTTGACAAGAGCAATTTTGTTTTAATTGCTTATGATAGCATCTCAGGAAATGTGCTGCAGCATGTTTTCCCAAATTAATTAGGCCCCCTTTTCCCACCAAGGACTTCTGCTTACACAAGAAAAAGAAAATAGAGGACAAAAACCCCACAAATTTAGTCATTTTTAGGACTTCAGGAGAATATATGAAAATTTTTTTAAAAGACAGTGTCTGTTCCTTTTGAGTAAATACTCTATAAGCTCATTTGGAGAGAAAATTAGGTATTGCTCTTAAAAGATAAATTTGGATATGAATTGAGTTTGCTTCTCTATGTGAAAAGTGTTTTGAAATGTGCTCTAAGAGGAAATAGTTTCAACTAAACTGTTTTTACTAATTCATAGACTTTCAGGACTAAAAGTAATTGAAAAACTGTCTAATCTAATATACTAATAGATGCAATATTTTCTATTTTACCTCCCATGTATTACCTTATGAAAGAACTGAATCCCAATGCAGTTGAAATGAAGACTTTTGTTTCCATTTAGAATGTCTTATTTTTTGACTGGTTTCATATTAATACACTGGAGGAAGTATAACATATCACTTAAGAAAAAGATTCTGAAGACCCAGATAACTGGGGTCATATCTCATCTTCACCATTTCCCACCCATATAAACTTAAATAAGTTCTGAACCTCAGTCTATGATATTATTTAAATGTAGATAATGATAATATATTCCTCACTGTATTGTTCTGAGAATAAAATGAGGTAAGGTACATAAAGTGATTGACAGAGTATCTGGCATTATAAGCACTAATATACATAAACTATTTTTAGGAAGTTGAGAACCACACATTAGGAGAAGCTTGATCCAAGCACAGAACTCAGAATGTGGATCCACTCGCTGAGTTGGAACAAATTAATTAAGTCTCCTAATACCCTTATTTCTCACCCTACAAAATGGAGTTGAATGGCTAACCAAGAAGAAAAATCTACATTAGATGAATTTAGGTCCATCATAAATGTCTAGGACTCTATCTTACAGCACTTAATCACAATATCCATTATCTTTATTTTGTGTGTAGAGCAAAATACATCATCCTTGCTGAGGCATCATAGCATACTTTAACTTGTTAAAGCCCTTCTCTGACCTTGGTAAAAGATTTTTACTTGACTGAGTTTTGTGTTTCAATTAACACAGTGGCACTGATTCAAATCTACTGCATTTTTTTAAACTGGCACTTTAGCAAACTCAATTAGGATTATGGCTAAAGTTCCATACTCTAAAGTTACTTCCCCATCATACTCTTTCAGCAAACAGAAAACTATCATATTATGGGTTGACCACAGGCACAAATTACATCTGCATGATAAACTGCCTGGCATCAGGTTGTACTGTGAAAACATTTTTCTGTTTATATAAAATATTATATAATGATACTTAAATTTTTATTTCTCTTTAAAGCAAAACACTCCCCTTTTGTTCATGAGTGGTAATGGCTTCTGGATAACTGAAAGCTGATTTCTAAATGTGAATAATACATTTGTCTTAACTTTCATTCTCAGTGCTGCTGAGTAAACATACTTAAGGAAATTATATATCTGTATCTGACAAATTAAAGAAGAATGTAATTGTATTTACATTTTAAAAGATTTAAAAATTTGAGCAAACTCAAATAACCAACACTTTATTTCAATAATTGATTTAAAACTTGTTTTGACTGAGTTGAAGCTTTTGATTCTTTCTTTTCTCCCTCTCCTCCCCATATATAATTTTGATTGAGATATTCCCTTGAATTGTTTTATGCTCTAGACTCTGCGTATGGTCTTTGTCAGATTTTATGCCTCCTTACAGCCCAAAGAGAAATAGACATGATTGTGGATTCCACAATTAATACACTTGCTCTGCAGAGAGCCCCATGTGAGGTATTCAGAAAGAGAAATATGAATGACATGGTCCTGCTCTCCAAGATTATCCATCACACTATGATCTCTTCTCTCCTATACATTGACCATGAGAAGCTGCTCAGCTGTGTCCAACTCTTTGCAACCCCATGGACTGTCCATGGGATTTTACAGGCAAGAGTACTGGAGTGGGTTGCCATTTCCTTCTCCAGGGGATCTTCCCAACCCAGGGATTGAACCCTGGTCTCCTGCATTGCAGGCAGATGCTTTACCATCTGAGCCATCAGGGAAGCTTTGTATTAAGCTACATGAAATAAATTTCCCTATTTTTTCCTGCCTGGTAACCTACATTCTCATCTGTTGTAATATATAAATGAGAAAACAATATTCTGTACACACATTTGAATTAGCTTTTTTTTATTTTCTTCAAAAGCAGTGTGGTAATCATACAGCAACAGGCGCTGAATTTACAGTAGTACAACTATGATAAATTTTGCATTTTTATATTATAGAGCTATGATACATACCTTCTTAGAGCAGTCAGAGCCAGCCATCTAAACTTTCGAAGAGGTGGACACAGAGTAGCCCAACAGATTATATACAACTCAGAAACTGGAGCTCTCTATCCCTACTTTCTACTACCAAGTCAGAAAAGTTCTTATTTGGATTTATATGGGGAACAAGAAAACTAAACAAAGTAAAACAATAATATACACCACCAACAACACAAGAACATATGTCCTAGAATATGCACAAGTACCCAAGATATTTTATGTCACTTAAATATTGTAGTTTATAGTTGAATAAATCACTAGATAATTTTGCATCTGTTTATTCCCCCACAGTAGATGTCTATATTATGTCGAATCTCTTCTGCTCCAACAAACTGAGAGTAATACATGAAAAAAAATCTTGATTGTTATTATTATTAGTGCTTTATTATATTATTCTAGGAAAATAATAAAACTGTGGTTCAGATTCAATTAATTTAAAATTTTTGACATGACTAAGGAGTAGACTAAAGATAAACTTTGTCACAATCATGAAGAAAGTGTTTGTAATCAAAACTGCAAAAAATATGTCTAATCTACTGAAAACTTTTAGTGACTCCATCATTTGTTTGCAAATAGGAGTTTCTAATTACAAATAAATCTGAAATAATTCTGTAATAGGCCCTCTACTACAAAGAATTTGTTAGCAAGGAATTTGAGAAGTAGTCAATCTAAGCACTGAGAAAAGGAAACTAAAGGAACAACATTTATTTTTAGCACAATCTAGATATTTTGCTGGAATCTCGGCCTAGTTACTCTGAGTACAAAGCCTAAAAATCAATTTTAGTACTTAGAAAAATAATAATAAAATGGCATTTGAGGCAAATCATTTTTATAATAGCTTTAACCAGTATTTAAGTATTTGACAGTGAATGCTAACCAGACCACAGTGGGGAGCAAAGACCATCTGATGACAACATGGCTCCAGCATAACCCAATGCCTTATCAGCTCCACTACTGTGAGGTGATTTCCCTTCCCATGCCCAGCATATATACACATCACCAATCAACTGTGTCACTCTTTTCCATCAAGCTCAGACTATAGTCTCTGAATCTTTCTATAGACATCTGTTGAAGAAAAAAAGAATGGAGTTAGTCGAAGAGATGAACCTTATTTGCTACTTCCATCTTGAGATTAAATCATGATAACCCTTTCTGAATCGCTGATAAACTTTCATACAGAGACTCAGTAAACTCTGTTCCAGGCAGGGTGCATGAGTGTTGAAATGGGATGGGGTTTACATGAGTAGGTCTAACTAAGAACTCTAGATGTGTCTTTACCATTCAAAGCTATTATTTACAGAAGAGAGACCCAAACTCTCCCACTCTGGACTTCTCAAATATGCCATGGAATACTTTAGACACAAGTGTCAAAGCACAGAGCTGCTTGTCACTTCATTGTAAATCTATGAATGTGTATATCCCCTCATAGCCAGAAAAAAAAAAAATTATAAGAAAAAATAAAGAGCATGTAAGTCATATATAAGTGCATTATCTGACTTGCACAATAACTACTTAGTTCAAACTTCCAGTCCCATAGAGAAAATGCCTTTCTAAACAGCTCACCTCTGGAGCCCCAGGCAGCAAAGACCATTTTAAGTTTCTTCACCTGGGAATGCCCTGAATCACTCAAACTGTGTTTCAGAGATCAGTAGCATTAGTATCACCTGGGAGCTTGTTAGAAATGCAAAAATCACTGCCCTCATTGAGACCAACTGAATCAAATTCTGCATATTAACAGGCTATTGAACAAATCTGCATGCACACTAAAGTTTTAGAAGCACTTATCTAGACTTGCAGATGCCCAGACCCAAGAGAGATATTACAGAATTTTAATACAAATTTTCAAAAATTTTCTTTTCTAGATTCTACAGTGTAGACCAAATTCTGCTCTGTGGAACAACAACAACAAAAAAAAAATCCCAATGAGATTCTCTGAAAAGAAATGAGAGATAGAAAGGGGGACAGTTATGTTTAAAAACATGAAAGCCCATACACGAACCTTTTGGAAATTCACTATATACATTAGCATAGTATAGGCTCTAAAAAGTACCATCACAAAGAAACTAGTTTCTCTTTGTTTAACTTACTCTTTCAAAAAATGACTATTAACTGGTTATGAGCCCCTTTGGGAAAACTGCTAAAAACTAATTTCCTGCAGCCCACAAAACTCTGCAGCACATGAAAGCCTCCTACTTCATCTTTGGGACCTATATTATTCAAAGACAAAGGTATAGTGAAGTCCTTTTGGTATATCTGAAAGCTTAAAATAAAAGAAAAATGAAAATCTTGGCTAAGGCCCCAGAATAACCTGTATCAAAGTGAATTTTTGCTATATAAGACTGTATTCACAAGCTCCTATTTATTTGTCTGGAATCAAAGTGCAGATACAGATCTAGAGTTGGAAACTGAACCATGTCAAAAAGGTAGCCACATCCTAAAAACATAATAAAAGATTTTGATGGTCTCTGCTCCACGCTTTAGAATTAGTTCTCAGGGTGATCTTACTGCTCAAGATGACTCACAAATACTGAGTTCTGTCCTTATCTTTATGAGTATCTTTGCAGGTTCACAATAAAAACATCATTGCTCCCTGAAAACTGTAGTCAGGAAGCTACTCAAATGTAGGGTACTACCCAACACTCAAATGGATTAACGATTCAGTACCACCCAAATCTATATATTTAAAGAAAGCAGATAGAACTTGAGACAGGGTGAAACAACACCTGAATGAGAAAGCAGGGTGGTAACAGGATGAAGAAAACGAGTTCCAGCCCTTGTACTCACCACCCAAGTCTTCCACCTTCGCACGTGTCACAACCTGGTTATATGGATTCACACATTTTCTTAGCAAGTTTCCAAATTTCCGTCTCTCCCAAAAGACATTTCAAGTGGGTTCTAAAATTTCACAAAGCCCCAATCTTTCACTTATTTTTACTTTTACCTTCTGGACAATTAGCCGAAGGCAAAACTTCAACCAGTAGTTGAGAGCAGCCAGGTCCTTCAGAGAAACCTACTCTATAACCCAGACACCACTAATCAACTCACTCATATAAGCAACACCTGATGTTAGGATTAAAGGTAGAGTCCCTTCTCTCTCCACAAAACCCTACTTGTTGGATCCCAAATGTGAAAAGAACAAAATAATATGACAGGCTCCCTTCTGGGGAGGCAGATGTTGCCCCTCTGAATCCTTACCACTAAGATCTCTTTTTAATGGCAGAGAATCTCCAGCCAAGAAAGGAAGGCCAAGCCCATCAGCAAACAATTGTTTGATCCCAAATCAAAATGAATACAGCCCTCAGATATGCCTTGTATGAACCAGGAATAAACAACCATACAGTCACTTATCTGAACATTCCATCAAATCTAAATACATCCTCTTATGTCTTGATTATTATTAACAGCTATTAATAATTAAGAACTCTTAATACCTTATATTCTAATCAAAGTTATCCACTCTGGGGCCAAAATTCAGTGTTGCAATTTAAAGGAAACTAATTTTTTTTAACTGACATCTGAAGAGGAGAAAAGGGTCCTTAATAGTAAAAAAATGTATAGCAACCAACCAGGTTTGAGCTATGCACACAACACACACACACACATACATATATGATAAAACCAGCCCTTAAATTGGATTCTATATAATATATTCCAAGTTCTGATTCAGAAGATATGATCACTCAAACATTCACAAGAGTAAAGGTATGTGAGAGATCTTGAATCAATTTTGGTAGAGGCTACATGACTTTGGAGGTAAATAAGAAGGAAAAGCCACATCTGGGACTCTTAATCTAGCACAAATTTGTAAGTCACTAGAAAGGAGTAACTCCAAATAGCTGATCCACGGCTTACGCAATTTTCTAAATCAGGTCTTTAGCGAAGTGCAGAGGTCAACGGAGGCTGCACTGCTATTACGAGGGACTGCGATGCAGCGTCATGCACGAAACGAGTTCTGTGGGCAACAATGGCGAGGATATCCAAAATCACACACCGAAAGGAAAAACAAATCTGACAGTTGCTTTTTCTCTGAAAGAAAACTTGGATTGCAAGGGTCATGAATAGTTCCCTTGAAGGGCTTCCCTCAAAACTAGCGTAGATCTTTGCCAACCAATCACATGAAATTACTCTAATTGGATCCATCTTGCTATCAGAAATTATTTCAGGGGAAAAAATGACTGCTAGAAACAAAGTTATTTTATTTTCATGACATATAATTCTAAAAAGTGTAAAAGCATCAGACCAGACAGGAAAATATATTAATCCTGAATGATATACGAGCACAGCCAGAAGTCAGAGAAAACCCGAACACCGGATAAGGCACAGAAAGCAAGCTAGTGGAAGATCAACCAGGAGATAAACGCACAAATCACAGGGCCTGACATGTCTAAATTTTCTTCCCTTTTTAAGGGCTAGCTAAGATGCCATGAAAATACTCCAAGAAACTTTCTCTCATCCCCATAACAAAATTCATGTCTGACCTCCAGCAGCTCCTTATCTAGCTGGACCTCTCTCATGCCACTTCTCACTTCTGCCTTATATTAGAGTTATTTATAGACAGCTCATCTTTTCTACTAGGCTGAGAGCTCTTTGAAGATGGAAACTAACATTTGGTAAATCACTTGCTCTGCACAAGGTACTGTATTTGGTGTTTTCATATGCATTACCACAATTTAATCCTTGTAAACCCCCCTGGGAGATAGGTCTCATTTTCACATTTCTGGAAGTTCAAAGAAGCCTTTGCTCAGTCTGACTTTTACTAAGGGCTGTGGTGGCTGAGAGGTAAAGAATCTGCCTGCCAGGTAAGAGATGCAGGTTCAATCTCTGGATTGGGAAGATCCCCCAGAGCAGGAAATGACAACCTACTCCAGAATTCTTGCCTGGGAAATCCCCTGGACACAGACGCCTGGTGGGCTATAGATCATGAGGTCACAAAAGAGTCAGACACGACTTAGTGTCTAAACAACAGATAGAAGATAGGACCTTAGGTTGAATCTGAAGCTGATGGCTATCGCATTATAAAGAATTATGTCTAATTCATCTTGATAACCCTAGCATAGTTATCCAAACATAGGAGATGCTCAATACACCCTTGCTTATTTGGTTAGGCAACGTCTACTGAATACAAATGACAAGATCAATTGTCTATCTTTCAGGTCATCTTCTAAAATCCTGCCCAGAAAATAAAACAGCATCAAAATGACTAAATGTATCCTCTGTAGACTGTAAAAATTCAAACTTCAAAAAGAGTAATAAAGAAAAATGAAATAGAGGCAGCAAGCCAGTTTCTCATTTATCCTTGGATGAGCTCCATAAAAACTATGTATGTTGTACATAAGAACACACTGTTCTGATTGACTATAGCATCCTGACACACTACACAGATGAAACATAGTAATCAAATGGTACTGGGAGTTTTCTCAACAGTCCATTAAATAGTCTATCAAAACAAGCAACAGCATTGCTCTAATCAGGCCCACGTTTCATAAAAATCAATTGTTTATCTTTTTTATATGGAAGCTTCTTAATTGTGGCCTGAATGGGGAGAATCATTCATAAAGATCATATTTTTCCCCTCTAAACAGGAAGAATTCTGAGTTTCACAATTTCAGCTGGAGGCACGGTTATAAATTTTACAAGCTTCTTGGGAATGCCTTAAGTATTTTTCCCTTTAATAAACAAAACTTTACACTAACTTTGAAATACCCAGCTCTTTTGTTAAGTGTGTCAAAATGAAGTCCAAGAGGATAAACTGCCTTCAGATTTGAAAGTGGCTTCAAATTCAGTCTAAAATTATTTAGAATTTTATAATATGGCTTCTTAATTTTTAAGAAAGTAATTAATTGGACAATGGGCACAGTGCTAAGAAATGCTGCATACAAACTGGAAAAGTCATCTAATTAGAGATAGAAGACGTAGGTTTAGCCCCAGGTAGCATAATACTTATCTACTAAGTTTTAGTTACCTCATCTCTAAAATGACTAAT
The DNA here is from genome assembly GCF_023091745.1 of Budorcas taxicolor. Taxonomy (NCBI): domain Eukaryota; kingdom Metazoa; phylum Chordata; class Mammalia; order Artiodactyla; family Bovidae; genus Budorcas; species Budorcas taxicolor. The sequence continues at coordinate 58,795,712 of NC_068924.1, forward strand.
CTAATGTAACTTTTAGATCTAAAGTCCTGTTATTCTACTCAACAAGTAATGGTCATGGTTTTCACCAGAACTTCCATCAGGGAAAGTAAGTGTGAAGTGTCAGTCACTCAGTCATGTCTGATTCTTGGCAACTCCATGGACTGTAGCGCACCAGGCTCCTCTGTCCATGGAATTCTCCAGGCAATACTGGAGTGGGTTGCCATTCCATTCTCTAGGGGATCTTCCTGACCCATGGACTGAACTTGGGTCTCCTGAACTGCAGGCAGATTCTTTACCATCTGAGCCACCAGGGAAGACCTCTCAGGAACAATCATGAACCCCCAATATATTCACATCCTGATTCCCAGAATGTGTGAGAAACTTTGTAAATGTGATGCGGTAAAAGATTTTGAGATGGGAGATTATCCAGATGGACTCAATGCAATCACAAGGATCCACGTAAGGATGAGCTGAAAGGGTCAGCGTTAGAGAAGATGTGAAGTGGAGGCTGGAGTGATGCAACTGCTGGCTGTGAAGATCCAAGAGGGCCAGGAGCCTAGGGATGTGGAAAGTCCCTAAAAGCTGAAAGAGGCAAGGAAGTAGGTCCTCCACCGGAGCCTCTAGAAGGAATGAAACTCTGCTGATTTCTTGATTTTAGAAACTCTGATCTCCATAATTATAAGATAATAAATTTGTGTTGTTTCAAGACACAAATCTGTGGTAATAGAAAACTAGCACAGACCTGAATATGCTTCAGTACCATTTGTATCAGATATACCACAAAAATATGGAAATATTATATTGTCTTTCTTACATTTGTCAATTGGTATATTCAAAAGCGAAAATTTTTCTATTGCTTATTATTATGAGGAATGGTATCTATACTTAAATTACTCAATCCTATAATCATTAGATGTTCATATAAAAGAAAGTGGAGTAATGAATATAATAATCACAACAATAAACAAATACTGAGCATTTAGTCACTTTATGTGTGTTATCTTGGTTGTGGCATATTCTGATTTCACTGACTCTGTCTTTTGCCTTCTTACCTCCTTCCCAAAGGTGGGAAACCATGGAGGAGGAAGGCAAGGTAAGATTAGTTAGTATTGCATACTGTTCTTCAGAAAGAGGAACTGAGGCCATTTTTCTGATTTAATTCAGAGACAAATTCATGTTACAATCATGAAATATGAGGTCAGCCTTATCATTAGACTCCTCATCAGAGCAGTCAGCCACAGTCTACAATGTATCAGACAACCTCTGTTTCATTTGAGACTCAGACAATACCTTGTATTAAAGCCATCACCCAGAAGCCAAGAGCAGCAACTTAAAAACAAATGCTTAATTGATCCATTTACCTAGATAATTCCTAGGAGAAGAATTGTATTACTATTACTTGACTGAAGCTCATATTATATTTTGTGCATGTGTGGGTGTGGGTGTGAGAAAGAGAGAGAGAGAAGGGAAATAAGACACAGCAATTGATTAGATGCTTCCTCATTTAATTCAATTACTTAGAAGAGCAAAAAGCCATAAGTGAAATTCTACTGTTGCAAGAGACAGATGCTAATAGATGCTGAGAGACAACCAAAGTTATATCTCTAGGAGCAATATAATAATCAGCTAACAAAATATCAAGTTAGAGAGACATAAAGAAGTCATGGAAAAAGATGACCCCTCCATCGTAAATGTCAATTTCCAATTTTAGAATCTTCTGCAAAGAAAATATTTAATCATATGTGAGAATATCCCTGCTTTCACTTGATTCCAATCAATTCCTCCCATCATCTCTCTAAATATGAAATAAAAAATGCTTCTTTTCAATAGGATCATTATTTCAAAAATAAGCTACAAAATTTAAAAAATATTAAATCTACAAAATTTAACAATTATTAAATCCAAATACATATATGCAGCAGTCTAAAATAAAAACAGCAAAGTTTGTGCTTTCCTCTGAACAGAAATGTTCCTAAAGCAGCAGACTGTGTTTAGCTGACAAAAGCAGTTTTCCTCCCCCCGTAAGTTTTCATAAAGATCTGGTATAAAAGAAATGCCAAGTCCACAAAGTCGACGAAGAATTTAAGATTTCCACAGCACTGAATATATACTCCCATTTACATGTCTCACAGTGACCAACATGATTTGTTCCCAAATCTGCCTCTCTCACAAGACTGTAAGCTCAAGGGTAAGAATGAGTATCTTCCTGATCTCTGTGCATCTCCAGAATATCAAATATTTGTTGGCAAATAATGAGTGCCTATAGGTACTCACTAAGAGTTTTTTGAATAATTAATGAATTAATAACAAAGACTTTGATCTGAATATACATTGAAGTCAAGTGCACGCCTCATTGAAACTTAAGCCACAGTCTATTAATAATAAAGACTTGCAGAAGATGATGAGAAAAACAGATTTAAATGGATGTTAGATGTGACTGTTTGAAGAAAGTCAATTTTGTTTCTTTTGAAGAAAGTCAAAGGTTGTGGTGCTACTTCTGAATACATCTTTTTTTAATACCAAAAAAGAAGAGTATCTTTCATCCAAGCCACTGACCCAGCATAGGAGTCTTCATATAGTAAATGCTCACTAAATATTAGCTGACAACTGGATTAAAGAACGATTATATGATACACTATGAGTGGTCTTCTTAAATTTTAAAATCAGTGACACTTGTCAAATTATAACAATTTTATAACACCCTTAAATGTCCACATTCAAAGTCTGATGTATTTTCTCCCTGCTGTAAGAGCCATTGCTAACATGGTTGTAAATCAAATTAAAACTGGCAATTTTCTCTTATTAATGCTCATAGACAACCCACCCTGACCTATAAGCACATCTTTCTCATACCTCTCCCACCTCTCCCACCACTCCATTCACCCCTCCATCCCTTAAGCAACTGGTTCACCATGGTTCTGATCTACAGTTGAAATCAGAAGTGCAGCTGCCTGTTGTACAGAAGAAACTAATGCAACATTGTAAAGCAATTACATTCCAGTTGAACACAACATTGCAAATCAACTATACTTCAATAAAATAAATTAAAAAAATTTTAAAGTACAACTGCCTAATTGTTATATCATTATGACTAAGGTAAAAAAATACATGATTATTTGAACGTGAAATGTAATGAGAGTCCCAGGAGCCTTACACAGTCAGTGCTGTCAAAGCAACTGAGTGGGAAAAAGGAAGTGCTTTGGGGGTATAAGAGGAAGGTGCTTCAGTGGCTTAATTAGTGGTTTAGATATAATATGTTTAGAGTTGTGTGAGTGTATATGTGTATATATATATTCAAGTATATACATACACACGTTTGCATTTTATATACATAATCTTTACACTGATGAAGTGGTCATGTACTTTGGCAAAACATTTCAAGGAAATGAATTTGGCTGAAATTCTTTTAGGAAAGCAAACTGAATGATGCTACAAAGATCTTAAGGCAGTTTCTAAAACAGAAATCCCACTGCGACCAGTTCTAGGAGCTTTGCCAGGGTATAAGATACAGAGCTCACTCCAGCAACATCTTTGAGAATTCTGAGTTAGGAAAGCAAAATTTCATAGGCAAGATGGTCAAAACAAAGCAGAGTTTCTCTTGTGGTGCTCAGTCCTTCCTTGGAGAACCTGTGGCTAGAGGGGAAAAGGAAGAAAAAGAGAGAACTATAAATGCAGATGGAAAATACAGAAGAAAGAGAACTGGAGAGAAAGAGAGAATAGGAATTAAAATGTGAATTTAAAAATTTAAATTATTGGTGGAGAGGCTACAGTTCACTCCATGAGTGTAACTTCCAGAAGAAGGCTGTTACTTTACCAAAAAAAAAAAATAACTTATGGAAAGCTCAGAGTTTGTATTTCAAGTGGGTAATATAGAAAACACTACATTTCATTTATCAACTTTTATAACTGAAATCACTCTAATTGTCATATACTGTTTCTTCGAAGTAAGGAAGGGCTCTGTCAGCACACTGCTGGTCTACCTATATGTCAGCATATATTTCTAGGGAAATCCTCTTCATTGCTGCCCACAAAGTGACAGAAAGGACCCAGAGATAAAAGTGACCTCTGGAAAAAATGACTATACATTCTTGATTAGAAGCAAATTCATTCATGAAAGAAATCATTAAGAACTGATTTTTTTTAATATTAAGCAATTCCACTTACATTTCCTAAATAAATTTTTAATCATAGATTGGTTTCTCATTGTGTATAAAGTATATACCTAATTAGTAAATTAACAAGGGATGAATAAATTTAGGTTTAAGGACATGAAACTATTAGCAGATGACACCAAGAACAAGACTTGGTGGAAAAAAGTCAACAAAACAGTTTAAAAAAACTAAATATCCTTCAAGAGGTGAATGGATTAAACAAAATGTGGTACGTCCATACAATGAAATTGTACTCAGCAATAAAAAGAAACCAACTGCTGACTGATACACGCAACAACACGGATAAATCCAAAACATGAGGCTAAGTAAAAGTAACCAAAAACAGGAGTCCATAGTGTATGATTCCATTTATACACAATTCTAGAAATTGCAAAACTAATCTATAGTGACAAAACACATATTTCATTGGTACTGGACCCAAGGATCAGATGTCTGCATCTTGATTGTAGCGGTGAATTCACGGGTATACACATTTGTCAAAATTCATTGACTTCTACATTTAAGTAGGCACTACTTATGGCTCAGACGGTAAAAGCATCTGCTTACAATGCGGGAGACCTGGGTTCAATCCCTGGGTTGGGAAGGTCCCCTGGAGAAGGAAATGGCAACCCATCCCAGTATTCTCGCCAGGAAAATTCCATGGACGGAGGAGCCTGGCAGGCTACAGTCCATGGGGTCCCAAAGAGTCAGATACGGTTGAGTGACTTCACTTCACTTCACTTATATTTTACAAAAGCTATATATACCTCAATAGAGATGATTTAAAAAAAAAAATAATAGAAAAAAATAGATATGGGTTTAATTTTGTCAAATTTTCCAAGATACGTTAGCAAGCATTTAACATTTGCCATAACAGAATTAATGATTTGGATTTGCATGGTGGGGCCTATTTCCTGAGTGCTTCACCTATTGATTGGTTCAGCTCTTTCACAACTATTGGATAAGTGAGAGGATCAAAATTCAATGGTTTCCTCCATCAGAAGGGAAAAGACTGAGGCATGGACATGAATTGGGCAGTCAGTGTAGATGACTGCACTACAGCAATAAGTGGTCCAATAAAGCAGCTTCTTACTCCACTCTTGCTTTTGGATTGTGACTTTTCACATTTTATAGTGATATTAAAAGATGTCTGAAAGTACCAGCAGCATGTTAAAGGATACAGAAGCCTAAGTCTGTCCAGCCATTTTTGACAAATATGCCAAATTGAATGTTCTTCCAGATCTTTCAATCCTGGTCCCTGTCACCTCTGGATCCTGAATATTTTTTTCTTTTGCTTTGAAATATTAGCCATCACATCACTGGGCAAAGAGCACACACAAAAAATGACCTATAAAAATAGTATGTGTTCCTTTTACAAAAAGCAAGATAAATGTTATAAAATGAAACAGAAGATAAATTTAGGTTTTGACTACTACTATCTTCTTTCATTAAATATACACTTATAATTTTTGTGATCTTCCCCATGCTGTAGTCCATGGGGTCACAAAGAGTGGACACGACTGAGCAACTGAATGGAACTGATTATTATATGACTATGGGTAGTGATGAGAACTTTTCTAAATACATAGATTTATCTGTTACACCAACAGTACTTTCCAAAGTCTCTGTAACATTATAGGATTTGCTGATAGAAAGACTATCAAACACATTTGGAAAAGCATCTTAATATCATAGGGAGGGGCAAAAAATATAGTCATTCTTAAGTCATTTTCTCACAGGTACATTAGAAAAAAATATTAGCTTCCTTGTTCTGTGACTGCTAGACATCGACTATAACATGACAAGAAAAGCACCAAGTTCAACATAACTATGATTGGTATCAGTAAGTAGCCAGAAAGAATACTTTGAAATCACTTGAAAACTTATTGCAAGACTAATACTTCACTCAACAGATACCAAATTGAACACACTTTGATACAAGATGTTTCATTGGCAGCTGACAGAACTGAAATTCATGTATACTGCATGTGGAACAACAGACCCAAATTTGGACACTCCTTATCAGATTTCACAAGAAATAAACTTTACATTCACAGTAGAAACCAGTGTTCTTGGCTCAAAATTCAAGGCACAAATAAGTAGCTCAAGCTAATGCAAAGATAAATTTTTCAAATAATTCTTTTAAACAACTGCTAAAAAGCACTGAGCCACGTGTAAACATAATAAAATGATATAATTACACTTAAAATGAAATTCTTGTCTATGTCTAGTCAGTGGAGACTATGGATTAGACGATAACATTATGTGCAGGCTACCAGACTGGAAAAGAATACCAAAAGAAGCAATCAATCCTTTATCTCTTAAAGCTTATAATTTTCTCAGAAAGAAATTTTTTTTTAAAGTAAGAGATAAAAAATAACTTTAAAGCACTTGTTATAAACTACTTCCTTCACAAGCACATATAACCCAGAGTCCATAAATGCCCCAAAGTACACTAGGCAGGAGTTTTAAAAGTGAGCTAAATTAAAATATTCTTTTTCCCATGCACTCTCTCTACGGACAGGGACAGCTATTTGTTCTGGGATAAATTTTTGTTGTTGTTGTTGTTTTTTTGGGGGGCGGGCAGCTGTGCCACATGGCTTGCAGGATCTTAGTTCCCCAACCAAGGATTGAACCAGCACCCCAGCAGTGAAAGTGTAGAATCCTAACAACTGGACCGCCAGGGAATTCCCATGTTCTGGGATAGATTCTCTATCAGAAGAAATTTGGTCATGTTGTCATCAACTGAAAAATGGCCACAAATATTTTATAACTTCTCTAATCACAAAGAGAACTCTGTTTCTCCACTCCCTTGAATCTGGGCTTGGCCATGTATCTTGTTTGGATAATGGGATGTTGGCAAAGAAGATGTAAGCAGAGGTTTGAGAAGTGCTTACCTCATCTTTGCCTTCTTTTGCTGCTTTTGGAACCCAACTGCCATGTGAAGAAGCACAGATTGTCCTGCTACTAATAAATGCTGGAAGCACATGGATTGATCACCCCCATTAATTTAAAATATTTGTTTGAGGCCATCTGGGATCAATTGGCCAGAAGTAGTCCACTCAGCTAACTGTACTCATATGTAGGATCTTTGGTAAGACCAGAATAAAAACCAACCAGCAGAACTTAATCCAAATTGTCATCCTACAAAATCATGCCTAATAACTGTCTGTTATTTTAAGCCACTAGATTTTAGCCTGATACACAGAAAATGCCAATTGATCTACATACTAACATGTAAACCAAGGTATAATTAAAACCTTTGATCACTAGACAAATTCCAACTGGTATTTGTCCATCCTTTCTATGAGTCTAGTTTCCTCAGACCCTGGTGCAAATGGATAGACTAAGGCATAGAAGAAGTAGATTTGCAATACCTGAAGCTAAAGTTGGTGTCAGAACTAGAAACAAAATCCAGAAATGCTACAACTACTGGATCACCTGAAGACTGGCCTCACATCAGGAATGATATTTAAAATATACTTACAACTGATAAAGCACGAACAATTAAGATAAATCATAGCCTTAGCAGTGGAGCTGAGTTTTAGAGGGCCCCTGACATGCCAGGAGTTTAATTCATGGATCTTGAAGAGATTTGAAGGGAGGAGCCAAGACTTTGGGGCACTTGGTAAGCTCCGGAGAGTCTGCTGGGTACCAATCAGTACAAACAACATTTCGGCATTTAAATAATAGGTACAACCATGCCAGTGCACAGAAATTATCCCCAAACACAACAAAAATGTAAGCATTATTCATAATCTCACTGTTTCACTTAGTGAATTAAAATATTCTAATTTCTTTACTTGTTTGTTCTAGAAACTGAGATTTGGCTCCTGGCCTTACTGCCTTTTTATTGGAACAACTGACCCTTAAACCCCATAGTTATGGTTTAAGATACTAAGACTTCTCTCTCTGAAAGGTACAATAGAAGAAATGTAGTAAGCAAGCTGTCCACGGGATACTACAAGTTGTTTCGAACCTTAAAAAAAAAAAAACTTGCTTATTTCTACTATTTCTTCCTAAAGCAAGAGGGGGCTCCAGGAATAAGTGGAAACAGCTAAATTCTCCAAAACCAGTATTTCCAAAGATAAGCAAATAATAAGAAACAAGCGTTATGCGCTCAGAATTTAAAATCAGCAGTTTTTCAAAAATTTCATAAATCCATTTAGGAGTCCTGGAAAAAGTAGCTAAAAATGTGCTTTTAACTGCCAAGGAAAAGAAGAAAAAAAATTATCCATTCCTGTTCCCCGCCCCTAGTTTTTTTCATTAAAATACTGAATCCAAGAAGTTCATCAAACAGAGATTATTCCTCAAGAGCAGGAATTAATATTCCCAGGGATAACCTGTATTATTTCCAGAGACAAGTACCATAAGAATATAACATTTAATCTCTGTGAAATTCAATAGTCTACATAGCTCAGTTCTCTTACAGAGACAGACTGCTTGGCTTGAATCTCAACAGTTTTCAAACTGTTTTCATCTGAAAAGCTAGATATGCAATGGAGAAAGAGAGAGAGAGAAGAAAAAGAATTGAAGGAAAAGAAGAAAAAAGAGAAGAGAAGGAGGAGAAATGGAGCTGGAGATAAAACCTATCCCCTGTTATTAAATATCCCATGATGAAATTTCCATGAAATCATTCACAAGCCACACGGACATCAGGATTTCAGGAGAGTATGTTGTCTTAAGGACAGATGAAAGGCTTGAGTGGTGGTAGGGTTAAGAGAGATTAGAGAGCTGAAGGCAAGCCCTTCAGGTAATAAACAGAAAGAGATACAGTTGGGCCTCCATATCCATGGATTCCACATCCTTAGATTCAACCAACCATGGATCAAAAATTTGGGGGGAAAAAAAATTCTAGCAAATTCCAAAAGAAGCAAAACTTGAATTTGCCACATGCTGGCAACTATTAACATAGCACTTATATTGTATGTACAACTCTGTCCACAACATTTACATTGTATTAGGTATTATAAGTAATCAAGGAATGATTTAAAGTATATAAGAGGGTGTGTGTAGATTATATGCAAATACTACACCATTTTATAAAAAGGACTTAAGAATTATTGGATTTGGTGTCTGATGGGAGTCCTAGAACCAATCTCTCATGGATACTAGGGGCTGAATATATAATTATCTTGATCACCAAAAACCAAATGAAAAGGTACAGGAGTCTGATTACAATAGGAGAGAAGAGAACTAATGTGCACCACTTTGTCATGAGCTGCTCAAGCAATATTTATCATGTAAAGCAATTTGCTATATGAATAGGCAAAGCTAAGGTCAGTATATAGCCATTACATTATTGATAACAGTAAAATGACTAATGTTTGCTAAACTGCAGAGAACAGCAAATAAATTATTTTCAAAATTTATTTCTTACCCCACTAGATTTATTTTTAACATATTATGCTGGAAAAGACTGCAATAGCATTTCAAATTAAAGTCTCTATTTAAAAAAACTACTATTGTGAAGCTAGTTTTAAAAAAATAGTAGCTTTTTAAAAAATATTATATTCAGGAAGATATTAGTGTTATTTAAAAGTAAATAAATAAAGCAATCTAAAAAATAGCCATCATACAGAAATGAACAAGAAAACTATGCACAATGATTTGACAGATTATGGTGCAGACACAAAATCATGCAAAATATAAAAGAATAATAAAAAACTATGTAGTGACACTAAGGAAAAGCTAATGATATTATGATCAGGAAAAAACACAACTCAGATTATAAATATATTATAATTATAATGAGGTAGGATAACAATGCATAGGAAAAAAGGAGTTGGAATAAAAAAACACCCCCCTCACCTTTTCTCTATTCTATATATTAAGAATATAACAGGGTAATATTATTTTAGTTTAAAAAAATATTTTAAATAACTCCTTAGGCCTTAACTACGTAACTATTATTCTTTTTGTTTATTGATCATATGCCCTCATGGTTACATGTGATAATTATATTATACTGTGAAATATAAGCATGAAATAAACAGACTTCAACAGTACTTTAAAAAAATGTATGAAAACATCTGCGCAGCCTCTACAAAAGCAATGAATAAATACTTTGGTCAACCTCATCAAGATAAAGGCACAATTCAAATGATTCCAGAACCTCTTACAATTTGCTGGAATGCATGGGGCACACCACACCCCCTTGAGTTTCCCATGTCATTAAGTAGTAGCACAAGACAGGCTTAAGTCTCAAGCTTATCTTCCACTAGTATGAATACAAATGATGACTCTTTTCTCAGCTGTGTATGACTTTCTTTTAAACCACTTCACACGGATAAGAAGCAGACATCAGCCACTTTATCCAATCAAGGAAAAACATATATAAGTTTTGATTTGGAAATGAACAGACAACCAAAGTGGCCAAAACTATGAAAAATACACAATTACCTCTTCCACACTCTATTGCCACATGATCTCCATTTCACGGACAGAATCAATACATTCTCCTAAAAACATAATGATTTTCTAAAATTAAATAAAAAGTAAACACTCTTCTCTGAGAACCTAAGGAAGAAATGAAAAATAAGCTTTCAGCACAAATATGTTTACAGTACTAACAGTGATATAGACAGTGGCAAACTCTATGACCATGTCTGCGCATTTGCTAAATGGTAGCTGGCTGCAATGCACACAGCCCAAATTTACCACCTAGGCTTCCCTGGAAATCATTAATTATAACGTCCCCTGGAAGTTATTAAAATATGATGATATTAACATGCAAAGGATATAAATTATAGGATAATCAGTTTGTATTATAGCCACAAGCATAAACACCACAAAAAACAAATTCTGCTTATTCTGATTAATCTGACTTGAACTTCTTGCTCTTGTTATCTGCCAGTTAGAAAACTAAGCATCTCCTATAATTAGAATTTGTTTTCAGAGGTAAGAATGGAACTATTAAAATTAAAATTTATTTTATTTAACAGCAAAACTATCTATACCCTACCCCCAATTTTTCATTTGATCATCCACTGATTTAAAAGATTGGACCTATGGTAACATTTGACTTGATAAGAATATAGGCTTCTTTTCCTTTTTTAAGTGAAATTGAATCACTTAAGTTGTACTTTTCATTAAATGACCCTAGAGCTGCCTATGATACTGTCCTTGAATATCTACCATGGAACCATCTTTCTGGTGAGAGTTTTATTACAAGATGCTTTTAAAACTACTCTGTGGGGGCCAAGAGGTTTATTTCTCCTATGGCAAATAGTCAGGTTTTGACAAAGAGCATGAGTAGATTGCAATAAATACTTAGTTAAACAATGTGAGTCTCAAATTTTTAAAAAACAGAAAAACATAATTACTGAGAAATGGTTCTACATGAGCAGTGAAAAAAGAAATGTTTGTTTTATGTACTAATTCTCTAGGGGTCAATCTGTACACATTATTAGTCCCTCTTATTTTTAAGGTAAAGTTTTATTCTAATAGAAACAAATAATTAATGATTATTTAATGTCACAGAAACTATCCAGTTGATACCTGAAAAAATGAAACCAAATTTAAGATCAAGATCTAATGGGAGAGGGTGGGATGATTTGGGAAAATGGCATTGAAACATGTATACTATCATGTAAGAAACGAATCGCTAGTCTAGGTTCGATACAGGATACAGGATGCTTGGGGCTGGTGCACTGGGATGACCCAGAGAGATGATATGGGGAGGGAGGTGGGAGGAGGGGTTCAGGCTTGTACACCTGTGGTGGATTCATGTCAATGGATGGCAAAACCAATACAGTATTGAAAAGTAAAAAAATAAAAAATTTTTTTAAAAATTTAAAAAGTTACAATTTGAGTCATATATTTATATTCAAATGTGTACACAAAGTAACTTTTCTTCTGCAAACATATAGCTCTTCCAGGAAAATAGGCTTTTAAATTGTCAAACTCTATTCTGAGAACATTCACACACACCCATTAGACTATTCAGAGTGTTTTTTTTAAAGGCCCTAAATATAGGTAATGTTATATAATATGAATTTATTTTAAAATTTCAGAAATACAACATACTTAATGTAATATCACATTTCTAAATTACATTCTCTAGTTAGGTGTAGATAAATCTGATATATTTTCAGTGCAACTGGCTTCTGTTTAAGGACTTCTGAATGAAACACACAAAACATTTTGCTGTTACCTTCAGTCTCTTTCAGAAATTATAAATAAATATATGTATTTTCATTTCCAATACCTAATGTGTTAAAAAAAAATTGCAAAAGTCCTTCTTCACAGTAAATAACGAGCAAGTCAGCTATTTGCTAAAAATCGTCAAATATTAACTATGTATTTTGCTAATATAGGCTAAACTATACCTTTTAAAAGTTTGCAAATACTTTCAGGAAAAATTGTGATGGGAAAACCATGTTAGTTTTAAGAAATCACATAAACAATGGCTTTGTTTGCTTTTAAGTGTGCAGAATGTCCTATTGCTAAGAGACAGGAATAGCTGCAATTTGCTCAAGTAAAAAGAAAAAAAAAAGAAGAAGAAAATCCCACAAAATAATGGTTTTATAATGAAAGGTATTTCCCTGACAGAACAGATAGTACTTGAAAACTCCCCAAATTTAAAAGGAATCTAGGATGCGTTTCATACTAATGACTTTTAAGAAGCAGAATTGAATCAGTGACTTCACAATGCCAGACATCAACTTGGTTTTTTTTTTCTTCCTTTCACAGACCCGACCAATTGTTCTGGCTTCAAATCAGAAGCAGCTTCAATTAAAGAAAATGGTTGCTTGACTTGAATGAAGACTAAAATGCAGGGTCTCTAACGTATGTTCTGAAACACTCAGAAAATAAAAAATGATGTTCCTGAAGATAAATCTCATAGAAGTTTGAGTTGTTCTGAAGAAGTTAAAGCTAGATATAGAAAGCTAAACATGTTACTACAACCGAATTTCAAATATGACAGCCTTAATTCCAAGAGAAAGAAATCAAGACAGCATCTTGAAAGCAAATAGACATTTGAGCAAACACTTATGTGATCTAAGCAATGCAGACAGAAGGCATCTCAGAAAAATTCCAAACAGCGGCCTCAACTGCCCTGATTTAGATATGTAATTGACGCAGTCTCATCTGGCTTGCCTAGGTAGTTAGTCCACAAGAAGCACAATCTTTTTTACATTTATTCAAAGAACTCCGGTCTTTACTCAAGTCAAAATTTGAAAATGCACCATCAGTGACACTCATATTATTCCCAAGGAAAAAGGAACATAAAGATGTGCTTAACAACTGTTTTTTGTGGAACAAAAGAACCATGGTCCTAGAAAAAAATCTACTTTGGAATTAAAAAATACAATTATTGTTTACTGTTTCACAGATGTTTATTATTTCCGTCAAATCTTTGCTTCTCTCCTCCTGAGTTATAATCGCATGTTATCAAATAGAAAAAATATAAATTCTGGCAATTAAAATATGCAAATACTCTTTGTAGAGGTGATTACTGTTTGAAAGCACTGGAAATAGGTTATTATATGAGCAAGAATCCTGAAAAATTGGCAAGTTGAATCTGGTCCCATTTACTATGCAGTTTAAATAGAAGCTATTACAGAAATGGAAGCACTTTACAGACACGAGATAGAATTTATAAAATGTATTAATAAAGCATGATACCTTGGCCATTTATTCTCTAAAGAGAAACCAGACCCAGTCATGCATATAGATTCTAGTGGGAAGAGAGGGGGTAATAGTAATAATAAACAAGAAGAATAAATCTTTCCTTAATTCAAAAATCCTTCTACTTAGACTGATTCTCTGAAGTGTTAGTCCATTTAGAGATTGGAATGCAAGCCCAGTCACTTAATGCGAGCTTAACAAACCTCTTTTGAAAAAAATAATTAGTGAAAGAAAAGAAGTTATTCTAATTTTAGCCCTGGATGAGGAACCAACAAACAGCGCCTGAATTAAATGTGTCCCTTTCACAATTCCAGTTTTATAAACCTGCAAATGTTCATAATAAAACAGTGTTGTCTTCAAATTTCTAGTTAGGGCTGAAGTTAGTCACAAAGGGACCAATCTAAAAATAGACCCTGGTGAGTGAGAGGACGGGAGCCTGCCTGCTCTGTCAGCTCCTCTTGCCAACAGTGAATGGAAAACTCAGGTGATGTCTCCTCATGTGTAGACATTTCCCCTTAAGCAAGTAAAATGTAACTGCCAAAGCAGAACTTCAGTAGCCTGAGGACTATCGCCAGAGCCATTTAAAAAGTTGGTAAATCAGTTGCTTTGTCCAGGAATGGAAATGAGTGCATTGCTTCTAACAATATGCTTTTAAAGTAAACAACATTCAAAACTGTTTGCCCTTAATTTTCTTCATTATGTTCCTAATAACAACAGTGGCATCACAGCAAGATTTTTGCTGTTTTACTCCCAGCTCATTCCACACTGGGCTTGTTTCTACACAGTAATAAAGCATCTGGGTGGAAAAAAAGGAAAATACACAACTAATCATCCAGCTGTTTCTAAAATCCCAGCTGTTCGGTAATAGGTAGAAAATAACTTAACATAATAACTGAACCTAATAGTCTCACATTTCAGGTGATCATAGAAGCTTTCTGGGTATGCACTGGCATGACCCGATTTATAAAATGGGAAGACATCTACCTAGATCATACACAGAAAAAGCTTTCCCTGAGAAATCTGTGAACCTGGGATGGCTGAAGCATTCCCAATTTGGGCTTTTGTTGAAACAAAAGTGAGTGGGGGTGCCAAGCATTTTACATGTCGATCTCTGCTGATAACTGAGGAGGGAAACTCAAAGAGGAAACTAAAAAGGAAAGCTTTGAACACTTTATCTGGAACCAGTTTATACTTAGTTGGAACTTATATTAGAATCTTCTATTTCCTTTTCAAATTCTTTAGGGATGCAGTAAAATGTTTGAAAGTCGAATGACTTTCTAATCTCTCTTGCAAAGCTTATAACTACAGCTTTACATAACAGAAACAAACAAACCAAAAAAAGTGTTTCCAGCATATTATTTTCAGCTTATTTTAGCAATGACAGCAGGATTTATCCCATGCTAGACTGATCTCCAACAGTGATACCATGGACAAACAAAAAAGAAACGGTAATTCCTAAATAACCTTTCCCCTCCAAAATGTCAGTTTAGTCCCTTGAGTGCATAAACATACTCTGGAGACACAAGACGATTCCCACTTCAAAATACTGTACATTACTTCATCTTCATCAGTCTAATCTAACCCTTTCTCCACTGTTTGTCACACTGCCTTGCAGCTTGTGAAGTATGTGAATTCTAGTAGTGAAATAACACCTCTTCTCTGTGGATGAGCAGCCGCTAAATCAGCAAGGAGCATATGACAGCAGCAAGGAGTTCTAATTTTGTTGCTGCACAGATTTTATGATTTTTTTTCATTCCTCTAAGAATTGCACACCAGCATTAACCAACATAAACACATCATTCAGCTCTGTATTAGTGACATTCACTCCCAAGGCTTCAATTGGTTGCTTAATTCGGTACTGGTTTTAATACCCTACCACAATAACATTCTGTATTAGGATGAGGGAGTGAGGTGAGAGGAGGGAATTATTCCCTGTGAAATATAGTAATTGCCCAAGTGGTAATCATCTGAGGACATGAAAGAATCCCTTGCTCTGAAGGGAAAGGTGAGTTTAATAAGACAGGTAGCTTTAATTCTCAGCAAGATTAATTGTTTTGAATGTGAGTGCTCTCAAAGACTAGGAGCAAAGGGAATTAGGATATTGCGACCTATACAAACACAGGCCTACCAAGTCTGGTACCAATACCAAGTGATAAACTCACTTTTCTGTATTTATTGGGTTAACACATATTAGTAGGCAGCACTGTCAAACAAAGTACTGTTTAGACTGACCTAGCTATCCAATTAATGACTTCATTTAGGCATAACTCTTTGTCCCTTACCCCCCTCCCTCTCACTCCCTTATCTCCCACTTAGTTCCCATCCTTCTTATATCCTGCTGCTACTGCAAGGAAAAAAAAAAAAAAAGCAGTTTACTAGCTTCTCATTGGCTGCATCAAGTCTGGAAGAAACAGGTCAAGAACTCTGAGATTTCTAAACCCAGAAGGAAAATTTATTCCTAGCACTCCTTCTCCATCATCTAGATGGTATTATGTTATATATGTATTTCCCTATGTCATGTTTCAAATATACTGAAATCAGTTTCTAGATCATTTAACAGCCAAAGCTGCAAAACAGATCATCAAACATTCTTGTCATTCTCTAGTAATTCATAACCAACTATTTCACCTGGTCTGCTGGAAGATAAACATTTATATCCACAATTTAAATATAATCATAAATTTAAATAAAATGTAGAAAAGACACAATAAAGGGAAGAAAAACATTATCCTCTCATAAAATCTGAATAAATGAATCATTATTTATAGGATAACTCTCCCTCCAAATAAATGGCTCTAGATAGATACTGCAATCTCCAAATCTCAAATTAATTTCTAAAGATACTTCTAGAGATACTCTTGAAGCTAATAAGATAATGTAGAACTCACAGTCTCTATTTTCTTATCAAAAGTCCTGTTAATATTAGGTAAACTATCCAAAAACTAAAATCTGTCTTCCAATAGTAATGCCAATAAGACACTGACAAGAAATTGCAAAAAAAAAAACCAAACACATAAATATAAAAATCCTACTACATCCCTAGAGATTCTATCACCTTCTGACAGATTTCAGTCCAGGAGGAGCTTCATTAATTATTTCCTACCCTGCCTGATAGCAAATGAAAACCTCATTTGGCTCATGATCCCTACCAACTGAAGGAGGAAAAAAGATTCGCTCAGGTGCCATCAACACCGCTAGCGCTCTCCGAGGAGAATCACCAGTCTATTCAGGTACAAGTGAATTAGGTTTATAAACAGAATACATGCATTGTCCATGTTAACAAATGTGGCCTCTATCGCTGAGAGAGTTCAGAGAATATAGGCCTGGTCTCTGAAAGATACAGAACTTTCCACTTTCCAGTTTTGTATGTGAGTGCCCTCAGAGGCTGAAAGATACTGGAACATTCACTAAAGCAAAAACAAAAAACAATAACCTGACACTTTTAATCCTATAACTGAACCTAAGAGAATTAAGGACGAACAACAGATACAACAAAAATGCAGAAAGATAACGGCTTCAAGTCAATCTACTTCTAGGCAGCGCAGAGTAGATCTGTGGAGCCATATAGTCCAGTTTATATACACCCTTTATATAATGTCCATGAAGAGTAAAATAGACATTTTACAGTGTTCCATAAAATATAAACACCTTGCCTGACAATGAACTCCACATCTTCTTACCCAGTGGAATGTCTCAGAGCTTAACCCTAATACCACAGTGGCTGTATGGCATAAAAATCCAATGTAGAGTATGAAGACTCTTCCATCCTTAAGTGTTACCATTTCCCCAAACACATGATATTTACACATTGTCATTTCACTTTAAGAAGTTTCTTTTAGTGCCTCAGACCGTTCATTTGCATATATATCTTTGCCAGAATAAAGGCAGAAAATGACACATATGCTATATATAAACATATGAATATATTAATCTAATTATGCTAAAACAAACATAATTCTTTGGCTCAGCATTGACACAACTTTAGGTGATATCTACAGGGGCTATTTAAGTACTTTGACTGATTTAAGAGGTGACTGATCAACTCCTCAACAGCAAGTAGCTTACTGTGGATAAAAATGCCTTCATGCTCTTTGGCTTTAAAAATATGTCTCTGGTCTACAGAATCATCAAAAACAATCCAAGTGCATTTCCACATAATACCAAAAACTGGGAAAAGACAGCATATTTTCCACGTTTATTAATTATTCCTACAAATTCCTATTAAGATCATTGTTAAAGTAAGTTGTTAAAGAAGCTCCAATACTTTGGCAACCTGATGCAAACAGCTAACTCATTGGAAAAGACCCTGATGCTGAGAAAGACTGAAGGCAAAAGGAGAAGAGGGCAGCAAAGGGTGAGATGGTTGGATGGTATCACCAGTTCAGTAGACATGAAGTTGGGCAAACTTTGGGAGTAGTGAGGGACAGAGAAGCCTGGCGGGCTGCAGTCCATAAGGGTGCAAAGAGTCGGACATGAGTTAGTGACCGAACAACAGAAGTATGTTGGGATTTCCACTGGCTTCACAGAAAATGTTCACAATGTATATTCTTCCAGTGACTTATCTCTGCTTTATGTCATCCACCGTGACAGTCACCACTTAGTTATCTCTGCTACTGGTGAGAAGCCATGACAAGGGATACCCCTAAATTCTCCATACTTCACTCTAACCTATGTGACGCACTGATCTGAACAATAGACTTGGCTTCCCAGTCAGGGTTTTCTTGGCTTTCTGATTTCTGCATATTTCTTGATTCTTTGTACCGCATTGTTTCCTTTTTATGATATTGCATTTCTAGACTGGCTGTTTAATGGGAGACAATGGTTCTGAGTTTGAGTAAAGCCAGCCTCAAATGAGAAACTAGCTATGGAAAATCTGTACAATAGATAATTTGCAGGTCAGGAAGCAAAAGTTGAATATCTGTGGGTCAACTATCACTTAGTTCCTAGTACTCAAGATACAAATTCTCCTTCAAAGATACCAATGATAGCAAATGGATTAAAAACTGAATTGCAGATCAGCAACACCATGACAAGGGAATGTGGAACTATTCTTTCCTAGATGACAGCAAAACTTCTCATTTAGCACATCACTTGCCTTATACATCAATTCCACGTAGTATTACCTACAGGCCCCAAAGGGGATGTGCTAGGGTCTCACTTAGAGCTGCAGCTCATTCAGTATTTGCTGTTTTTCAAATCACCTAACTCATACTCTGGGATTAATTTATTACCATAAATAAAGCAACCATATTTTCTGAACCTCCAGTTGGGTCATATGGTCTAGTATGTATTAGCATACATTGGGAAGACACTATGAGAAATTAGGGATGCTATGGAAACAGAAAACTAAGCCAGAAATAACACTCATATCACAGTCCTAACCTTAATTCACATTTCAAAAGTACATATTCCCACTTACTGAATCAACAGGTCTGGTCCCTTCAATCTTAAACACAAACCACTCCACAACCTTCTTTCAAACAGATCTTTGTGACCTCCATCCTAGAAAGCAGGATTGTCTTCTAACATGTAGTGGTGAAAACATTGGCCTGAGGAACTCTGTTTTGAGTCAAGCTTCTTTCCAGACAGGAAAACCAAGAGGTACCTTTTGTTCACACCAAATGTCCCTTGCAGAATTCAAAATGGCTTTTGGGTCAGGAAGATTTCCTGGAACAGGCCCCTTTGTCATTGAATGACAACCCATAATCATTCTAAACTGTATCAATAAAAATAAAAAAAAAAATAGAGAGGGATGTTACACTCTGCATCATGCACATAAGAACACCACATGTTCACTTAAAAATGTAAACTGAACCGAGGTGTATTTATTTCCCACTTTACCAGGGAATAGCTGCAATGTTAGTACTGAAGATGCATCACAATCTGAAAATCAACAACCCTGCCCGATTCCCTTGGGACATGGAGGTGCTGATGTTTATTTATGATTCCGATGCAATTAAAAACAATTTTCCACTGGTTAATGTTGACTTCCAAAAAAACGGGGAAAAAGTATATATGTATGTATGTAACTCAGAGTATTTCCCTTAAATATTTCTTATTTCTTATTGAATTCTATTTCAACACACGCTTAATGAAGATTTTCAGAGCTTCAGTGATCCTGTTTAAAACAAATTTGACAAGGAAAGCAGCAGCACTTGTGAAACACTACATGTGTCTCAGCATAAAATGAGTTCCCCAGCACAGGTTGGCACTGTTTACTGACAAGACTGTACTATAACAAAGCAAGAAATCAAAATGTTTACTTACCAACTTTCACCATGTATATTCAACTGGAGACTGAGGAGTTATTTTTTAATAAGTGAGTCTCTTTGCTTTAGAAGTTGCCAGAATAAATAGCTTCAACATAAACCCAATTTATTTGGTTTAGTTCACACTCTAAAGCTAAATTTGAAACTCCTGGTTCTGCATTTAACCTAACAGGGAGATTTTAAAACTGCTTTGTTCTTACTACTTAACTACAAAACCAAGGCTGGTATGAGTGAGGGCTACATTATCATTTGATTGGGCTACATTATCATTCAATTCCTTCCAGCACCAACATTCTGTGGAATTGAAGAAAACACTAAATTTAGCTTGATATGTAGCCTAGTCACCTGACTGTACATTTAAAAACAAACACCTGAGAATCAGGAACTAGAAATGATGTGCCCACAGTCAACGAGTTGACCCTGGACCCCTAACCCAGCTGTCACACCTCAGGAACCCACAAGCTCCCTTTTCACAGAAAATCAAAGGAGTATTTAAATCCCCCCTCTCTCCCATAACTGTTATGCATAACTGTTTCCTTCCCAAGGATTTGCAAAAGAGAACAATGCATCTACCCTTGAAAAGACTCTGATTAGGATAACCCTCAAACATTGTACTTTGGTAACATTTATTATCATCTAAAAAGCAACAAAAGGATCCCAGATCCCAAGAATTCAAATCTCTAAATGGGGTCATCTTTCTTTTATGTTACAATCAAATGTGTATGGTGGCCTTGAAGAAAATACCGTTTGCTAATCTGAACTGAACTGAAATCAGTTACAAATAACCCCTAGAAGCATATTTTAGTATAAAACATTCACAAATGGTACTAAAGAACTTTGTCTAGCTGTGATTTGGAAAGAAAACACTCCGTTGCACTGAGGAATCTACCTTCACACATTCTCTATAAGGGAACTGTTCCACACAGAAGTGTTCCTATACAAGTCTTGAGGGCTTAAATGCCTCCTTCCTAGTGTGGAATCAAGATCCAGACATCCTAAAATAAATGTGTCTTGCAGGAAAAAAAAAAAAAAAAAGCACAAACAAACATTTAGTGATAACCTAGTAATATTAGGTTTGGAAGTCCCTGCTGTCACTTCTTGACCCTTAAGAAAACCATGTAAGATAAAGAAACAACCCTTAGGGTCTCTAAATGACTATATTACAGAATTTCCTAAATTCTGGATTCTCAGAATTACCAACTCCAATACATATCAATAGAATTTAATGTCACTTTTCAGATTTAAGAAGGAGATGCTGTAGAACCAACAAAATACATTTTCTCAACAGCCAAATCACTGCTATTGCTATTATAGCATGGTCAATAAACAACCAATGCCACAGAACATTTAAACTATTTCAAGATATAATCTGACCTAGTTGGGTACAGCAAAAGATACATGGTATCTTGTACATGGAGCCAATTTTTTATATCACAACATGCTTGGGATCTTCCCCCAAGAGAAGAAACTAATCATTCAATGACAGGCTATCTTGTGTCTGCAAATCATCTGCTTGTAAGGAGCTCAAAATTAAAGAAACTATCCATGATTTTTACAATATACTAATAAACCATGTAACTCAAGGGTTCTAAACCTCTTTTTCTCCCAGAAGAGCATGAAGCACTGTAGACATAACATCAGGCATCTATACCGAACTCTGCATTTCAGAGTTTTCACATGTTCTCATTTGCCTTCTGTAAAATCTCCATGACATAACAAATGCACTATGTGTCCTCTTTTTCAGTAAGAGGAAACTGGAGGGGCAGAGATGAACAGAGAAACCTTCCCAAATGAACGGTGACCAACCTGAACAGTGTTACCCTAGAAATGTTTGCTGCATTTTTGCTCTAAATCCAAAATGTATTAAAATGCCACCTTGGAAGTCTTGTTACAAGATGGCATTTCCTTGTTCTGTCACTCTCTGTTGCCCATTAGAGATTTTTGGTCTGCACACTCAATTGACCCTCATATTCCCCCACCGCAGCTGTTTTTCATTCTCCAAAAGGTGTTCTTGAGAGGTGTACCTCTATAGTGGTGGAGAGAGGGTGAAGAAAACAGGATAAAACTTGGGTTTTAAATCCAAAGTTGAATTTACTTTGAATTTTAAGTATCATTAAAGGAGAGATAGATTTATGTTATTATCAAATGATGGCCTGGGGTTATGTCTTGAGAAAAGCTACTATAGCTCTCTTTTTTTTTTTTTTTTTAAAGTTCACAGTTGTCAGAGTTCATTATGTGCTGAGATACCTTCCATAGCATTTTTCCCCCAGACCTCAGAACAACCATTTTATAAAGAACATAAGTTAAAATATTGGAGAATAAGGACTCTTATGCATTCTGAGTTTGCTAACCTACATCTCTTGATGACTTAACAATGTAAGTCACATCACTAGCTGTTACCTCACATTCTAGAACACCTTGCTGTGAGTTAAATTCAGTTATAAGTGTCATAAATTCCTTTCATAAAAATGATAATGATGGTGATGTGGAAACCCAATATTTTGACACCAGTTCTATCAATCTGAGCAAATAGAATGCTGAATTCTGAGGTGAATCCCCACATTCTGCCCTTAAGTCGCTGCACAAATAAATAAACTTAGTAAATCTAGCATTTGTGTTGCACATTTAATAGAAAGCTCTTAAGCCATAATCACTGTAGCTGCTGGGCATCTTATTTCTTCAAGAATTCTTTCAGTGCATGCATTAACTTTGGTTAAATTATTCTGGCTTTAAAGGCAGAAGAATATATAAAATAATATGGTTTCAGAAGCATCATTGTTAACAGACCAATTTCAAAAGATTCATTTGCTAAATTTGACTTCATAGTCCCTTTGCAGATCAATTATTGAGATTTTAAAAAAGAAGGGAATCATGTGCTGCTATCTGTGTGGCCATTTGTCTTACACACAAAAAAATAAGAGAACAATAAAAAAAGACTAAGATATCATTCTTCCAATGATTGTCATTGAACCGTTACATTTGTAAACATTCACAGTATGAAGTCTCTCTCAATCTCCAGCATATAAAGTAGTGCAAAGGAAAAAATAAAAGTAAAGAAAATTCCAGTCCTGTTATCTGTGAACAAAATTTGTTACAGTTTCTCTGATTTCATTTCTTCCATTATTGTTAGGCATTTGATGTCACATCTTCCCAAAATTAATAATAAAATATAATCAATTTCTAAAGGCCCCTGCAGCCTTTTTAAAAGTTAATTTCCAGTTAAAAATAAACTTTAATTAAATCCAAGATAAAATTGTGACCTACATTCTATTAAATAATTCACTTTCTTTTCTCTACATAGTATTTCTTACAATTTTTAAAAAACAACAGCTATGGAATCCAAAGACATGAAATGCTATTAAAGCACTGAATAAACAACTGCTCAAATTCATTAGTTCTTACATAGTAAATACTTCAAAATGCCAACTTTTCCCATCACTGCACGATTACTAACAACGTTGACAATTTACTTCTACATACACACATATGCACGCACACAGCACACACACACACACACACACACACACATTCTCTCCAGGGAACTGTCTTTACTTTTAACATCTCTTCCAGTTAATGTGCAAAATTCTTGCATTCTAATAAAAATATATAAAGATAGATTTGCTCCTACTTAAGCCTCCCTCGTCTCCAAGATGTATCATTTATTTGATATGTTATACAAGTTTAGTAACAATTATGCCACGTATAACCATTAAATGGTGTACTACTGTATGCATTGGATTCATTTGCATATATCATTTTCATAACTGCACTCTCTATGCATAAATATATTTGGAGATGCTGGGATTGGGGGAGCGGGCAGCGTCGGGTGGAGAGTGAGATTCACACATCGGTCTCCACAGCCTTCGCATTAGAACAGTTGTTTTTATCTGTCTCACTGTCATCCCCCTTTCCCTGACACTTCTCCTTTGCACAGAGAGATTCCTTAACTCCTTCTTCCATCTCTAGATACTCTGACTTGTCCCCCAGGGAAGAAGAAGTAGAGCTCCGAAATTTCTTCAGCAAATTAGAAGGGAGGTATGGGCAACTGACTGCATTCTGTGTAAGCTGTGTCTGTTCCTCATTTTCAGTCTCTCTGTGGTAGAAATAGTTAAAGTTAGAGACAATCACCGGCACGGGCAGAGCGATGGTTAAGACACCTGCAATGGCACACAGAGACCCTACGATCTTGCCCCCCACCGTGATAGGCTTCATGTCCCCGTAGCCCACGGTTGTCATGGTCACCACGGCCCACCAAAATGCATCGGGGATGCTTTGGAAGTGGGTGGTCGGCTCGTCTGCCTCCGCGAAATACACAGCGCTGGAGAAGAGAATGACCCCAATGAAGAGGAAGAAGATCAGGAGGCCTAGCTCGCGCATGCTGGCTCGGAGCGTGTGGCCCAGGATCTGCAGGCCTTTGGAGTGTCTGGAGAGCTTGAAGATCCGGAATACTCGGACCAGACGGATGATCCTGAGGATGGCAAAGGACATGGCCTGCTGCTGCTGCCCGTTGCCACCCCCCTGCTGCTGGGCCAGATCCGTGCCCAGCGTGATGAAGTAAGGCAAAATGGAGACTATGTCAATGACGTTCATGATGTTTTTGAAGAAGAGGGCTTGGCTGGGACAAGCAAAGCAGCGAACTACAAACTCGAAAGAAAACCACACAATGCACACTGTCTCCACGATGAAGAAGGGGTCGTTGAAGATCGTGTGCCCTGAGTTCTCCGGGTGGGGAGCTGACGTGTCGTTCAACAACCCACCGTGCCCGCCTGTGCTCAGGGCCATGATGAGATCCCTGTCGTCCCGAAACTCCGGCAAGGTTTCCAGGCAGAAGATGACGATGGAGATGAGGATGACCAGGACGGAGACAATGGCTATGCCCCTGGCTGGACTGGAGCTCTCCGGATACTCAAAGAGCAGCCAGATCTGCTTCTTAAATTCGTTCTCCGGCAAGGCCCTGTCCTCCTCCTCTCTCACAAAGCCCTCGTCCTCCCGAAACTTGAGCAGTGCCTCCTCCCCCAACTGGTAGAACTTCACCTCCTCGGTGAAGATATCGAAGGGGACGTTGACTGGCCTCTTCAGGCGGCCCCCTGACTGGTAATAATATAAGATGGCATCAAAGCTAGGCCTGTTTCTGTCGAAAAAATACTCGTTGCGCAGAGGGTCGAAATACTGAGTCCTCTTCTCAGGGTCCCCCAGCAATGTCTCGGGAAACTGGGCCAGGGTTTTCATCTGGGTTTCGAAGCGCAGACCCGAGACGTTGATCACCACGCGTTCACAGCAGTCACTGTAGCGCACGGAGCTGTAGCCGCCGCCGCCGCCGCCGCCGCCGCCGCCGCCTCCATCGTCCTGTGCCAGCAGGTCGGTGTAGGAACACTCCTCGCCGTGGTCTTCCTCGCTGTAATAAAACCTTCCCTCCTCTTCCTCGTCCTCCTCGTCGTCCTCCTCTTCGTCCTCCTCACTTAGATCCCGCAGGATCTTCTCCTCCGAGCCACTGGGCATCAGGTCGGAGCAGTGAGGGAAGCTGCCCTGCCGATGGTGGACTTTCTTCTTCTCCGGGCGCTGTCGCCTCCTCCTCCGACTTCCCCGGCTGCTCTGGGGGTCGTGGGAGGTGCAGGCCCCGCGCGATGGGTGGTGGTGGTGGGCGCCCCCTCCAGAGCCCCCGCCACCTTCCACTGCAGCTGTGGCCGCGGCCACCGCGGCAGCCGCAGCCGCCCTCGAGTGAGCCAGCCTCTCGCGCTCGCGGGCCCGGGCCTGAGCCGCGTAACCATAAGGCATGTGACTGTTGCACCCTGAGCTCTCCGCACTCACCATTGCAACCTCCATGGTGGCGGTTTGGGGAAATGGCTGGTTCCAGTTGGAGAAGAAGAAAGAAAAATAGGGCAGATTCTTTTCTCACCAAATTAAGGTAAGTTTGGAACCCTTAAGCAGATTGCTTGGAAGACGAAGGATATTTTCAGTCCAACTTTGCATTTTCTGTTTTTAAATCAGCACGCCCCATGCTCTCTCTTCTCAGGGATTCAACGTTGCTCTCCAGAGCGTGGCTTCTCTGGAGAGATGGCCTGGCACTTTCAATTAAAAGTCAGAAAATGTCAGGGTTTCCCAAACACCTGTTTGGGAGTGGGTGTTCAAATCTGGAACTACAACCAGGATGTCATTGGTCTTGATGCTGAAAGTTTCAACGACACCAAGTAGCCGACCGCTGGCAGTTGTACCTAGAGAATGGAATATATTTCTTCTGCCATGGAAATTGTCCAAAGCTCAGTCCATGAAATTTAAATAAAATGCAAATAAGCCTTTAAGTCTTAGCACTTGCCTTCTAGTGACAGCCTGACCCATGTTAACATGTGATTTGAAGTATGTCCAGGCATTGCCACTCAAAGCCTAGCAGGATGATTCTCCCGGCTCTCCCCTTAAGTTCATCACAGGCTTCCTGGACCTAGGGGCAATGTTGAGCTAGCTGTAGAGGCAAAGACCTTGGGAGGTAGAGTAGATGCAAGATGAGGTGTCAGTGGGGGGCAAGCCCAGCTCTGAGGTCTCCATAGAAATCAAGGAAATGCAGAGCATCCTTCAGCTAAAATCATGCAGAAGAAGCCACTTCACCTGGAAAAAGGAAGGGAAACAAGCATGGGAGAAAAATAAAAAGAATCAAATAATAAAGAGCAAACTGAGTATTTCTTTTACATACACTTCTTTCTCTTCTCCTCAAGCAAGCAAGCCATTATATAAAGCACCAAAGCGACTATAAATTTCCAAGGAGTAGTAATGGGGCAGGTTGTTAAATCTCCTTCTCACTAAATATCCTTCTATCCTTTTTCTTTGGCTATCGTTTCAGCACTGTCTACTTTCATCATAATTTAATTATTTTTCCTCTCTCCACTCTCGACCCATATGGTTCTTCTTTCAGTCCACCTTTTCACTCATGCTAGGTCTTAATTCTCACTGTCACCCTC
Source organism: Budorcas taxicolor (assembly GCF_023091745.1). Taxonomy (NCBI): domain Eukaryota; kingdom Metazoa; phylum Chordata; class Mammalia; order Artiodactyla; family Bovidae; genus Budorcas; species Budorcas taxicolor. Next base: position 58,822,694 of record NC_068924.1, read on the forward strand.
TTCATTCCACAATAACAATGTTGTCACTTTACAGCTGCTTCCATCATTCACTGATCTCAAGGCATTTTTTTCAAATTTCCACTCATCAAGTATTTCTGAATTCAGTGGCCTTCCACCCCTCTGACTTGATTCAGGATTAGAGGAGTTGGAAAAACCAGTTTTCTTTAATCCAGGTTCCACCACTCGAACAAGCATCAGTCACCTCATCTACAAAGTGCAGATAATAATACAACCTCTCCCATACCACTTGTGTAAGGATTAAATGAGATAATTGATGTTGACAGAACACCACAGTACGTAAGGAATATCAATAAAGGCTTGCAGTTATTAAAAACATAATAATACTTTATGGTCAATCTCCCCACCCCCAAATGCATATATCCTTATACCACTGTCAAAGCAGGGGAAGACAGAACATGAAGTCATCCAGGACATTTTGAGGCTCGCGAGTGGTCTGTATTAAGTTGGCATTCCCTAACTCCCTCAAGCATGTCCCTGTTGTTGTTTTTCTGTTCCCCAGACTCCAGAACACTCCCTACCACCCACAACCTAGGAGCTAATCCCAGTTTCCACTTCTCTAATAATCATCTACTCTCCTTGCAGTTCCCCCATGTTCACCTTGATGCTTCCTCCTGCACTTTGCTCAAGGACTGTCTCCTTATGTTTCAAATCCCAGTTTGTATGCACTTTGTTTTCAGCCTATGATACTTTCTTCCCTATAATTTACCCATAATTTCTATGACCCAAATCCCCCTCTCTTTTCCCTCCCTCCCTCCTTCCCTTTATTTCCAATCTGCCACTTCCTGATCACATCTTCCCTGCAGCCCTCCTGTTCCCCCTGTCACCTAGTACTCCTGACCTTCATTCTTCCTTAGTTTGTTCTCTGTAGGTCCAACTAACTCATCTCCTCTGCCAGAACCTGTAAATGTCCCTGTCTTAATCTCGCTTCTCCTGTCTCCTCTTGCGTCTTCCCTTCCCTGGGTCCAACAAGACTTCCAAGAATGTCGAGTGACCCAGAGAATTGGGGAGGATAACAACAGCCAGGATTCAGGGCAGCTACCAACCTCAGTTACCGGGAGCTCTTGGGGAGCATAAGAGAAATGGCTTCCTGGAGCCATTAACAGGACCCACCTCTTGACCACCTGCTGCTGAATCCTGTCGGCCTAGAAGACTAAACACACCCAGGTTTTATCAAGTGACAGTTGGGGAAGTAGCAAACAAAAGTCTTTCGGATCACACATCCCTTCCAGATCAATCACATTCTCCCAGGACAAGAAGTGGGATTGACTGGGACAAAGAACCCAGAAAATACACCTCTGAAGCTTTCTGGTTTGGTATCCTCCTTTGCCTGACTCCCAAGATCATTTTCTACTCTGAAATGTTCACTCTCACAAGGTCTCCAAATATCTGTCTTCTCTGTGGAGGGTCAGGCCAACATCCTTTAAAGACTTCCACAAGCCGAACAGCCTGAGAGTTTCCTCAGTTTCTTCCCCAACCCCCTCAAAGCAGTTATAATACACTAGTTAAATACAGCCCCAGTGTAACCAAAGTGCCTGTGAATTCTTATACTACGCACACCCCCTCTTCCACCAAAGGAACTGACTCCCGGAAGGTCATGAGTTAGAGGGTCTTCTAATTCACAGTCAGCTCTGCAGGAGAGCTAGCCTTGCCCTCTTTACACCAAATAGTTTCTTATTTTCTTACTTCTTTACTTGGGTTTGTTATTTTTTTTTGTTTACTTAACTCCCTCCTCCACTGTACATATAGCAAATTATCATCCTTCTAATTTGTTACCAGTTACCTCACTATTCTCATCTTAGAAGAAGAGGAGGAAGAGTCCATAAAAAGGGAGAGAGTGGGGAGAAAAAAGAAAGAAAAAGAAAAAAGAAGAAAAAATCCTTCCAACCAGCAAATCAGACTAGTTTAAAATCTCTCTTCCTTCTCCACTCAAGGTATTCATGTTAGGAGAATCTATTGAAGCTGACTCTCAGGAGACTTTATGAGGGAGACCTTGCAGAAGACTTTATGAAGAGACCTTGCAGGGGAATATCCTTTCCTCTTTAACACCCCGAACTAATAGAATTTTGCTGACTACCTACTCCCCAATTCCTGCACCCCCAAACAAGAGTCAAGCATCGCGCCCCTCCTCCTCCCACCCCACCCCCAACAACAAGGCTGTTTTCCTCACTCAGTGCTAATTCCTGCAACTGTAGGGTGGTACCTGAACCTTATCAGAGAGAGAAAAGGAGAAAAAGATTGAGAGAATTCCAAGGGCCAATACCGTGAGAAATACACACTTCAACGCACGCCATTTATATAGTCTCTATGTATTGCTCAAATGCTCAGAAAACGCACTCAACCCCAAATGTTGGGAGAAGCAACAATTCAAACCCCTTCACCAGCTGCTCTCAAAGAAATAGAACCGGTGAGTCTGAGATGAGACAAAACGATGCTAAATCTAAACCCCACCTCGTTGGGAAGCGACATCTTTAATCGTGCCCTCGCCTCCAGACCTAGGTTCCCGCTCGGGCACATTAACCAGGGCGCACGCACCCCATCCCCGGGGTTGGGAAAATAACAACTGTTGGCCCCCCGGAGCGCCGCGCAGCATCTGCACCTCCCTTCTCCCACCTCCTGTTTTATTTTTAACCGTCTTCCATTCATGCCCTTCTGTCACATTCTCGATATTATTTATCCCTCAAATGTCCACTGTTTCTTAATAGCCAAAGAGGAGAGGAGAGGAAAGGTAAGAGAGGTGTCATACTTACCATTCCCAGGCGGGGTGCAAAATAAAAATAAAGAAAATCCCCGGTTTGCTTTTTTTCACCCTCAAGCTGCAACAGCTGGAGGAGGGGAAGAAGGATCTTGGGGGTGGAAGGAATCGCTCCGGTGTGGCAGGTGGGAGCTCCCAAATATCCACGGAACAAGTTCTACTGCCTGGTCGAGGGCGGGGGGTGGGGGGGTGAGGGCACAGAGTCCTAGCAGCTGGAGCCGGGGGGTGAGGATCAGGGCTGCCCCAGGGAAGACCCCAAGACTCCTGCTTCCTCTGGAGTTCAGCACAGAAGGGCTCGACAGGGAAAAGAAGTCAAGGTCCCCCAGAAAAAATATATATATATCCTAGACAGCAGCGATCACTTGTTAAGCCCGAATTCCTCCTCCAATATCCATCCCTCTCGCTCTCTCGCTGGCTGCAGAAGCAGCACACGCCTCCCCTGGCCGGGAGCGCGCGCCGGCCGGGGGCGGGGCCAGGGCCGTCCGAGGGTGGGGCGTTCACCGCGGTCGCCAGGGGCGCCTCCAGGCGCGGCGGGGCGGGCGCAGTCACGATGCCGCGGCTGCCCGGCCCCCGGCCTGGCCCCCAGTCGCCGAAGCTCTCGGGAGCCAGTGGGCAGCGTTCCAGGGTCCCCAGATGGGGGCCCCCAGGGGCGAGGAGCTAATCGCAGAGGGAGAGGTGTCCCCTTTGAAGCTGAAATGGGGTCCCGACGGCAGGGCAGAAACGTCAGGAGAGGCTGGAAGAGGTGACTTCGGCGGCAGGTCCAGGCTCGACCGCAAGGTGCTTCTAGGTGTCTTCTCTTCCTGAAGCGTTTTCTCTGCATCTCCCCCGGCACCCCACCCACCACCCCACCCCGCTGCAAACACACAGCCCCCCCAGCCGGGCATCATAACGAGTTTGTGGGGTTGGGAACCCCGGGGGCATCCCTGGCGAGGCCGCCAGCCCGGAGCTGTCCGGTCGCCCGCAAGCGCGCCCAGACCCCTCGGTCTCCGCCTCCTTGTGGAGAGTTTGTTGGCCTCAACTCTGGGGTCGGAAGTCTCCGGCGCGGAGGAGACCGACTTTACACAGGTGTTGGACTCGGAGAAGGGAAGGATTACTGAAATTCGAATCGGGCCCAGGCCAAGGGCTACGAAAGGGAGGCTGAGGTCCGAGTTAGGAGAGTCAAAGGTCTACGAACGGGTTGCCAGTCCTTCCCGGCGGCGGGGCCAGCCCTCGGGGAACCTGTTGTTGCAAAAAGAAATACGTTGGCGAGAGGTTTGGCTCCCGGGAGATCTCTGTCCTAGTGGTCGGATCTCCAATGCCACCCACTGCCATTGAACAACAAAAAAAGCACTCCCCCCACATACCCCAACACCTCGTGGAGGGGCGAGTGCGCACGCAGCGGCTCCTCACCCCCGATGGACTCCAGATTGCTTATTTGGTGGCTGCCTTGTGAAGTGCCCCCTGGACGTGGATGTTAACACGCAATTCTCATAAATATGCCAAAAGAAAGATTAGCGGTGGGAAGTGAGAGTTTACACACACATACACGCGCGCGCGCGCTCAGTGGCGGCGGGGCTCCTGGCACCTCTCCCGGCTCCCCCTGTGGCCAAGCTGGCAGTGGTGGCGCGCGCCCGGATTGCTGGAGCAAATCCGACCTTGGGCGGGTCAGTTGGCTCCGAGGCGACCACTGTCGTCCTCAGCTGGCAGCTTTGTTCGAGGGCCCAATTGGGCCTCCTCCTTTTGTGGCACTCTATTAATTATTAAGAGAAATATTCCCGAACTGAATTATAGATATGCCCTCTGCTCACTCACCTAACCGCTGCTGGCTTGGCGAAGGACACTATCAGGACTGCATTTCGTTGCTGTTTAATTTTTTGGATCTTTTTAAATAGCTAAAAAAAAAAAAAATCACATTGTATTCCGTGAAAAGGAAAAAAAAATAAATTTAACTGATATGAGGTCTGATTTTCCTAACTTCTTCCAGGTAGTGACAAAAGTTAGAACCTATGTTGTGAACAAACGTACCATGATCCTCTGGCCTCAACCGCAGGTGGAAGAATTGAGAGAATGGTGCTTCCTCCCCCGATAGAGAGGCTCTGTCTCCATTCATGCCCCACTATCATCCATTTCAGAAAGTAGGTAAGGTGGATTCCTCCAAATGCTCGAAACCATCCAGGGTGCCGGTCCCAGATCCCCTCTCTACTCCACAATGTGGGGTAGTCACTGTGCCAAAAGCAGATGATTAAGTTTATCATCTCATCAAAAGGATATTTCTTGGGATGGTAAAGGCAGGGTTGAGAGCATAGGATCTTGAGATCAAAAAAAGCAGCTGTATTTTCAGGGAGATGAAAACTGAGGTTGAACAATACGCAAAAGAGAACATGTATACTGAAGCTTGGACATTTTAATTGGATCATATTAAAACTTCCACATGCTTCCACCACTTCCATGTGGTGCTTCCACATGCCATTTACTGTTGGTTCCTATCACTGCCCAGAGAATTTTGAAGTTTAAAATGCCCAATAGTTGCTTAGTCCTGTCCAACTTTTTACAGCTCCATGGACTGCAACCACCAGGCTCCTCTGTCCATGGAATATGAGAATGGTATTCCTGAGATGCAGCAAATGGTGTGTGTGTCCATGTGTGTGTTAGTTGCTCAGTCGTGTCTGACTCTTTGCGACTCCGTAGACTATAGGCTGTCAGGCTCCTCTGTCCATGGAATTCCCCAGGCAAGAATACTTACTAGAGTGGGTTGCCATTTCCTTCTCCAGAGAATCTTCCCAACCCAGGGATGGAACCCCAGTCTCCTGAATTGCAAGCAGATTCTTTACCATCTGAGCCACCAGGGAAGCCCCAATGAAGTAGTATATAATTTGGGGGCAGCAAGCAAGGATTGACAAGAAAGGGGAAATGTGTCTGAAGAATGGTGAGAATTGGAGTGTTTGCCATACAGAATACACGGGCACGTGGCTCTGAGGTGGATGGAGTAACTGGAACCTAAGAGGTAGTTGGGAAGAGCATTCTCCTTACCCAGGCATCCCCCCCATCCCCAAACACACACACACACACACACACACACACCCCTCCTTGAACTTTAAAAGAATTTCTTTTTAAAGAAAACAAGAAACATTCCATTTGTCTTCCTGAAATTCTCTTAAAGATTCCTAGAAACTCCCACAGATAAATAGTAGCAGAAAGATTCTTTGCCATGACCAGCAAAAATTGACCTTGTCTCAGTTTCAAAACTATATTTTCTTTGGAGAGGAGAAAATTATTTTCTTGCCTTTTTTAGTCATCAGCTAGTCAAAATTCTTCAAACACATCCAAATATACTTATTACCACAAATAATTTCTCCCTGGCTTTGAATTCTCTCAGTGGTAATACAGATATTCCAGACCACACTATGAAGCCTATGCTTATATAAAAAAAGGGCAAAGGGCAGCAGATTTTCCTTTGTACAAAGCAGACAGGAGGCTCCATGTGATACAAACTACATCCATTATAAAAGCTTTTGTTCTCTTTGGGGATCATGGTCTCCAGGGAGTTGCAGTGTTCTGTTCACTGCTCCTCTCTCTCCCCAAGAAGCCCGCAACACCTCCCTGAATACAGGCACTGTATCCCAAGCAACCAGTGCAATACCTGACTCAGAGTAGGCACTCGATAAGAATGTACTAAAATGAATGAATAATGGAAGAGGCTTTCATTTGCCAAGAAAGCTCAGTGAATGTGTTGGGAGAAAACCCAAAGAAGATTGCTTTTTTACCTGCTTACCCCAGCCTCGCAGCTATCAGCCTTTTCAAAGTTCTGAAGGGATGAGACGGGGAAAGAATTTCGGAGATCGACTTGATTCCATGCTTCCCTAATGTATGGATGTGGATGTTCTGAGCAGCCCATAATTCCTAATGAAAGGGGAGTCATTCAGCCAGGTTTCCCTTGTAGATGGATGTTTCAATGACTTTTCATCACACCACCTTCCATTCCATTGCAGGCATACCACTACTGGTCAGGTCTCAAGACCTCAGAACAGCATAACCACTTCTCATTAAAGTGAGGAAACATCCGTCCTGAAGAGAAAGGCTAACTACTCACTTCCTGACTCTGAGCACAGCTCAGTGTCAGATAGAGCAAGCAGATGCCTGCTCTCTGCCCTGGGTGGACACCTGTGGCCTAAAGGGTGAGAGACGCATCCATGGCCCCATGTGGTCAGGGCCTGATAGAAGTCACACAAGGAGCAGAGAGAAGCAGCACTAACTGAGGTTAGAAAGGTCCTCAAGGCAGTAGGAACCACGGGACAAAGGCTTATGGGACAAGAATGGCATGAATAAGTGTAAGGGGACTTCCTTTTTGGTCCAGGGGTTAAGAATCCATCTTCCCAGTATGGAAATTCCTTAAAAAACTGTAACCATATGACCCAGCATTCTCACTAATAGGCATATACCCTGAGGAAACCAAAATTGAAAAAGACACATGTCCCCCAATGTTCACTGCAGCACTGATTACACTAGCCAAGACATGGAAGCAACCTATATGTCCTTTGACAGATGAACAGATAAAGAAGTTGTGGCACACAAATATAATGGAATATTACTCAGTCACAAAAATGAACACATTTGAGTCAATGCCAATGAGATGGATGAAACTAGAGCCTATTATACAGAGCGAAGTCAGTCAGAAAGAGAAAAACAAATATCATATATTAATGCATATATATGGAATCTACAAAGATGGTACTGACGAACCTATTTGCAGGGCGGCAATGGAGACGCAGACATAGAAAACAGACTTATGGACATAGACAGAGGAGGAAGGAGGACAAAGAGGGTGGGACAAATGGAGAAAGTATATAGATTACCATATGTAAAATAGATAAGCAATGGGAATTTGCTATATGACTCAGGGAACTCAAACTGGGGCTCTGTAACAATCTAGAGCAGTGAAAGGGGGTGAGAAGTGGGAGGGAGGTTCAAGAAGGAGGGGGGATATATGTATACCTACAGCTGATTCACGCTGATGTATAGCAGAAAGCAACACAATATTGTAAAGCAATTATCCTTCAATTAAAAATAATTTAAAAAGAAAAAGAAAAAGAGTATCTGTCTTCCAATGCAGGCGACATGGGTTGAATCCCTGGTCAGGAAACTAACAACCCACAGGCCTTGGAGCAATTAAGCCTGCACACAACAATGAAAGACCCTGCATGCCACAACTGGGACACGACACAGCCAAATAAATAATTTAAAAAAAGAAAAAAAGAATGAATGTGAAAATAAGCAAAGATAGGCAGAGGACCCAATTGGAATGGCAGAAGGAAGCAGTGAGTATGCATTTAGATATGCCTCTCTGTTCAAGAATTTGAACCAGGATCTATGATAAAGCACTGCATAGATGAATTCTCAACCCTTTCTCCACCTTTACACACAGGGCAGATGTGGTTCACATGGATGACACACTCCCCTGGGCAAACCCAGATTAGCAGCTGCAGAATCCACTAAATAAACTGTGTCACAGACATTTCCAGGCTTCCTGGCTACAGTAGCATCTTTTTCTTCCATCTATGAATGCATCTGAGAAGCCAAGTGAGAGAAATTGAGTTGGCAGAAACTTAAAGCATCTCAGACTTAGATTTCTGAATGTAAATCAATCAAAAATGCCCTTCTTTAACTGAAGTAACTAAGAATTTGTTACTTCACCTTTAACAATAGTATACAAATATGGGGAGACACTGCAGTTGAGATCCACCCTGGTCAGATCCAGTCATTCCTCTGATCTAAGATCCCCTGTGGATACCAAAACCCACAGATACTCAAAGCCCTTAATATGAAATGGCATAGTACCATCAGCCCTCCATTTCTGCTGGCCTTCCATCAGCAGATTGGTTTGGTGGGCTGCACGGATGCAGAACTGGTAGGTACTGAGGGCCAACTGTACACTCTAACAAAGTGAAGCAAATTCATCCTTTTAGCTCTGCATTATGCTTCCCTTATATGTAGTTTAGAAAATAGGGTAGTTATGGGGACTCGCTGGAGAAGGCAATGGCACCCCACTCCTGTACTCTTGCCTGGAGAATCCCATGGATGGAGGAGGCTGGTAGGCTGCAGTCCATGGTGTCCTAAGAGTCAGACACGACTGAGCGACTTCACTTTCAGTTTTCACTTTCATGCATTGGAGAAGAAAATGGCAACCCACTCCAGTGTTCTTGCCTGGAGAATCCCAGGGACAGAGGAGCCTGATGGGCTGCCGTCTATGGGGTCGCACAGAGTCGGACACAACTGACGCTACTTAGCAGCAGCAGCAGCATGGGGACTCACTTACAAGAAGTATCCACCTTAGTACAGACAAAATTCACTGACACTGGCACCCATCAATCAGGAGCAAACTCGGGACAGAGGTGAAGGGAAGACAGTTTAGGTATAAAAGTGTTTTTAGTTCGTACAGACATTATCACCACTGTGCCTTCCATATTAACTCCTAAAAATTTATGTCAAGGAGCTTTGCCCATATAACTGAAGGTGGGCCTTTTTATAAAAAGAAAAGGTCATGGTATACTTCCTGCCAAGAATGTGTTCCAGACTCTCTGAAGGTCCCATTAAATATGGTCAGTGACTACAGAACAGGCTGGATTCCAGTCTTCTATTAGTTGGCTCCTTTCCCATCTCCTCCATTTTGATTGTGATCAGTACCTCTCGCCCCCTAGAATAGACATCACCAAGGTTTAAAACAGGCCTTTTCTCTACAGCATAAGAACATTTATTCACCTTCTCCAGGCTTCCAGTACCTGTCACAACCCTGATTACCTCTCCTTCATCAGACAAACATTGCTTCTGATTTGGATAAGTACTACAAAGACTTTGTTCAGCATATGCTTTCCAAAAGAAGGGCCAGTGTTGTAAGAAGGATGTAGGAGAAATTTCTAGTAGGTACACATCAGTTAAGAAATCTACCCCAAATTATTTCTGCTCATTGCTCACTTTCTTCACTCCTGGTTGGAAATAGAAACACAGTTCTGGGGGTTAGTCAACTGATACAGTGTCGGGGTTAGGTGCACCAACCGTCTGAACAGTCAAAAATCTGAGTATAATTTCTCCCTTTCTGCAGTTCATGGATGTTCGTGCAGTTCATGGCTGTTCATGGATTTAATCAACCAACTACAGTGTATCTGAAACAAATTCTATGTAAGTGGATCTGCACAATTCAAATCCATGTTGTTTAAGGATCAACTGTATTTTAGAACCAAAACCACAAATAAACAATGCTGAGAATATGAATGTCATAGGTTGTTAACTTATGGTTTCTCATCATGGTTGCTGAGAACAGCACATCAGTCATTAGGTTTTATATACACTAGAAGTCCCTCTGATTTATATCTCAGGCAAACTCACAAATCAGCTCTTATTCTGAATAGACACAGAGAACATAGGCTGACAGCCCCAAAGGTCACCCGAGAGTACAAAAACTGACAGTCTTCTTTAGATGGTTTTTCAAAAGGAGTCCTTTTCTGGATTCATATGTAGATTTGAACTTGAAAGGAAATTACAGTGAAATTCTAATGATTTACAACAGCCTTCAGGGGAAAGAAATAAACATTAGACTAAAGCAATTACTCTTGGATTGTTTTCAGGGCTGGAGCAGAGATCGGATGCTAAGGTTATAGGACTGTCTCTCTGTAGCCTCTTGGGTGCAAAACCTCCAACAAGCTACTTAACCTTTGTGAACCTTAGCTTCCTTATCTATAAAAAAACAAACTGTACCATCAGTCCCAATTTATAAGAACCTGAGAGTGGAATCATATAAGAAAATATAGGAAAACTGCTCTACAACCATAGAAATACAATATAAATAGGAGACATTGTTATTTTAAAGTATCAGTCATCTGTTATGGACTGAATTTTTGTGCACCTCCCACCCTCCAAATTCTTACATTGAATCCCAAAACTCCAGTGTGATGGTGTTTGGAAATGAGGCTTTTGGGAGGTACTTAAAGTTAGGTGAGGTCATAAGGATGGGGCCCTTATAAAGGGATTGATGCCCTTATAAAAAAGAGACACCAGAGAGAAATTAATCTCTCTCAATCTACCCCCACCTTCTCTCTCTTAGAAAGACCATGGCTACCTAAAAGCTCAGTGAAGAGGCCTCAGAATGAAACTAACCTTACCAGTACCTTGATCTTAGACTTTCCAGCACTGAGACTTAAGAAAATAAACTCCTATTGTTTAAGCCACTCCGTCTATGGTATTTTTCCATGGCAGCCTGAACTGATAAAGACATCATCAAAATATGTCTTTACTAGCAGACTTCACTATGGTATTGGAAACTGGTACCTGACATTCAGCATGTGTTGGGTAAGAAATGGTCATTACAGGTTCTCTTTCAAGGAATGGAAAGAATTGTAATCAACTTGCCAGTTGTTAAAATGGTAGTAAAATGTTCTCAAGCCTTCATGACCTAAAACTCACTCTAAACCAATTTGTAATTTGGGGCAGTTTTTCTTGTAAAATGATTATAGATGACATTAGCTTGAATATTCTGAATATTGTTAACAGTTTTAACTGTTCATTGTGAAAGTTCCAGTCGCTCAGTCATGTCCAACTCTTTGCGAACCCATGGACTGTAGCCCACCAGGCTCCTCTGTTCATGGGATTCTCCAGACAAGAATATTGGAGTGTGTTGCCATCCCATTTCCCAGGGGACCTTCCTGACCCAGGGATCAAACCTGGGTTCCTACACTGCAAGTGGATTCTTTACCATCTGAGCCACAGGGAAGCACTTCAACTGTTTATGAAGTCAACAACATTTTATGGAGCATTTCTCTTGTCTCTGGCGTTCATCTAGGCATGAAGCAGTAATGATAAAGTCCCTGCTTTAAAAAAAAATTAAAAATAAAAACAAAACAAAGTTATTTCAGACAACAATAACTGTTATGAGGAAAATATTATAAAGTAATAGAGTGTCAGGAAAAACAGTTTAAACTTCAGTTGAATAAACTTCAGTAGAAAGCCTTCTGAGAAAGTGACACTTGAGGCCTACATGACAAGAAAGCTTGCCATGTGAAGATTTAGGGCAGAGAAGAGAAAAACTGTTAGCAAAGGTATGAGATGTGGTCCAAGAATTGAAAATGTCAGACAAGGATAGCTAGAAAGCAAAGACTTTCCCAAAGGAGTCTAGTGAACAGACAGCATCTAAATGTACACGAGTCCTAATATGAATTAATTCTACTACCACCACCTAATCATTCTAAGTGGGGATTGTGGAAATGCATTTCCCACCTTCCTTCCTCAGCCCCCAATTTCAGGCTTAATCACTCTTCTAAGTACCTGAGAATGGAGGGAAAGGGGCCTTCCTAGGGGGCTAGAGAGGTAGTCCTAGGTGGAAAGGAGAGTTCATAGTTCTACGTCAGAAAACCTGCTCACATTTATGAAAGAAGCCATGATTGCTCTCCCCAGGTGTTCCTATTTGTAAATCAGTTTCCAGATTTGTATCCCTGATCTGGTGCTACCTGGATGTGCTGTCTCTGTTACAGCTTCTTTTTTATTAATGGTTATTTTCATAGAAAGGAATAGAAGAAAGAAGGTCAAACTAGCTCATAAGATATCAACTTACAGTAAAGATACTGTCAGATCTTACAGGAGTTCACAAAAGAGCTGAAGAACTAAGGTTTAAGAAAAACAGAGGTATATATTGAGACAACCTAAAAGCTCGTTCACATTTTTCTGTAGTGAAGTGAAGTGAAAGTCGCTCAGTCATGTCCAACTCTTTGAGACTCCATGGACTATACAGTCCATGAAATTCTCCAGGCCAGATACTGAAGTGGGTAGCCTTTCCCTTCTCCAGGGGATCTTCCCAACCCAGAGATTGAACCCAGGTCTCCTGCATTGCAGGCAGATTCTTTACCAGCTGAGTCACAAGGGGAGTCCACATTTTGGTAAGATATCATATTTTTCTGTAACATTTTACCAAAAACCCAAATGAACTTTTTGAGTTGAGTTCAGTCGCTCAGTCGTGTCCAACTCTTTGCAATCCCATGGACTGCAGTACACCAGGCCTCCCTATCACCAACTTCTGGAGCCTACTCAAACTCAAGTCCATTAAATTGGTGATGCCATCCAACCATCTCATCCTCTGTTGTCCCCTTCTCCTCCCACGTTGAATTTTTCCCAGCATCAGGGTCTTTCCCAACAACTCAGTTTTTCACATCAGATGGCCAAAGTATTGGAGTTTCAGCTTCAGCATTAGTTCTTCCAATGAATATTCAGGACCGATTTCTTTTAGGATGGACTGATTGGATCTCCTTACAGTCCAAGGGACTCTCAAGAGTCTTCTCCAACACCGCAGTTCAAAAGCATCAATTCTTTGGCACTCAGCTTTCTTTATGGTCCAACTCTCTCATCCATACATGACTGCTGGAAAAACCATAGCCTTGACTAGATGGACCTTTGTTGGCAAAGTAATGTCCCTGCTTTTTAAATATGCTGTCTAGGTTGGTCATAACTTTCTTCCAAGGAGTAAGCATCTTTTAATTTTATGGCTGAAGTCACCATCTGCAGTGATTTTGGAGCCCCCCCCCCCAAATAAATTCTCTCACTGTTTCCACTCTTTCCCCATCTATTTGCCATGAAGTGATAGAACCAGATGCCATGATCTTAGTTTTCTGAATATTGAGCTTTAAGCCAACTTTTTCACTCTCCTCTTTCACTTTCATCAAGAGGCTCTTTAGTTCTTCTTTGCTTTCTGCCATAGGTGTGGTGTCATCTGCATATCTGAGGTTATTGATATTTCTCCCAGCAATCTTGATTCCAGCTTGTGTTTCATCCAGTCCAGCATTTCTCATGATGTACTCTGCATATAAGTTAAATAAGCAAGGTGACAATATACAGCCTTGATGTATTCCTTTCCCGATTTGGAACAAGTCTGTTTTTCCTTGTCCAGTTCTAACTGTTGCTTCTTGACCTGCATACAGGTTTCTCAGGAGAAATGAACTTTGAGTGAACCCTATAGGCTTCCCTGATGTCTCAGATGATAAGGAATCTGCCTGAAATGCAGCAGACCCAGGTGTAACCCCTACATCAGGAAGATCCCCAGGAGAAGGCAATGGCTGCCTACTCCAGTATTCTTGCCTAGAGAATTCCATGAACAAAGGAACCTGGCAGGCTATAGTACATGGGGTCACAAATACAGAGAGATAGATAGAGATTCTCCGTAATGAGTCTGCTTTTCCATAATATCTCCATGCATGTGGTCCCACATGGCCACTTAGTCCATCATTATACAGTCTTTCAACTTAAAGGTCCTTCACATGCTTTAAAATTTCTAGAAGAAGAAATCTGATTGATTGAGCTCAACTTTTTAACCAAGCCATTCAAGTCACAAATTACTGGCTTAACAGGTCAAATCACCAACGTTCCAAAGGGAAGTTCACTCATCTGAGTCTGTGCCTGGAACGAGATTTTCTGAACAGGGGCCAATACAAGCCAGGTTGTTTTAAGATCTTGGGAAACCTTTGCTACTCTTACTTATAGAGGATGTTCTTGGCCTTATATCTAGCATATTTTAAATGCTTACACTTTCCAGGTTAGGGATTATGTAAACTATTTTACAATGGAGTTGCAGCTCTCTAGTAGACAGCATTACACTGAAATTTTGCAGTATGTTCAGTTTTTTCTGTACTTCAGAGATAATGATTTCATTTTAAGAATGTAGACATTTTGCAGCCTCCTGGAAAGCATATAGACACATAGGCATGGCCCAGAAACAAACCACAATCCCTGAACAAAGAAATAGCTCCTTGATAACTGTCAAGTACTTAAGAATCTTGACTTTTAAGGGATTATTAAATAATCATATTTTTGGCTGACAAACTGATTGAAAGACATCCTCACTTACCTGTTTATTCATCTGCGTGTGAATACATGCTGATATATGTGAATGTGTCCTGTGTTTATGTTGTCTTCTATGTTGTGTATAAGCTATAGTGGGAAAGCTAATTACTAAACTGTGCAAATGCACCCACAGGCTACTTTGAGCAATGCATCAAAATTAAAAAAAAAATCTAAAAATAACTAACTAAGTAATAAATAACCATTTGCAGATGGGTATTTTTTTATGCAGCTTTCTAAACAACAGCAGCTTTCCTTAAGACATTACAGAATTTTTCCTGATGTTTTACTAGGTACACTAAATCTTCCATACTTCAAGACAGATCATTTGAATAAGGATGTGATAAAATTGACTAGATCCAAATTAAAGTTATTTTTAGGACAATATCAAACCACTGCTTTCATCTTAGAATAGATTCACACATGCATATTCTTCTGTGTTAGTTAAAAGCACCAAGAGAGTCATTTCTGAGAGGCAGAGCATTCCAGTAAATATTTTAGAATAATACATTGCCAAAAATATAAGGACCACTCTGAAAAATAATATCTTGATTGCTTAGTGTTTTAATTGTTCAAAGTCACTCAGAAGAAAAAATTTAAAAAGCAGACTAAACTAGAATGTAAAAGTTCATTATGGTTGAGGAATATGCTGCAGAAATATTTAGGTTAGAAAGATGCAGAATCTGCAGCAAGAGACTCACTGAAAAATGCAAGAGAATTAGGAGTTTCTTAGCAGCGGTGACATACCAAGATTTATAAACAATCAAAATAATATTTAATAATAGCCCAAATTTAAAATCAGCTTACAGAAGAGTGGACTTGATGTGTGATAATCTGAGATGGTTTCTTCCATCTGGGACAAAAGTATTTGGTGCCTCTTTCAAGAGAGCTCTGGTTCATACAGTCTTCTGCCACCAGTAATGTATATGCACTTAGTGGTTTAGTCATGTACCTCACACTTAGCTCAACAGAGTCCCCATACTAATATTTAACAGCACTGTTAATTTTCCTGCTCAAGACTGAGCATCTCCTTCAAGCGATGAACTTTGGCTCTGGTTTGAAGCTTAAAGAAAGGACTGATGCTGAGGTTGAAACTCCAGTAATTTGGCCACCTGATGGGAATAGTCAACTAATTGAAAAAGATCCTGATGCTGGGGGAAATTGACGGCAAGAGGAGAAGGGGGCAACATAAGACGAGATGGTTGGATGGCATCCCTGACTCAATGGAAATACATTTGAGCAAACTCTGGGAGATAGTGAAAGACAGGAGAGCCTGGCATGCTGCAGTCCATGGGGTCTCAAAGAGTGGGACACAACTTAAAGATTGAACAAGAACAACTCCTCTTTAACTCACGGGAAGCTATTGAACATTTCATTGCTAAGTTCAATGTGCAGTATACAAAGTATAATTTGACTTGTTTACGATGATATATAGATTACAGATTAAGAGCACAGTCTCTAAAACCAGCAAATCTCTATCCACTACTAGATAGATACATGACCTTGATTAGTTTTCTTGAGTTTTCTAAATGGAATGTTCTCATCCACAAAGTGAAAATGATGATTCCTGCTTGATAAGGTTGTTGTAAGAATTGGAGGAGATAAAATAAAGTATGTGAAAGACAAAATGCACAAGACAACAGAGGAAATGAATTTATTCTAGCCATTACAATGTGTAGATTATTCACTAATGAGGAAAGTTTCAGATAAAAAAGGATTCATCCTTGAATCATACAGGGGTCATAAGAAAAGATGGAGGTGGGTCTTACCCTAGAACATGGAAATAGAATAAAAGTCTATGTGTTTATCATACCCAATGCTGATAACTCAGAGAAAACATCATTGTTTTTATTACACAAAAAATAGTAAACAACTCTCATTTGCCAAAGATTTACATAAGGCATGTAAGTTTGAAATAGTAAAGCTTTTCTGATTTGGTTTCTGTAAGAATATTTTCAAATTTTGGCATATTGAAAATCTTGGTAGTTCATGAAACTCCCCTGGTGGTCTAGCGGTTAAGAATCTGCCTGCCATGCATGGGCAGAGAAGGCAATGGCACCCCACTCCAGTACTCTTGCCTGGAAAGTCCCATGGACAGACGAGCCTGCAGTCCATGGGGTTGCTAAGAGTCTGGCACGACAGAGCGACTTCACTTTCGCTTTTCACTTTCATGCATTGGAGAAGGAAATGGCAACCCACTCCAGTATTCTTGTCTGGAGAATCCCAGAGACAGAGGAGCCTAGTGGGCTGCTGTCTATGGGGTAGCACAGAGTCTGACACGACTGAAGCGATGCAGCAGCAGCAGCAGCAGCAGCAGCCATGCATGGGGCATGGGTTTGATATCTGATCCAGGAAGATCCCACATGCCACTGAGCAACTAAGCCTACGTGCCACAACTGCTGAGCCTGCGCTCCACAACAAATGAAGTCACTACAGTGAGAAGCTTGCACACCATAGCTAGGGAATAGCCTTTGCTTGTCACAACTAGAGAAAACCAGCACACAGCAATGGATACCCAGTGCAGACAAAAGTAAATAACTACCTAAAATTAAAAACATTTTTAAAAAGAAAATGTTAGTAGTTTAATTTCCTTAATTTCTGGATATTTTAGGAATATTCAGTTTACATATGCAATAATTTACCTGTCAGCCAATCAAAATAGAAGTCCTTAAGCAGTTTTTAAGGTATAATCAAATTTGGTAATTCCAACTGAAGGTAGGAAATATTACACACTCACATATTGAGAGGTAAAGACTTTTTGAGTCACAGACATAGACATACAAAGAGAGAGAGATGTTTATGGCTTCAGTTCTAAAAATTTTGGTCATAGGTCTAGTATATATAAACCCAGAAAAGAACTCACTAATCCATATCAAAGAACTATTCTAAATTGATTTGGACTCCAAATAGACAAACAGACAAGACTAACAAAGCAGAATCTCAGTCTCTTTCATCTGACAGAGAGATCTCTATAAACCAGTCATTCCTTTACAGAGACTACCAAATGGTCAGACCTCAAAACCCAAAGAAGCTAGCAGTAGAAATCAGGCACGTGTTTAAAAAGAATTAAAATCAAATGCTAACCATGCTACCAAACAGACTATACATAAGTCCATAGCACAGGACCAGGAGGTGGACTTACCACTGGGTCACAAATCATTAGCCAGGAGCAGAGGACAAAGGGTTCCAGAAGTCCTTTCCTGGGTAGAGTACACAGGGGTCCAAAAGTGATGTTATATCAGAGTTACAGTACCAAACTGTGAAAGACAAATGCAGAAAAGGAGATTATTTTATGTACACTGTTACAATAGGAAGAACATTCATAAATGGGAAAGGTCTCAAAAAAACAGGAGGGAACTTGGAATGTTTTAGGAATAAATATGCAAGAAGGTCATCCTAGAGTTTATGGAAGTCCTTGAAAAGGAGGCAAGTGAGTCTTCACTCAAAATACACCAGCACAGTGGAGTCATTAGAGGGCAGAAAGATTTCTTAACTATTATTGCTTTTCAACAGCAAAGGGCTCAGACATAAAGTTCAGCATTATTACATCGTCAGCTTTGTAAAATGTTTACTCATAAACAACGTGTTGGCAATTATTGTTGGAGAGGATAGTGCATTTAACAGTACATTGTATGTATTCTGTGTGGAGTAAAATACCCACTATTCCTTGCTAGCTACCTGACTTTGGGGAAATTACATGATTTCTCTGATTTTTAATTTTCTTATCAGTTCATTGGACATAAAAACATTATCTTCTTCATAAAGCTATTGTGAAGATCAAATAGATTAAAGATAAAAAATTCAAAGACTGGATTCTCACCTAGTGAGCTCTCCTAAACAATGCTTAACTGTTATCATCACTATTTACAGCTGAATGAATCTATTGGAAAGTACCTCATTTTCTTTTTTTTAATTTCTAAAACCCACCTGACGAAGTAAATATTTCTAGAGTACTAGAATTCACTCTTTTTATTTGCCAGATCAGTTTGGTAATTTTCACAGAAACTTAATACTTGTTAACATAATATTTTAAATTTTTAACACTTCACTGGGCTGTATGTGTGTATATGTGTTTGATCGCTCAGTCATGTCCAACTCTTTGAGATCACATGCACTGTACTCCTCTGTCCATGGAATTTCTCAAGCATTGGGATAGACATTTTGAATTTATTTCTTTGAAAAGTTCTGATATCATAAAGGAAACTAGGAATAAGGTGTCTAATAATTAACTGAATATTAAAATCAAAGTTGGAGAAAACTAGTGGGCATTTGTCTGTGTTGTGTTAAAATCCATAATTCTGCTGTATTCCAAGCTGAGCTGATGTAAACTGGAAAACTGATAGAGGATGGTTTGAGAAAATCATTTTTCAAAAAATCTTGTCATCTTTCCTTTTGATGAGTAAAATTAATGGTTTAGAAACCTTACCATATCATTGTTTATGTGAATATGGTTCTGGGAAAATAAAAGGTTTTGCTGTTTAAGAATACCAAATAAAGTAGTCCTAGATGTTCTTTTGGAGGGCCAAGAGGAGTTACTCCACATTCAAGGTCAGAGGGGTGGCCATGAGGAGATACCCCTCTTGCAAGGTAAGGAGCAGGGGCTGTGCTTTGCTGGAGCAGCCTTGAAGAGATACCCCATGTCCAAGCCTTGTCTGACTCAATGAAACTAAGCCATGCCATGTAGGGCCACCCAGGATGGGTGAGTCATTGTGGAGAGGTATGACAGAATGTGGTCCACAGGAGAAGGGAATGGCAACCCACTTTAGTATTCTTGCCTTGAGAACCCCATGAACAGTATGAAAAGGCAAAATGATAGCATACTGAAAGAGGAACTCCCCAGGTCAGTAGGTGCCCAATATGCTACGGGAGATCAGTGGAGAAATAACTCCACAAAGAATGAAGGGATGGAGCCAAAGAAAAACAATACCCACTTGTGGATGTGGCTGGTGACAGAAGCAAGGTCTGATGCTGTAAAGAGCAATATTGCATAGGAACCTGGAATGCCAGGTCCATGAGTCAAGGCAAATTGGAACTGGTCAAACAGGAGATGGCAAGAGTGAACATCGACATTCTAGGAATCAGCAAAATAAAAAGGACTGGAATGGGTGAATTTAACTCAGATGACCATTATTATATCTACTACTGTGGGCAGGAATCCCTTAGAAGAAATGGAGTAGCCATCATGGTCTACAAAAGAGTCCGAAATGCAGTACTTGAATGCAATCTCAAAAACAACAGATGATCTCTGTTCATTTCCAAGGCAAATGATTCAATATCACAATAATCCAAGCCTATGCCCCAAGCAGTAACGCTGAAGAAGCTGATGTTGAACGGTTCTATAAAGACCTATAAGACCTTTTAGAACTAAACCCCAAAAAGATGTCCTTTTCATTATAGGGGACTGGAATGCAAAAGTAGGAAGTCAAGAAACACCTGGAGTAACAGGCAAATTTGGCCTTGGAGTACGGGATGAAGCAGGGCAAAGACTAACAGAGTCTTGCCAAGAGAACACACTGGTCATAGCAAACACCCTCTTCCAACAACACAAAAGAATAGTCTACACATGGACATCACCAGATGGTCAACACCGAAATCAGATTGATTATATTCTTTGCAGCCAAAGACGGAGAAGCTCTATACAGTCAGCAAAAACAAGACCAAAGAGCTGACTGTGGCTCAGATCATGAACTCCTTATTGCCAAATTCAGACTTAAATTGAAGAAAGTAGGAGAAACCACTAGGCCATTCAGGTATGACCTAAATCAAATTCCTTATGATTATACAGTGGAAGTGAGAAATAGATTTAAGGGACTAGATCTGATAGATAGCATGCCTGATGAACTATGGATGGAGGTTCGTGACCTTGTACATGAGACAGGGATCAAGACCATCCCCATGGAAAAGAAATGCAAAAAAGCAAAATGGCTGTCTGGGGAGGGCTTACAAGTAGCTGTGAAAAGAAGAGAGGTAAAAAGCAAAGGAGAAAAGGAAAGATAAGCATCTGAATGCAGAGTTCCAAAGAATAGCAAGGAGACATAAGAAAGCCTTCCTCAGTGATCAATGCAAAGAAATAGAGGAAAGGAACAGAAGGGAAAAGACTAGAGATCTCTTCAAGAAAATTAGAGATACAAAGGGAACATTTCATTCAAAGATGGACTCAATAAACGACAGAAAGTGTAGGGACCTAACAGAAGCAGAAGATGTTAAGAAGAGGTGGCAAGAATACACAGAAGAACTGTACAAAAAGGAGCTTCACAACCCAGACAATCACGATGGTGTGATCACTCATCTAGAGCCAGACATCCTGGAATGTGAAGTCAAGTGGGCCTTAGGAAGCATCACTACAAACAAAGCTAGTGGAGGGGATGGAATTCCAGTGAGCTATTTCAAATCCTGAAAGATGAAGCTGTGAAAGTGCTGCACTCAATATGTCAGAAAATTTGGAAAACTCAGCAGTGGCCACAGGACTGGAAAAGGTCAGTTTTCATTCCAATCCCAAAGAAAGGCAATGCCAAAGAATGCTCAAACTACCACACAATTGTACTCATCTCACACGCTAGTAAAGTAATGCTCAAAATTCTCCAAGCCAAGCTTCAGCAATACATGAACCATGAACTTCCAGATATTCAAGCTGGTTTTAGAAAAGGGAGAGGAACCAGAGATCAAATTGCCAACATCCGCTGTATCATCGAAAAAGCAAGAGAGTTCAAAAAAAAAATCCATTTCTGCTTTATTGACTCTGCCAAAGCCTTTGACTGTGCAGATCATAATAAACTGTTGAAAATTCTGAAAGAGATGGGAATACCAGACCACCTGACCTGCCTATATGCAGATCAGGAAACAACAGTTAGAACTGGACATGGACCAACAGACTGGTTCCAAATAGGAAAAGGAGTACGTCAAGGCTGTATATGTCACCCTGCTTATTTAACTTATAAGCAGAGTACATCATGAGAAACGCTGGGCTGGAAGATGCACAAGCTGGAATCAAAATTGCCAGGAGAAATATCAATAAGCTCAGATATGCAGATGACACCACCCTTATGGCAGAAAGTGAAGAGGAACTAAAAAGCCTCTTGATGAAAGTGAAAGAGAAGAGTGCAAAAGTTGGCTTAAAACTCAATATTCAGAAAACTAAGATCATGACATCCGGTCCCATCACCTCATGGGAATGGATGGGGAAACAGTGGAAACAAGTGTCAGACTTTATCTTTTTGGCTCCAAAATCACTGCTGATGGTGACTGCAGCCATGAAATTAAAAGATACTTACTCCTTGGAAGGAAAGTTATGATCAACCTAGATAGCATATTCAAAAGCAGAGACATTACTTTGCCAACAAAGGTCTGCCTAGTCAAGGCTATGGTTTTTCCTGTGGTCATGAATGGATGTGAGAGTTGGACTGTGAGCACCGAAGAATTGATGCTTTTGAACTGTGGTGTTGGAGAAGACTCTTGAGAGTCTCTTGGACTGCAAGGAGATCCAACCTGTCCATCCTGAAGGAGATCAGTCCTGGGTGTTCATTGGAAGAACTGATGCTGAAATTGAAACTCCAATATTTGGCCACCTCACGTGAATAGTTGACTCACTGGAAAAGACCCTGATGCTGGGAGGGATTGGGGGCAGGAGAAGAAGGAGACAACAGACGATGAGATGGCTGGATGGCATCACTGACTCGATGGACAGGAGTTTGAGTGAACTCCAGGAGTTGGCGATGGACAGGAAGGCCTGGCGTGCTGCGATTCATGGGGTCACAAAGAGTTGGACACTACTGAGTGACTGAACAGAACTGAGGTTTTTTTTTTTCTTTAAGTTTATTTATTGGCTTCACTACGCAGCATGTGGGATCTTAGTTCTGCAACCAGGAGTTGAGCCTTGACTTCTGCATTGAAATAGTGGAGTTTTAACCACCGGGCCATCAAGGAAGTCCCAGCCCTAGACTCTTGAATTGACATGTAATTCTCTGCCTCTAGAGCAGAGAGAGCTTTGGCAAAGGGTTCAGAGTCTATTTCTAACCGTTCTCAACTTCCGACTGATGGTATTAATGCTACCTACATTATGACCTTTAAAATATTGAGAAGGAAAACCATTTATGCTGATTTCCTTGACTCCCTACCTTTGAGGAAGACTAGCTTAAACGGGTGAAAGGGATGAAATGGCGGGGGGGGCAGTTTGGGTTATTTTGAGCAATCTCTCAACTGGGTACATCTGTATTGCTGATGGGAGTAAAATTATAGCTATCAGCTAAAGAACTCTTTGTGTCATCCAGTTCAGGACCAGAAACAAACAAAAAAAGATTCATTTCAAGAACTCAGCATCATAATAGACCATCATAGAAAGCACAAGTATGCTTAAGAAGCTTTGAATCCACTTAGATGCTTGGGAAGGTGAAACCAAATCTTACATGGTATAGTGGCAAATAAATAACATGCAAGTCTTTGTGACAAGTCTCTGAAGTTAGACAGCTTTGACTCAAATTCTGATTCCATCACTTATGGACCATCACTTGACCATGGGCAATTAACTAAAATTTGTTTTCTTCATCCAAAAAGAAAATAAAGGAAGTATACACAATGTGGAATTGTTTTGAGGATTAAAAGAGAGAATTTAATTACTCAGTTTCTGATCCATTGTAAGTACTCTAGTGAATGTTAGCCACAGTAATATGGTGTAGTAAAACAGTATATAAGTAGTGTTTATTATAAGGAATTTATATATAGGCCACTTGCATAGCCTACAATTAATTTATCTGACAGTATATAATTAAATAGTGTTTATGGTGGTACAGATATAAATGTTATACCAAGTCAAAGGAAGGAAGAACAGTGTGGGTATCAGAAGGGAAATTAATGCTCTTGGTACCATGCCTGGCAAGTATTAATGTGCTGTGCTATGCTTAGTTGCTTAGTCATGTCTGACTCTTTGTGACCCTATGGACTGTAGCCCACCAGGCTTCTTTGTCCATGGGGATTATCCAGGCAAGAATAATGGGGTGGGTTGCCATCCCTCCTCCAGAGGATCTTCCCAGCAAAGGGATCAAGCCCAGGTCTCCTGCATTGTAGGCAGATTCTTTACTGTCTGAGCCACTAGGCAAGTATTAATAGTAAGGACTTAATACATGTTAGGTATTTTATTACCACTGCTATTGATTTAGTAGGTTTTGTGAAAGTAAAAGTGAAGTAGCTCAGTCATGTCCAACTCTTTGCAAACCCATGGGCTGTAGCCTACAAGTCTCCTCAGTCCATGGAGTTTTCCAGGCAAGAATACTGGAGTGGGCGGCCATTTCCTTCTCCAGGGGATCTTCCCAACCCAGGGATCAAACCTGGGTCTCCTGCATTGCAGGCAGATGCTTTACCATCTGAGCCACTGGCAGTAGGTTTTGTAAGGGAGGTTAAACTTGAGCTGAACTTCAAAATTGGGTAAGATAAGGCTATTAAGGATCTCTCACGTGAAGACAATAGCAGGAGTGAAGTTACTGATGTGGGTATTACAATGACACAGTCCACCAAAGCCAAAACATTACTCTAACGAGAACCTGTGGGGATATGCTTTGATTTTTCTAGCAAGTCATTATCATTACTTTCCTCTTTATTAAGAGCTGCTTTTCCTTATAGTGTTTGGTGCCAGTGACTATACCCACTAAGCTGAATAATGGACAACAACGAGATATGTCATTCATATCATAATTCCCAGACTCTGTCAATATTATCTTATTTGGAAAAAAAATAAAAATAAAAAGGTCTTTGCAGATGTGACTCAGATCTTGAGATGAAGAGATCAGGCTGGTTTATCCAATTCAGTTCAGTTCAGTTGCTCAGTCGTGTCCAGCTCTTTGTGACCCCATGAATTGCAGCACGCCAGGCCTCCCTGTCCATCAACAACTCCCGGAGTTCATTCAGACTCACGTCCATCGAGTCAGTGATGCCATCCAGCCATCTCATCCTCTGTCGTCCCCTTCTCCTCGTGTGCCCAATCCCTCCCAGCGTCAGAGTCTTCCAATGAGTCAACTTCGCATGAGGTGACCAGAGTACTGGAGTTTCAGCTGTAGCATCATTCCTTCCAAAGAAATCCCAGGGCTGATCTCCTTCAGAATGGACTGGTTGGATCTCCTTGCAGTCCAAGGGACTCTCAAGAGTCTTCTCCAACACCACAGTTCAAAAGCATCAATTCTTTGGCACTCAGCTTTCTTCACAGTCTAACTCTCACATCCATACATGACCACAGGAAAAACCATAGCCTTGACTAGACAGACCTTAGCTGGCAAAGTAATGTCTCTGCTTTTCAACATGCTGTCTAGGTTGATCATAACTTTTCTTCCAAGGAGTAAGCGTCTTTTAATTTCATGGCTGCAATCACCATATGCAGTGATTTTGGAGCCCAAAAAGATAAAGTCTGAAACTGTTTCCACTGTTTCCCCATCTATTTCCCATGAAGTGATGGAAACAGGTGCCATGATCTTCGTTTTCTGAATGTTGAGCTTTAAGCCAACTTTTTCACTCTCCACTTTCACTTTCATCAAGAGGCTTTTTAGTTCCTCTTCACTTTCTGCCATAAGGGTGGTGTCATCTGCATATCTGAGCTTATTGATGTTTCTCCAGGCAATCTTGATTCCATCTTGTGCTTCTTCCAGCCCAGCATTTCTCATGATGTACTCTGTGTATAAGTTAAATAAGCAAGGTGACAATATACAGACTTGACGTACTCCTTTTCCTATTTGGAACCAGTCTGTTGGTCCATGTCCAGTTCTAACTGTTGCTTCCTGACCTGCATATAGGTTTCTCAAGAGACAAGTCAGGTGGTCTGGTGTTCCCATCTCTTTCAGAATTTTCCAAAGCTTATTGTGATCCACACAGTCAAAGGCTTTGGAATAGTCAATAAAGCGGAAATAGATCTTTTTCTGGAACTCTCTTGCTTTTTCGATGATCCAGCGGATGTTGGCAATTTGATCTCTGGTTTCTCTGCCTTTTGTAAAACCAGCTTAAACAGGCATTCTGAAAGAATGTGGTCCACTGGAGAAGGGAATGGCAAACCTCTTCAGTATTCTTGCCTTGGGAAGCCCAGGAACAGTATGAAAAGGCAAAATGATAGCATACTGAAAGAGGAACTCCCCAGGTCAGTAAGTGCCCAATATGTTACTGGAGAAATAACTCCAGAAAGAATAAAAGGATGGAGCCAAATCAAAAACAATACCCAGTTGTGTATGTGACTGGTGATAGAAGCAAGGTCTGATGCCATAAAGAACAATATTGCATAGGAACCTGGAATGTCAGGTCCATGAATCAAGGCAAATTGGAAGTGGTCAAACAGAAGATGGCAAGAGTGAACATCAACATTCTAGGAATCAGCAAACTAAAATGGACTGGAATGGGTGAATTTAACTCAGATGACCATTATATCTACTACTACTAAGGGCAGAAATCCCTTAGAAGAAATGGAGTAGCCATCATGGTCAACAAAAGAGTCTGAAATGCTATACTTGGATGCAATCTCAAAAATGACAGAATGATCTCTGTTCGTTTCCAAGGCAAATGATTCAATATCACAATAATCCAAGTCTATGCCCCAACCAGTAGCACTGAAGAAGCTGAAGTTGAACGGTTCTATGAAGACCTACAAGACCTTTTAGGACTAACACCCAAAAGAGATGTCCTTTTCATTATAGGGGACTGGAATGCAAAAGTAGGAAGTCAAGAAACACCTGGAGTAACAGGCAAATTTGGCCTTGGAATACGGAATGAAGCAGGGCAAAGACTAACAGAGTTTTGCCAAGAGAATGCACTGGTCATAGTAAACACCCTCTTCCAATAACACAAGAGAAGACTCTACACATGGACATCACCAGATGGTCAACACCAAAATCAGATTGATTATATTCTTTGCAGCCAAAGATGGAGAAGCTCTATACAGTCAACAAAAACAAGACCAGGAGCTGACTATGGCTCAGATCATGAACTCCTTATTGCCAAATTCAGATTTAAATTGAAGAAAGTAGGGAAAACCACTAGGCCATTCAGGTATGACCTAAATCAAATTCCTTATGATTATACAGTGGAAGTGAAAAATAAATTTCAGGGACTAGATCTGATAGATAGTATGCCTGATGAACTATGGATGGAGGTTCGTGACATTGTACAGGAGACAGGGCTCAAGACCATCCCCATGGAAAAGAAATTCAAGAAAGCAAAATGGCTGTCTAGTGAGGCCTTACAAATAGCTGTGAAAAGAAGAGAAATGAAAAGCAAAAGAGAAAAGGAAAGATATACCCATCTGAATGCAGAGTTCCAAAGAATAGCAAGGAGACATAAGAAAGCCTTCCTCAGCAATCAATGCAAGAAAATGGAGGGAAACAACATAATGGGAAAGACTAGAGATCTCTTCAAGAAAATTAGAGATACCAAGGGAACATTTCATGCAAAGATTGGCTCCATAAAGGACAGAAATGGTAGGGACCTAACAGAAGCAGAAGATATTAAGAAGAAGTGGCAAGAATATACAGAAGAACTGTACAAAAAAGATCTTCACGACCCAGATAATCACGATGGTGTGATCACTCACCTAGAGCCAGATATCCTGGAATGTGAAGTCAAGTGGGCCTTAGGAAGCATCACTACAAACAAAGCTAGTGGAGGGGATGGAATTCCAGTGAGCTATTTCAAATCCTGAAAGATGAAGCTGTGAATGTGCTGCACGCAATATGCCAGCAAATTTGGAAAACTCAGCAAGTGGCCACAGGACTGGAAAAGATCAGTTTTCATTCCAATCCCAAAGAAAGGCAATGCCAAAGAATGCTCAAACTACTGCACAATTGCATTCATCTCACATGCTAGTAAAGTAATGCTCAAAATTCTCCAAGCCAGGCTTCAGCAATTGTGAATCTTGAACTTCCAGATGTTCAAGCTGGTTTATCCAGGTGGACCCTAAATCTCCTTACAAAAGAATCACAGGTGAGATCCACAGATAAGAGAAGACAACATGGCCCCAAGGGCAGAGACTGGAAAAAGGCAGCCATAAGCCACCAATTCCCAACAGCCACCAAACGCTTGGAGAGGCAAAGAACAGAATCTCCCTTAGAGACAGAACAATGCTCTCACACTGATTTTGAACTTCTGGCTTCTAAAACGGTGGAAAAAATAAATTTCTATTTCTTTAACCATCAACATTGTGATACTTTCTTATAGTTGCTGCAGAAAACTAAAACACTATGCCAAACTTTTTCATTATTTAATTAAAGCCTTCTATAATTTTCACAGTCCTCTATAACAATAGAGATCTTATGATTACCATTTACGAGTGCTACAGCAATGTTTAACAGGCGTATCTAACCTACTCTAAAGGGAAGGTCAGCAGAGACTTCTTAAAGAAAAAATGTCTAGAGTGCAATCTGTTGGGTAGATAGGAGTTAGCTGAGACAGAGCTGAGAGGGGAGTTAAGTACATGGAGGTCCTAGATCAAAGGATAAGGGGCTAAATAAAGCTTGGAGAGGCTGGGGAGCACTAGAGAGCATAACAAAGGTCTAAAGGATGGTGGCAGATCATCCTGGGCTTGAGTTGTTGTTGTTCAGTCACTAAGTTGTGTCTGACTCTGAGACCCCATGGATGGTAGCATGCCAGGCTTCTCTGTCCTCCACTATCTCCCAAAGTTTGCTCAAATTCATCCATTGAGTTGGTGATCTTATCTAACCATCTCATCTCTGCCACCTCCTTCTTTTGTCTTCAATCTTTCCCAGCATTAGGGTCTTTTCAAATGAGTTGTCTCTTTGCATCAGATGGCTAAACTACTAGAGCTTCAGCTTCAGCATCAGTCCTTCCAATGAATATTCAGGGTTGACTTCCTTTAGGATTGATTGATTTGATCTCCTTGCAGTCCAAGGGGCTCTCAAGAGTCTTCTCCAGCTCCACAATTCAAAAGAATCAATTCTTCAGTGTTTAGCCTCTTTTTGGTCCAGCTTTCACATCCATACATGACTACTAGAAAAACCAATGGCTTTAACTATATGGACATTTGTCAGCAAACTGATGCCTCTGCTTTTTAATACACTGTTTAGCTTGGTCATAGTTTTCCTTCCAAGAAGCAAGTGTCTTAATTTCATGGCTGCAGTCATCATCCACAGTGATTTTGGAGCCCAAGAAAATAAAATCTATCACTGCTTCCAATTTTTCCCTTCTACTTGCCATGAAGTGACAGGACTGGATGCCTTGATCTTAGTTTTTTTAATGTTAATTTTCAAGTCAGCTTGAATAGTGTTCTCTCAAAACAGTAAGAGGCTGGCTGTAGAAGAGGTCACACCTCCAACACTCAGAACAAGCAGAGGTCAGATTCTCTTTTTTTAATATGCTAGTCTACTACTCCTTTGATAAATAATTGATAGGCCTGGATTATTTTAAACCTGTGAGGGTACAGGAGGGGTAGGGAAAGAGAAAGGAGATAAAATACGCATGGAAGTTGGCATATGCTATCCAGGGTTTTGCAGAAACCAGGTGGTAGCCCCCAAAGAAAATCAATAACCACTGCTTCTATTTGTAGCTCTGTTTCCACAGAAACATGTTTGTGGGTGAACTTGGAAAGCAGATTTACAATGCCAAAACCACCAGTCCAAAAAAGAGAAAAATGCAATTTGAATAAACTTTTTACTGTAGTGACAAATGTTTGATTTTACTAACATTTTTCCATTTAATTAACTGAATTTGGAAGGGATTATGAAATAAACTCAGCCATGCTCCTGTAGGCACAATAATACTGAAATCTGGAAGCAATATTAGCTTCAGTGTAAGCAGCATACATAGAAGGTGTAGAAAAAAGTTTGATTGACCTGTCAAGTGGAACTTACTTGCAAAAATAATGATTATAGTCAACTTTAAGATATTGTGCTAGTGAGGTTAACATTGATTAGAAGAAAAAACATCTCACTTCACTTTTGTGCCTTCCTAAGACACCACTCTTATGGCAGAAAATGAAGAGCAACTAAAAAGCCTCTTGATGAAAGTGAAAGTGGAGAGTGAAAAAGTTCGCTTAAAGCTCAACATTCAGAAAACGAACATCATGGCATCTGGTCCCATCACTTCATGGCAAATAAATGGGGAAACAATGGAAACAGTGTCAGACTTTATTTTGGGGGGCTCCAATATCACTGCAGATGGTGACTGCAGCCATGAAATTAAAAGATACTTACTCCTTGGAAGAAAAGTTATGACTAACCTAGACAGCATATTAAAAGGAAGAGGCATTACTTTGCCAAGAAAGGTCCTTCTACTCAAGGCTATGGTTTTTCCAGTAGTCATGTATGGATGTGAGAGTATGGACTGTGAAGAAGGCTGAGTGCCAAAGAATTGATGCTTTTGAAGTGTGGTGTTGGAGAAGACTCTTGAGAGTCCCTTGGACTGCAAGGAGATCCAACCAGTCCATCCTAAAGGAGATCAGCCCTGGATGTTCTTTGGAAGGAATGATGCTAAAGCTGAAACTCCAGTACTTTGGCCACCTCATGCAAATAGTTGACTCATTGGAAAAGACTCTGATGCTGGGAGGGATTCGGGGCAGGAGGAGAAGGGGACAACCGAGGATGAGATGGCTGGATGGCATCACTGACTCGATGGACGTGAGTCTGAGTGAACTCCGGGAGTTGGTGATGGACAGGGAGGCCTGGCCTGCTGTGATTCATGGGGTCGCAAAGAGTTGGACACGACTGAGTGACTGAACTGAACTGAAATATTGAATGTTACAGCATGCATGTTGTAGGCACATGGTTAAAAATGCTCTTAAAATCATCTTCCACATGTATTCCTCAGACAATATAAAATTCTTACTAATATCCATTCTTCAGTAGAATGATTATGTTTTAGTATATTCGTTAGTATCAAACCTAAAATACTAAAAATAGTAAGTACTTTTATCATTAAAATATGCAAAGTCGGTACAAGGTACAAAATGGTGGAGGAGTAGGTGAATGTGGAGTACACCTTTCTCCATGGATGCATCAGAAATACACCTTCAGAAACATAGCATATGCAGAACACCAGCTGAGAGTGGACAGAAGGACCTGACCAGTGGAAAAGAATATATCAGTTCAGTTCAGTTCAGTCATTCAGTCGTGTCCGACTCTTTGTGACCCCATGAATTGCAGCATGCCAGGCCTCTCTGTCCATCACCAACTCCCAGAGTTCACTCAGACCCACGTCCTTCAAGCCAGTGATGCCATCCAGCCATCTCATCCTCTGTCGTCCCCTTCTCCTCCTGCTCCCAATCCCTCCCAGCATCAAAGTCTTTTCCAATGAGTCAACTATTCGCATGAGGTGGCCAAAGTACTGGAGTTTCAGCTTTAGCATCATTCCTTCCAAAGAAATCCCAGAGCTAATCTCCTTCAGAATGGACTGGTTGGATCTCCTTGCAGTTCAAGGGACTCTCAAGAGTCTTCTCCAACACCACAGTTCAGAAGCATCAATTCTTCGGCACTCAGCCTTCTTCACAGTCTAACTCTCACATCCATACATGACCACAGGAAAAACCATAGCCTTGACTAGACGGACTTTAGTTGGCAAAGTAATGTCTCTGCTTTTGAATATGCTATCTAGGTTGGTCATAACTTAAAAGAATATATAGAACCATGTAAAACTTGAGAGGAGGAAGGAATTAGCGGGAAAAACAGGAGTATTAGCAGGACTGGACCTACCCTCAGCAGGTGGGGGACTGAAGCAGGGGTCCGATCCCCACAGTGTCTGAGTCAGAGCAGAAACATTTAAGGCTGAGAGTAAAACAGCTGATCTATGGCAACCTAAATGGAATGAAAATTAAACAGTCCTTGCCACAGCCATATATATGCTGGGCAGGAATGCAGGTCTCCTAGAAGAGGTAGTGCCTGGGAGCTGGAGTTTAGGGACTGTGGAGCAATCCCAGTGTGATGGCTGAGGTTGACTGCAGAGAGACAGATCGAGGGGATGTGAGGGAGGAGATTGTGGTGGGAAATGCCTGTGGCAGAAAGCCAGGCAGCCAAGGAAACAAGGCAATACTGCTGAGTCACTCATAGCGGGTGGAGCCATCACCATAGCCTCTCTCTCTCCACAGGCCAGCAGCTGCAGCTGAACAATAAAGAGGCTGGCCCATCAATTTCCTGAGGCATTGAATTACAGAGTAGGACCCCACCCAGGGTGCCCCTTTAAGTGCCTGATACACCAATCGGCAGAGTAGGACCCAGTCAAGGGGGCCCCTCTATGTACCTGACTGGGAACAACAGAAAAGAACCCCAGGCAAGGTATCCCTCTAAGTGCCTGTATGGGCGGAGCTACTGAGAAAGACTGGCCAAAGAGGCCTTCTGATTGCCAGCTACAAGAGGCTTGAAAAAAGATTCTGATAGGGCCATAACTCCTGCGGTGGAGGCAGTCTGTGTCCCTGAACACTTGGCACCACCAGGGTCCGACAAGGCAAGCAGCTGCGCCACCTTCACACTCAACTCTCACTGGGGC
Source organism: Budorcas taxicolor (assembly GCF_023091745.1). Taxonomy (NCBI): domain Eukaryota; kingdom Metazoa; phylum Chordata; class Mammalia; order Artiodactyla; family Bovidae; genus Budorcas; species Budorcas taxicolor. The sequence goes on from NC_068924.1 coordinate 58,854,768, forward strand.
AGAGCTGCCACAGGTAAAAAAGTCTTGTGTCGATGCTCTAGTAGTCCAGCTCTTGTGTCAGTCCAGCTCTTTGCCACATTGTAGACCATGGCATGCCAGGATTCTTTGTCAGGGAGGGGGTTCTCCAGGCAGGAGTACTGTAGTGTATTGGCCAATATTGGTTGCCATACCCTTCTAGAGCACTATATTTCCTGCTGCTCTAGCTGTCAACCCCGCTGAGTACCTGGAGCTGCCAGAACCCCTCCAACCCAAGCAGCTGCACCACCTCCACACCTGGCCCTCACAGGGGAAAACCCAAGCCCTCCATGGCAGCCTCAGGACCTAAACCCCAGTGGATGACCCTCATGCAGAGGTGGAAATAAAACCACAATTGAAACCCAGGGGAGGTAAGACCAGATTAGAATCTGAGCAGCCCATACATCAGGTCCAGAGATCAGTACAGTGTTGGAGGGCATCCTAAGGAGGTAAGGTGGACTGTGATTCGTAGTGCAGAAAAGAACTGGGACTCAAAAAAAACATTTATTCTTATTTTTTGACTTGTTCTGTAAATTCCTTTGGATTTCTTTTCTTTTTTTCTTTTTTTTTTTTCTTTTTTCCCCCTCTGTTGTAGTTGTTGATTTTATTGGCACTATGAAATCCAGTTAAGCTTTTGAGCTTTTTATTTTTTCTTTTTCTTCAGTCACATTTTTTTTTATTGTTATCATAAACCTCTACCTCTACATTGGGCTTTTGCAGTTCTGTGGAGTTTTCCTCTTTTTTTTTTCCTTTTCTCTTTTTTTAACTTTAACTTTTTAAACTTATTATTATTTTTCTACATGTATTCCTTTTTTTGCTTTTCCTCCTGTTCTTTTCCCCTTGCAGTTAATCTTTAATGTATATAAATCTTCTTTATCTACCTCTATTTAACTTTGCATATCTATTCTTTCTTTCTTTTCTTTCCCTCCTTTTCTCTCAACATATTTGTTAGTTTTATTTTCATTGCTTTATTCCCAATTGGCACCTTGCTTTACTTTTGCTTTCCAGTTGCGCTTTCACTAGTTTTGTTCTGGTAGATATAATTTTTGGTTTACTTTGTTTGCTGGGTCAATCTATTGTACTTAATTTTTGTTGGACAGTTTTGATTTTGCTTATGGGTGTATATGTATATGTGTATATTCAGTCACACTTCCTATTGTTGTTATAGACCTCTGCCTCTACATTGGGCTTTTGCAGTTCTGTGGAGTTTCCTTTCCTCCTCCCCCTCCCCATTTTCCTTTCTTCTGTTTTTTTCTTTTCTCTTTTCTATTTTATAATTTAAATTTTTAATTTTTTAAACCTATGATATTTTTTCTACAGTTATTTCTTCATTTGCCTTTCCTACTGTTCTTTTCCCCTGCAGTTAATCTTTAATGCATATAAATCTTCATCTGCCTCTATTTAACTTTGCATATCTATTCTTTCTTTCTTTCCTTTCCTCTCAACATATTTATTAGTTTTGTTTTCATTACTTTATTCCCCACTTGGCACCTTGCTTGAGTTTTTTTTCCAGTTTGTGCTAAAGTTAGTTTTGTTCTTAACTGGTAAATAAAATTTTCAAATACCTCTGCCAGATCAAGCTACTGTACACTATTTTTGTTGGACTGTTTTCACTTTGCTCATGGGTGTATATTCCATTATTTTAATTATTATTTGCCTGATTTTGTAACTGCCATTTGTCTGAGGTACCTCTCTGATTTCTTGATTTTGGGTATTTGTTTCACTCTCCCTTAATGCCATAACAAACCACTTGTGGAAGCTTCGTTCCTGACCAGAGCTCAAACCCTGAGCCTTTGGAGTGGGAGCACTGACTCTAAGACCCTAGACTACCAGAGAACTAACCCTAGGGAGTAGCAAATAGTGAGAACTCACATAAATGAAACCACTTGAATACAAGACCTGGCATCACCCAACCTCCAGTAGCAGGCTGTGCAGGATACCTCATCTAAACAGCAAACAAGACAAAAATAAAAACCCAATCATCAGCAGACAGGAGTACCACCTCACTCAGCCTCACTCATCAGAGGAAAAACAAAGAAACAAACAAAAACTCAGCACAAATCTCACCCTATATGATGCTCACACAAACTACTGGACCAATCTTAGGAGGGCAGAAACCAAAAGCAAGAAAGAATTCAACATTCTTCAAGGAAAGAATTCAACTTTTCTTGAAGCCTGGGAGAGGAGACCTCAAACACAATAACTTTAAAAAATGAAAAAGTAGAGAAATATTGCACAAATGAAGGAATAATTTAGAAACACAGAAGTCCAAATAAATGAAGAGGGAATAGGAAAATTACCTGAAAAAGAATTCAAATAATGATAGTAAAGATGATCAAAAATCTTGAAAACAAAATGGAGAAAATGCAAGAATCAATTAGCAAAGACCGAGAAGAATTAAAGAATAAACATACAGAGACAAACAACATAATTACTGAAGTTAAAAATACTCTAGAAGGAATCAGTAGCAGAATATCTGAAGCAGAAGAACGAATCAGTGAGCTGGAAGACAAAATAGTGGAAATAACTTCTGAAGAGCAGATTAAGTTAAAAGAATGAAAAGAACTGAAGACAGTCTCAAAAACCTCTGGGACTATATCAAATGCAATTACATTTGAATTATCAGGGTCCCAGAAGATGAAGAGAAAAAGAAAGGGTATGAGAAAATTTTTGAAGAGACTATAGCTGAAAATTTCCCCAACACAGAAAAGGAAATAGTCAGTCAAGTCCAAGAGGCACTAAGAGCCCCATACAGAATAAACCCAAGGAGAAACACACCAAGACACATACTGATCAAACTAACAAAGACTAAACACAAAGAAAGAATATTAAAAGCAGTAAGGAAGAAGCAACAAGTACATACAAGGGAAACCCCATATGCTTAACAGCTGATCTTTCAGCAGAAACTCTGCAGGCCAGAAGGGAATGGCAGGATATATTTAAAGTATTGAAAGTGAAAAATCTGCAACCAAGATTACTGTACCCAGCAAGGATCTCATTCAAAACTGATGGAGAAATAAAAAGCTTTTCAGACAAGCAAAAGTGTATAGAATTCAGTACCACCAATTCAGCTTTACAACAAATGTTAAACGGACTTACATAGTCAAGAAATACAAAAAGATCTACAAAATCAACCCTAAACAATTAGAAAATGGGAATAGAAACATATACAACAATAATTACTTTAAATGTAAATAGATTAAATGCTCCAACCAAAAGACAGAGACTGGCTGAATGGATACAAAAACAAGACCCATATAGATGCTGTCTATAAGAAACCCACTACAGACTTCAAGACACATATACAGTGAAAGTGAGAGGATGGAAAGATATATTCTATACAAATGGGAAGCAAAAGAAAGCTAGAGTAACAATCCTCATATCAGACAAAATAGATCTTAAAATAAAGAAGATTACAAGGGGTAAGGAAGGACACGACATAATGATAAAAGTATCAATCCAAGAGGAAGACATAACAATTGTAAATATCTATATACCCAAGATAGGAGCACCTCAATACATAAGACAAACACTAACAGATATAAAAGGAGAAATTGACAGTAACCCAATAAGAGTAGGAGACTTTAACACCCCACTCACACCAATGGACAGATCATCAAAACAGAAAATTAATAAGGAAATATAAGTCTTAAATGACACATTGGATGAGATAGAGCTCACTGATATCTTCAGGACTTTCCATCCAAATGCAAAAGAATATACCGTCTCAAATGCATATGGAACATTCTCCAGGATAGACCACATCTTGGGTCACAAATCAAACCTCAGGAAATTTAAGAAAATTGAAATTGTATCCAGCATCTTCTCTGACCACCATGCTACGAGACTAGATATCAATTACAAAAAAAAAAAAAAAAAAACTGTAAGAAATGCAAGCACATGGAGATAAAATAACACGTTTCTAAATAACCAACAAGTTACTGAAGAAATCTCAAGGGAAATAAAGAAAATTTCTAGATACAAATCACAATGAAAACACAACAGCTCAAAACCTATGGGGTGCAGAAAAAGCAGTTCTAAGAGGGAAGTTTATAGCAATACAATCCTACCTCAAGAAACAAGGAAAACATCAAATAGACAGCATAATTTTACACCTAAAAAAAAGAAGAAGAAAAAAGGTCCAATATTAGTAGAAGGAAAGAAATCATAAAGATCTGAGCAGAAATAAATGAAAAAGAAATGAAAGAAACAAGAGTAAAGATTAATACAACTAAAAGCTGGTTCTTTGAGAAGATAAACAAAATGGACAAACTCTTAGCCAGACTAATCAAAAAAAGAGAGAGAGAGAGAAGAATCAAATCAACAAAATTAGAAATAAAAAAGGAAAGGTTACAACAGACAATGTAGAAAATACAAAGGATTATAAGAGACTATTATGAACAACTATATGGTAATAAATTAGATAACCTGGAAGAAATGGACAGATTCTTAGAAAAGTTCAATCTTCCAAGACTGAACCAGGAAGAAATAGAAATTATGAACAATCCAATTGCAATCACTGAAATTGAAGCTGTGATAAAAAAAAATCTCCCAAAAAACAAAAGCCCAGGACCAGATGGCTTCACAGGAGAATTCTATCTAACATTTAGAGAAGAACTAATGCTTATCCTTCCAAAACTCTTTCAAAAAATTGCAAAGGAAGGAACACTTCCAAACTCATTCTATGAGGCCACCATCTCCCTGATACCAAAACCAAAGGCAACACAGAAAAATAAAACTACAGGCCAATATCACTGATGAACATAGATGCAAAAATCCTCAACAAAATTTTAGCAAACAGAATTCAGCAACACATCAAAAAGCTCATACACCATGGTCAAGTTGGGTTTATTCCAGGGGTGCAAGGATTCTTCAATATATGGAAATCAATCAATGTGACACACCATATTAACAAATTGAAAGATAAAAATCATATGATAATCTCAATAGAGGCAGAAAAAGCCTTTGACAAAATTTAGCAGCTATGTATGATTAAAACTTTCAAAAAATGGGCACAGAAGGAACTTACCTCAACATAGTAAAGGCCATATATGATAAGCCCACAGCAAACATTATTCTCAATGGTGAAAACCTGAAAGCATTCTCCCTAAGATCAAGAACAAGATAAGCGTGTCCACTTTCACCACTATTACTTAACACAGTTCTGAAAGTCCTAGCTACAGAAATCAGAGAAGAAAAAGAAATAAAAGGAATAAAGATCTGAAAAGAAGAAGTAAAACTCTCACTGTTTGCAGATGACCTGATACTGTACACAGTAAACCCTAAAGATAGTATCAGAAAATTACTAGAGCTAATCAGTGAATTTAGCAAAGTTGCAGGATACAAGATCAATACACAGAAATCACTTGCATTTCTATATACTAACAATGAAATATCAGAAAGAGAAATCAATGAATCAATCCCATTCACCATTGCAACAAAAAGAAATAAATATCTAGGAATAAACTTACCTAAGGAGACAAAAGAACAGTACACAGAAAATTATAAGAAACTAATGAAAGAAATCAAAGATGATATAAACCAATGGAGAGCTATTCCATGTTCTTGGATAGGAAGAATCAATATTGTGAAAATGACTATACTACCAAATGCAATCTACAGATTCAATGCGATCTCTATCAAATTACCAACAGCATTTTTCACAGAACTACAACAAAAAATTTCACAATTCATATGGAAACACAAAAGACCCCAAATAGCCAAAGCAGTCTTGAGAAAGCAGAATGGGCTGGAGGAACGACCTTCCTGACTTCAGATTGTACTACAAAGCTATGGTCATCAAGACAGTATGGTACTGGCACAAAAATAAATATAGACCAAAGGAACAAGACAGAAAGCCCTGAAAAAAAACCCATGCACCTATGGGTGCCTTATTTTTGACAAAGGAGGCAAGAATATACAATGGGCAAAGACAGCCTCTTCAATAAATGGTGCTGGGAAACTGGACAGCTACATGTAAAAGAATGAAATTAGAACACTTCCTAACACAATATACAAAGATAAACTCAAAATGGATTAAAGACCTAAATGTAACAGCTGAAACTATAAAACTCTTAGAGGAAACATAGGCAGAACACACGATGACATAGATCAAAGAAAGATCCTCTGTGACCCACCTCTAGGAGTAATGGAAACAAAAACAAAAGTAAACAAGTGGGACCTGATTAAACTTAAAAGCTTTATCACAGCAAAGGAGACTATAAGCAAGGTGAAAAGACACCCCTCAGAATGGGAGAAAATAATAGCAAATGAAACAACTGACAAAGGATTAATTTCCAAAATATACAAGCGGCTCATACAACTCAATACCAGAAAAACAAACAACCCAATCAAAAAGTGGGGAAAAGACCTAAACAGACATTTCTCCAAAGAAGACATACAGATGGCTAACAAACACATGAAAAGATGCTCAACATCACTCATTACTAGAGAAATGCGAAACAAAAGTACAATGAGAAATCACCTCACATCAGTCAGTATGGCCCAAATCAAAAAGTCTACAAACAATAAATGCTGCAAAGGGTGTGGATAAAAGGGAACACTCTTGCTTTGTTGGTGGGAAGGTAAATGGATACAACCACTATGGAAGAAAGTATTCAGTTCAGTTCAGTCGCTCAGTCGTTGCGACCCCATGGACTACAGCACACCAGGCTTCCCTGTCCATCAGCAACTCCCAAGTCCACTCAAACCCATTTCCATTGAGTAGGTGATGGCATCTAACCATCTCATCCTCTGTCATCCCCTTCTCCTCCTGCCCTCAATCTTTCCCAGCATCAGGGTCTTTTCAAATGAGTCAGCTCTTCATGTCAGGTGGCCAAAGTACTGGAGTTTCAGCTTCAAAATCATTCCTTCCAATGAACACCCACAACTGATCTCCTTCAGAATGGACTGGTTGGATACCCTTGCAGTCCAAGGGACTCTCAAAAGTCTTCTCCAACACCACAGTTCAAGAGTATCAATTCTTCAGTGCTCAGCTTTGTTTATAGTACAACTCCCACATCCATACATGAACACTGGAAAAACCATAACCTTGACTAGATGGACCTTAGTTGCCAATGTCTCTATTTATGAATATGCTGTCTAGGTTGGTCATAACTTTCCTTGCAAGGAGTAAGCGTCTTTTAATTTTATGGTTGCAGTCACCATCTGCTGTGAATGGAGCCTAGGAAAATAAAGTCAGCCACTGTTTCCACTGTTTCCCCATCTATTTGCCATGTAGTGGTGGGACCAGATGCCATGATCTTCATTTTCTGAATGTTCTGCTTTAAGCCAAATTTTTCACTCTTCTCTTTCACTGTCATCAAGAGGCTTTTTAGTTCCTCTTCACTTTCTGCCATAAGGGTGGTGTCATCTGCATATCTGAGGTGATTGATATTTCTTCCAGCAATCTTGACTCCAGCTTGTGCTTCCTCCAGCCCAGTGTTTCTCATGATGTACTCTGCATATAAGTTAATATGCAGGATGACAATATACAGCCTTGATGTACTCCTTTTCCTATTTGGAACCAGTCTGTTGCTCCATGTCCAGTTCTAATTGTTGCTTCCTGACATGCATACAGGTTTCTCAAGAGGCAAATCAGGTGGTCTGGTATTCCTATCTCTTTCAGAATTTTCCACAGTTTTTATGATCCACACATTCAAAGGGTTTGGCGTAGTCAATAAAGCAGAAATAGATGTTTTTCTGGAACTCTCTTGCTTTTCCGATGATTCAGTGGATGTTGGTAATTTGATCTCTGATTCCTCTGCCTTTTCTAAAACCAGCTTGAACATCTGGAAGTTTACGATTCACATATTGCTGAAGCCTGGTTTGGAGAATTTTGAGCATTACTTTACTAGCATGTGAGGTGAGTGCAATTGTGTGGTAGTTTGAGCATTCTTTGGCATTGCCTTTCTTTGGAATTGGAATGAAAACTGACCTTTTCCAGTCCTGTGGCCACTGCTGAGTTTTCCAAATTTGCTGGCATATTGAGTGCAGCACTTTCATAGCATCATCTTTCAGGATTTGAAACAGCTCAACTGGAATTCCATCACCTCCACTAGCTTTGTTCATAGTGATGCTTTCTAAGGCCCACTTGACTTCACATTCCAGGATGTCTGGCTCTAGGGGAGTGATCACACCATTGTGATTATCTTGGTCGTGAAGATCTTCTTTGTACAGTTCTTCTGTGTAGTCTTGCCACCCCTTCTTAATATCGTCTGCTTCTGTTAGGTCCCTACCATTTCTGTCCTTTATGGAGCCCATCTTTGCATGAAATGTTCCCTTGGTATCTTTAATTTTCTTGAAGAGATCTCTAGTCTTTCCCATTCTGTTGTCTTCCTCTATTTCTTTGCATTGATTGTTGAGGAAGGCTTTCTTATCTCTCCTTGCTATTTTTTGGAACTCTGCATTCAAATGGGTATATCTTTCCTTTTCTCCTTTGCTTTTCACTTCCCTTCTTTTCACAGTTATTTGTAAGGCCTCCCCAGACAGCCATTTTGCTTCTTTGCATTTCTTTTTCTTGGGGTAACATGCAAATTTGGCCTTGGAGTATTGAATGAAGCAGGGCAAAGACTAATACAGTTCTGCCAAGAGAATTCACTGTTCATAGCAAACACCCTATTCCAAAAACACAAGACTCTACACATAGACATCACCAGATGGTCAACACTGAAATCAGATTGATTATTTTCTTTGCAGCCAAAGATGGAGAAGTTCTATACAGTCAGCAAAAACAAGACCGGGAGCTGACTGTGGCTTGGATCGTGAACTCCTTATTGCCAAATTCAGACTGAAATTGAAGAAAGTGGAGAAAACCACTAGACCATTCAGGTATGACCTAAATCAAATTCCTTATGACTATACAGTGAAAGTGAGAAATAGATTTAAGGGACTAGATCAGATAGATAACGTGCCTGATGAACTATGGATAGAGGTTCATGACACAGGAATCAAGACCATCCCCAAGAAAAAGAAGACAGTATGGAGATTCCTTTAAAAACTAGGAATAAAACCACCATATGAGCCAGTAATCCCACTCCGAGGCATACACCCTGAGGAAACCAAAATTGAAAGAGACCCATGTATCCCATTTTTCATTATAGCACCATTTATAATAGCTGGAACATGAAAGCACCCTAGATGTCCATCAACAGATGAATGGATAAAGAAGGAGTGGTACATATACACAAGGAATATTTAGTTCAGTTCAGTTGCTCAGTCATGTCCAACTCTTTGCGACCCCATGAATCGCAGCACACCAGGCCTCCCTGTCCATCAACAACTCCCAGAGTTCACTCAGACTCGCACCCATCGAGTCAGTGATGCCATCCAGCCATCTCATCCTCGGTCGTCCCCTTCTCCTCCTGCCCCCAATCCCTCCCAGCATCAGAGTCTTTTCCAATGAGTCAACTCTTCACATGAGGTGGCCAAAGTACTGGAGTTTCAGCTTTAGCATCACTCCTTCCAAAGAAATCCCAGGGCTGATCTCCTTCAGAATGAACTAGTTGGATCTCCTTGCAGTCCAGGGGACTCTCAAGAGTCTTCACCAACACCACAGTTCAAAAGCATCAATTCTTCGGTGCTCAGCCTTCTTCACAGTCCAACTCTCACATCCATACATGACCACAGGAAAAACCATAGCCTTGACTAGATGGACCTTAGTCGCCAAAGTAATGTCTCTGCTTTTGAATATACTATCTAGGTTGGTCATAACCTTTCTTCCAAGGAGTAAGCGTCTTTTAACTTCATGGCTGCAGTCACCATCTGTGGTGATTTTGGAGCCCCAAAAATAAAGTCAGCCACTGTTTCCACTGTTTCCCCATCTATTTGCCATGAAGTGATGGGACCAGATGCCATGATCTTAATTTTCTGAATGTTCTGCTTTAAGCCAAATTTTTCACTCTTCTCTTTCACTGTCATCAAGAGGCTTTTTAGTTCCTCTTCACTTTCTGCCACAAGGGTGGTGTCATCTGCATATCTGAGGTGATTGATATTTCTCCCAGCAATCTTCATTCCAGCTTGTGTTTCTTCCAGTCCAGCGTTTCTCATGATGTACACTGCATAGAAGTTAAAGAAGCAGGGTGACAATATACAGCCTTGACATACTCCCTTTCCTATTTGGAACCAGTCTGTTGTTCCATGTCCAGTTCTAACTGTTGCTTCCTGACCTGCATACAGATTTCTCAAGAGGCAGGTCAGGTGGTCTGGTATTCCTATCTCTTTCAGAATTTTCCAGTTTATTGTGATCCATACAGTCAAAGGCTTTGGCATAGTCAATAAAGCAGAAATAGATGTTTTTCTGGAACTCTCTTGATTTTTCCATGCTCCAGCAGATGTTGGCAATTTGATCTCTGGTTCCTCTGCCTTTTCTAAAACCAGCTTGAATATCAGGGAGTTCACAGTTCACGTATTGCTGAAGCCTGGCTTGGAGAATTTTGTGCATTACTTTACTAGCATGTGAGGTGAGTGCAATTGTGTGGTAGGTTGAGCATTCTTTGGCATTGCCTTTCTTTGGAATTGGAATGAAAACTGATCTTTTCCAGTCCTGTGGCCACTGCTGAGTTTTCCAAATTTGCTGGCATATTGAGTGCAGCACTTTCATAGCATCATCTTTCAGGATTTGAAACAGCTCAACTGGAATTCCATCACCTCCACTAGCTTTGTTCGTAGTGATGCTTCCTAAGGCCCACTTGACTTCACATTCCAGGATATCTGGCTCTAGGGGAGTGATCACACCATCATTATTATCTGGGTCATGATCTTTTTTGTACAGTTCTTCTGTGTATTCTTGCCACCTCTTCTTAATATCTTCTGCTTCTGTTAGGTCCAGACCATTTCTGTCCTTTATCGAGCCCATCTTTGCATGAAATGTTCCCTTGGTATCTCTAATTTTCATGAAGAGATCTCTAGTCTTTCCCTTTCTGTTGTTTTCCTGTATTTCTTTGCATTGATCACTGAGGAAGGCTTTCTTATCTCTCTTTGCTAGTCTTTGGAACTCTGCATTCAGATGGGTATATCTTTTCTTTTCTCCTTTGCTTTTTTCTTCTCTTCTTTTCACAGCTATTTTTAAGGCCTCCTCAGACAGCCATTTTTCTTTTTTGCATTTCTTTTCCATGGGGATGGTCTTGATCCCTGTCTCCTGTTTAATGTCACAAACCTCATTCCATAGTTCATCAGGCACTCTATCTATCAGATCTAGTCCCTTAAATCTATTTCTCACTTCCACTGTATAATCGTAAGGGATTTGATTTAGGTCATACCTGAATGGTCTAGCGGTTTTCCCTACTTTCTTCAATTTAAGTCAGAATTTGGCAATAAGGAGTTCATGATCTGAGCCACAGTCAGCTCCTGGGCTTGTTTTTGCTGACTGTATAGAGCTTCCCTGGTGGTTCAGATGGTTAAGCGTCTGTCTACAATGCAGGAGACTTGGGTTTGATCCCTGGGTCAGGAAGATCCCCTGGAGAAGGAAATGGCAATCCACTCCAGGACTATTGCCTGGAAAATCCCATGGTCAGAGGAGCCTGGTAGGCTACAGTCCATGGGGTCGCAAAGTGTTGGACACGACTGAGCGACTTCACTTCACTTCACTTCACTTCATGAAACCTAACCATGAGCAAGATTACTCACCAGAATAGTCCATTTTTTTCTTTTAACACAAATGAGCCTACACTGATAGTTCATTACACTGAAAGTCCACAATTTACCTAGGGTTCACTCTCATTGTTGTACATTTTATGGATTTGGACAAATTTATAATGATATATATCCATTATTGTATTACAATAAAGAGGATTTTTGCTACCATAAGAATCTTCTGTGTTCTGCCTATTCATCTCTCTCCCTCCTTCTATCCCCAGCACTAATCTTTCTATTATCTCTATTGCTTTACATTTTCCAAAGTGTCATATGTGCATGCATACTAAGTCGCTTTAGTGGTGTCAGACTCTTTCCAACCCTATGGACTGTAGCCTGCCAGGCTTCTCTGTCCAAGGAATTCCCCAGGCAAGAATATTAGAGTTGGTTGCCATGCCCTCCTCCAGGGAATCTTCTCAACCCAGGGATCAAACCCACATCTCCTGTGGCTCCTGTACTGTAGGTGGATTCTTTACCAGGGAGCCACTGGGGCAGCTCAGAGTGCCATAAAGTTGGAACCAAAAAGTATGGAGCCTTTGTAGATTAGTTTCTTTCACTTAGTAATATGCATTTAAGTTTCCACTAAATATTTTCACGGCTTGATAGCTTCTTTTTTCTTAGTGCTGAATAATATTCCGTTGCCTGGAGGATAGTTCATTTTAAACATTAATCGTTTCCAGTCTCTAAAGAAAGTATGAGCCTCACTTTTTCAAAGTGTGCTTTAGCACTGACTCTCAGATCTAAATCTCACTAGATCCTCGTAAGTGGTCCTAGACCCTGAGGTGCTGTTGAGCCTACAGAAGGGCTCAGGAAGAGGGCAGGAGTAGGAAGACAAATCACTGGCCTCTGCTATGAACTGTGAAGGACTTGAAGGAAAACAAAATATGGATGTCAGTTCAGTTCAGTTCAGTCGCTCAGTCGTGTCCAACTCTTTGTGACCCCATGAATCGCAGCACGCCAGGCCTCCCTGTCCATCAACAACTCCCAGAGTTCACTCAGACTCACGTCCATCGAGTCAGTGATGCCATCCAGCCATCTCATCCTCGGTCGTCCCCTTCTCCTCCTGCCCCCAATCCCTCCCAGCATCAGAGTCTTTTCCAATGAGTCAACTCTTCACATGAGGTGGCCAAAGTACTGGAGTTTCAGCCTTAGCATCATTCCTTCCAAAGAAATCCCAGGGCTGATCTCCTTTAGAATGGACTCGTTGGATATCCTTGTAGTCCAAGGGACTCTCAAGAATCTTCACCAACACCACAGTTCAAAAGCATCAATTCTTCGGTGCTCAGCCTTCTTCACAGTCCAACTCTCACATCCATACATGACCACAGGAAAAACCATAGCCTTGACTAGACAGACCTTAGTCGCCAAAGTAATGTCTCTGCTTTTGAATATGCTGTCTAGGTTGATCATAACTTTCCTTCCAAGGAGTAAGTGTCTTTTAATTTCATGGCTGCAGTCACCATCTGCAGTGATTTTGGAGCCCCCAAAAATAAAGTCTGACACTGTTTCCGCTGTTTCCCCATCTATTTCCCATGAAGTGATGGGACCAGATGCCATGATCTTCATTTTCTGAATGTTGAGTTTTAAGCCAACTTTTTCACTCTCCTCTTTCACTTTCATCAAGAGGCTTTTTAGTTCCTCTTCACTTTCTGCCACAAGGGTGGTGTCATCTGCATATCTGAGGTGATTGATATTTCTCCCGGCAATCTTGATTCCAGCTTGTGTTTCTTCCAGTCCAGCGTTTCTCATGATGTACTCTGCATAGAAGTTAAAGAAGCAGGGTGACAATATACAGCCTTGACATACTCCCTTTCCTATTTGGAACCAGTCTGTTGTTCCATGTCCAGTTCTAACTGTTGCTTCCTGACCTGCATACAGATTTCTCAAGAGGCAGGTCAGGTGGTCTAGGTAGGTAGATGTATATATCCACAAAGAAACTTTTTTGTTATAATAAACCACAATATCCATAAATTACATAGAATAAAACAGCTTCTATACTTCTGTACTTCTTAAATCTGATTCTTCTCTTAATCTCATCCTTTATTATCTCATCCACAGTAGACCTTGTTAGTTGCTTACCTCCCATCCTTTACCCCTTTCCCTCTAAAAAACAGCACCTTTGGTTGATTGGTCTTATACCTGGCCACCATCATCCTTGTTCTACCTCACTCTAAATACCTCCTGAATGTCCCCTCTGCTTCTACTCCTGACCCCTAAGTTCTTTCTCTTCACAACAGAGTTAGATTTTAAAACTTAGATCGTGGCATAATCCCCACTTAAATGATTTCTCTATTGAGAAGAACGTCCAATCTCCTTACAAGAACCCACAAGGTCCTAAGTGACTATTCCAACCCTCTAACTCTGGCCTCAACTCCTGTCACTGTTATCATGGGCCAGTCACAGCGGCTTGTTGGTTCTTTAAATACACCAAAGTCTTTCCATTCACAGGGCTTCTGTCCTTGCTGTTTTTTGTGTGTTTGTTTTTAAATTCCTGGGAGGCTTGATTTCAGTTCTTTGGGTGGTTGGCTTCTTATCCCTCAGGTCATTAGCCGAATATCTCAGGACGATTCTGCCTAAAGGAACGCTACTACCCAGTTATAATCACAGCCTCCTATTTTATGTTCTCCATGCCATTGATCACTATCAGAAATACTCATATTTACTTATTATTTGTTAAATTTTCTGGAATGAAACCACTGTAAATGTAGCAAGTTTCTCGTTGCTCCAATCCAAGAGTTTAGTAAGTGTTTAATAAATGCTTCTTCAAAAAAAAAAAAAAAAAAAGAAGGAAGGAGGCAGGGGAACAAAAAGATCTAGTTAGTACTTGTCACTCTTCTTGATCCATAAGTAATCAATATACACTGTTAGACCTACCAGGCCCACTAGTTGAGGTACACGGAACTGAATTAGTACCTTAAACATATAACGAAATGGGCTTCCCAGGTGGTGTAGTGGTAAAAGAATCTGCCTGAGAATGCAGGAGATGCAAGAGACATAGTTTCGATCCCTGGGTGAGGAAGATCCCCTGGAGTTGTTGTTGTTCTGTTGCTAAGTCAGGCCCGACTCTTTGCAACTCCATAGACTGCAGCATACCAGGCTATCTTGTCCTTCACCATCTCCTGTAGTTTGCTCAAACTCATATCCATTGAGTCAGTGATACCATCGAACCATCTCGTCCTCTGTTGCATCCTTCTCTTCTTGCCATCGGTCTTTCCCAGCATCAGCTTCTTTTTCAGTGAGTCAGCTTTTTGCATCAGGTGGCCAAACTACTGGAGATTCAGCTTCAGCATCAGTCCTTCCAATGAATATTCAGGATGGATTTCCTTTAGGGTTGACTGGTTGGATCTCCTTGCAGTCCAAGGGACTCTCAAGAGTCTTCTCCAACACCACAGTTCAAAAACATCAATTCTTCAGTGCTCAGTCTTCTTTTTGGTCCAGTTCTCACATTCATACCATTCATACATGATTAGCTGTAAAACCATAGCTTTGACTATATGGACTTCTGTTGAAGTGATGTCTTTGCTTTTTAATACACAGTCTAGGTTTGCCATAGCATTTCTTCCAAGAAACAAGTGTCTTTTAATTTCATGGCTGCAGTCACCAACTGCAGTAGTTTTGCAGCCCAGAAAATAAAATGTGTCACGGCTTCCACTTTTTCCCTTCTATTTGACATGAAATGATGGGACCAGATGCCGTGATCTCAGTTATTTGAATGCTGCATTTCAAGCCAGCAATGCACGTGTAGTGGTAAAAGAATCCGCCTGCCAATGCAGGAGGCACAAGAGATGCATGTTAGAAACCCGGGCTAGGAAGATCCCCTGGAGTAGGAAATGGCAACCCACTCCAGTATGCTTGCCTGGGAAATTTTTATGTACAAAGGAACCTGGCAGGCTACAGTCCATGGGATCACAAAGAGTCAGATGTGACTGAGCAACTGAGCACACATGGGACAATGAAATAAATACCTAAAGTAATGATTTAATAATTGAGAACATAAACTATTTTTGATGGTTGTACTGGCTTCCTTCAACTTTGTATCTTAGATAGACTCATTCTTAAGTAGATTAATTGGACACTTAAAAATGTAGCATGAACTTTTTAGCAGAATGATTGGGGACAGTCTTTGACTCCATAGAGCCTAAGTTCACATTCTGTCTCTGGAATTTACCAGGTATAAACTTGGGGTGGTTTATCTGACCTTTCTGGCTCAGTTTTCTCGCCTATAAAATGAAGCCAATGCTGGTTCCCCCCTTCATAGAACTACCACTAGGATTAGACAAATGGATGCCAGGTCATTTAACATAGTTCTTGCACAGACTAAGGATCTGAAAAATCACAGCGGTTATTACAGTGTTTCATATTATACCATATCAACAGATTTCCTAAATAGGCACTTGGGTCTCCCATTTACAGAAGAACCAAACGAATGAGTCACTCAACAGTGGGTCCACAGGCAATGCTTGACACTATTTTCTCTGAGCCTTTAATTACAACAGTAAGACTTTCTTCAGCTGACACCCAGGTATGCCTGCTTGCCCTTTATTTCCTTTCTGTAAAGCTTTCTTTTATCACAGCTTCACATATGCATCTGATTTTGTTTCTGCTTTATGTGGCTGCCAATATGTGGAATCTGTCTGATCTTTTTGAAACTATAGGAGAGGGATGTAAATTCAACAGGAACCTAAAGTCTTTCTTCTTTTTCCCTTCCATAAAGAAGGGTTGGGCATGATGAAGTTAAAAATAAAAAAGCATTATTTTCAGATTGATTCCTAGAGAAAGTTTCATGTGAATGCAACAATCAAAAAAAAGCATACAATGGGCCCCCAAACCTTTCAATTATAAATATGTGTTTAAGAAAAGCTCATGGATAAAATGCAACACAAAAAGTAGATGCTGGCAGAGAACAAATTACCTAATTACTCCTGAATTCTTAGAGCAAGCCACCTCCATGCTCCCTACAATATGCAATGCCCATGGAGAAAAAAAATATAAAGTTTCATATTAAACTAAAGTTCTGTATTTGACTGAACTCTAGCTTTACAATTCCATATTTTCCTGATATTTTTGTAGTCTCTGTGTATAAGCTCATGACAGTCTATCATGAAATGACACACAGGCAAGGGGAAAAAATGTTTCCCAGGATACACTAAAGTCAAGAAAAGAAAAGGAAAACAGAAATAAGAAAATGAAATTTAGAAGAAAGCTAATTCTCTTAGAGTACAAAAAACAATTTTTCATTGTGATAAATAGCTCTCCCCCAATAAATGCAGTATAATTATAAATCTTTCAGCTGTAGGAACAAGTTACAGATGAATCATGCCATCATGGGGTAGCTTATTTGGCAATTCAACCTCAGAGCCAAAGAACATTTACTATTTGCCAAGTGCTGTGCTAGACAGTGTCTCGTGTTATCACACTTATTTCTCACAATTACTGTATGGAGAAAGCATAATTGTCCCCTTTGTCATATGAGAAAACTGATACTCAGAGACACGAATCCACTTGCGCCCAGTTGTACACCTTGGTTCTTGGGTTCCAAGTGACAGGCAGACTCAGAGCTATCAAGGGAGAGGGATGCATATTGAAGACATGGAGGCCAGGTTGTGTAAATGCAGGTTATATGATAGAAATAAGGCTATGAGGTTTAAAACAAAATTCTCAGGGGAAAAAAATAGATGAGAGATTAAAAAGGTTCCTAGCTGCCCCACCCCTCAAAATAGTGAACATTTTATTGTTTTTGATCTACCTTGCTCTGCTGTCTCAACTTTTCATCTTGTCCCTAAATCTGGGAGATCTTCAAGACTCTGTCTTCATCTCCTCTCTTTACTTCCTTCCTCAGGGAGATTATCACTCCATAGCCACTTCTATGCAAACAATTCCCAGATTGATGCCTTTAGCCTTGACCTGTCTCAAGAGCTCCAGTCACGCCTTTCCAAAGGGCAAGACATTGGCCAGGATATTATAACTTCCTCTCAAACTCAATATTTGTTTTAAAAAAAAAGAAGAAGAAAGGAAAGAAGGAAAGAAGGAAGGAAAAATGAAAGAAAGAAAAGAAAAGAAAACCTTTCCTCTCTCTACAACACAAGAACTTGTCTTCATCCTGCTTCCCCTATATCTGGTTATGATAAATTAGTCATCCAGGCACCTTGGTTCACAATTCAACAGCTTCTTCATCTTTTCCCTTCTCCTTAAGCCCCACACTCATCACTGGGTCACGAATTTCTTTTCTATTACAGGTATTAAAAAACAATTTTTAAAGATAAAATCAAAACTATCATATTAAAATGAACATGTGTCAAATATTCTATCAACTCACTCATTAATAAGGGAACCAGTAAAACGTTCCAATTATTCAAAGGACCCCACATATATAAGCAAAAAGAAATACTGAAATCAATTTATAAAGAGGTGTAAATAATTTATATGTAGATATAAAACAGGCTTACTATATGAGTGGAGGGAGCAGGAAAATGAATTGTCCCTGACAGATCTCATTTGAAGGTCTATGAAAAAGATTCATTTGAATTGCTGCCGGTTAACTATAATTTCTATTATAAAACAGGATGAAAAATTTCTCACAGACCATGAAAGGCACAAACCCCATAGAACCAGATAGCCGGTAGAGTGTGCATTAAAAAACACATACTCTTCTACTGAAAGTGCTTAGTAATGTTTTTGGCCCATTTCAAAATTTTTCACAAATTTTCCCAACTCAGGCATTAGTCCTTCACTTTAGATTTTAGAACCTAATACACGGACTATTACCATAACTTTTAACTCATTACCCTGCATTTATCTTTTGACCAAGATGGCTTTAACATTTCCCTCAGCTTGAATAAATTTTTGACAACTTTCTTCTTGATTATGGACCCTTGACATCCCTTCTTTTGGAGCAGCTTACTTTAGAAAACTTGCAATTATAAGGTCTTTCTCAGCCCCTTTAATATGCAAATCATCTATGATAGAGGAATAGATTTTTTGAGAACCCAAGATCAATCTCTTTGAAATATAATTATCAAAGATAGAACACCTCTACATGGAAGGGCAGGAGCCTAACTTAGACAACAAGTAATTAGCAAATACAGCCAGCTTAAACACAGCGATCAATGACCCTACTAACTTCCTTCAGTATTTTCCTGTTCGCACACTCTAACACTTAAATACTCTCTTGCCTTTTGTTACAGTGGAATTGAGTTCAATCTCTCCCTCTGTTATAATAGTCTCGCTTCCCTATGACGTTAGTCTTGAACAAAATCTTCCTTTCCTGTTTAACTGTCCTGGTTCAATTTTTTTGACACCATTAACCTCTCCAGTCTGTAACAAACACTGAATCTTCCTAATCTTCTTAAGATAACACTCGATTTACACAGCATTCTCTTCCACCACTGATAACCCTTGGACTATAAATAAAACAAAAATGTTTTATTTGGCCATTACAACATCTATTTCTGCTTTATTGACTATGCCAAAGCCTTTGACTGTGTGGATCACAATAAACTGTGGAAAATTCTGAGAGAGATGGGGATACCAGACCACCTGACCTGCCTCTTGAGAAAGCTATATGCAGGTCTGAAAGCAACAATTAGAACTGGACATGGACTAACAGACTGGTTCCAAATAGGAAAAGGAGTATGTCAAGGCTGTATATTGTCACCCTGCTTCTTTAACTTCTATGCAGAGTACATCATGAGAAATGCTGGGCTGGAAGAAACAGAAACTGGAATCAAGATTTCCAGGAGAAATATCAATAACCTCAGATATGCAGATGACACCACCGTTATGGCAGAAAGTGAAGAGGAACTAAAAAGCCTCTTGATGAAAGTATAAGAGGAGAGTGAAAAAGTTGGCTTAAAGCTCAACATTCAGAACACTAAAATCACAGCATCCGGTCCCATCACTTCATGGGAATTGATGGCAAAACAGTGGAAACAGTGTCAGACTTTATTTTTTGGGGCTCCAAAATCACCGCAGATGGTGACTGCAGCCATGAAATTAAAAGACGCTTACTCCTTGGAAGGAAAATTATGACCAACCTAGATAGTATATTCAAAAGCAGAGACATTACTTTGCCAACAAAGGTCCGTCTAGTCAAGGCTATGGTTTTTCCAGTAGTCATGTATGGATGTGAGAGTTGGACTGTGAAGAAAACTGAGCGTCAAAGAACTGATGTTCTTGAACTGTGGTGTTGGAGAAGACTCTTGAGAGTTCCTTGGACTGTAAGGAGATCCAACCAGTCCATTCTAAAGGAGATCTGTCCTGGGTGTTCTTTGGAAGGAATGATGCTAAAGCTGAAACTCCAGTACTCTGGCCACCTCATGCGAAGAGTTGACTCATTGGAAAAGACTCTGATGCTGGGAGGGATTGGGGGCAGGAGGAGAAGGGGACGACAGAGGATGAGATGGCTGGATGGCATCACTGACTCGATGGACATGAGTTTGAGTGAACTCCGGGAGTTGGTGATGGATAGGGAGGCCTGGCGTGCTACAACTCTTAGGGTCGCAGAGTCAGACATGACTAAGCAACTGAACTGAACTGAACAACATTTTTAAAAATTTTAAACCAGTAATGAAAAATCAGTCAATTTTACATACATCTAGATTATTTTTTCCTTGAAAAACCAGGAGAACTGGCAACTCTGCCTGAGCTCACTTTCAAGCATGATCATAATCAACTACAGCTGGATACAAAATTTAAGCCATTAGCAAAGGTTGGTTTTTCACAGCCCTCCTTCCAGTGGGGGCTTTTGTGTTCACATTTGGCCTCCTTAGTTACTCCCAAGACTTGCCTAGTCTCTTCAAGTATTTCTGTTTTTGAAATGTGGCCAATGAGGTACAAATGGTTTAGCTTCCCTTAAAAGTTATCATTTCTTACATTTTCAGCTTTGGCTCTAACTTTATTTTGCTAATTTAGACTCTCACTTCCCCCTAGATTAAATTCTATTTGGCACATGCTCCTCTCTCCACCTGGAAATTCACTTGTCTCTTCAGTTTTCTTATCTTTATCACCAGCTATTAAATCTTTGTTAAAGGATTTTCCTGGTGGTCCAGTGGCTAGGAGTCTGGGTTCCCAATGCAGAGAGCCTGAATTCAATGCCTGGTCAAGGAACTAGAACCCACATGTCACAAATGAAAGATCCCACAACTAAAAGAGCCTGCTTGCCACAGCTAAAGGGCCGGCCGTGTGCTGCAACTAAGAACCGGCATAGCCAAATGAGTAAGTATATTTTAAAATCCTAGTTGAGACTCAGGATTCCATTCACATGCTGCCGCCTTCAGGAAGTCTTCCCTAAACTGAGTCCTAGATGAATCCACATTTCTATCAGTAATTATGATTGTCTGTCCTACTCCCAACAGCATTTAACAGCCCTCAAAACAGGACTGTTCTTATTTATCTGTGTATTTATTTTAATTTTCTCTTAATCTCTATAATCTCTGGCCCACGTTCTTCCATGTAATATACAATCAATAAATAAATGAATAAGCTACTTGTAGAAACAACTAGAAAGAGTCAGAGATTTGTTCAAGGGATTTTAGGATCAGAATTCATGGGAGCAAGCAACTAATTGGGATTTTTATGTAGTTACAAATGAATAACCTTAGCCAATACTGGATTTATTCCATGTGTATAAATTATATAATAGCATTTTTTCTTCTCCAAATGTAAGATGATTCAAACAAAAGGGTACATAAATCTCGACCACAGTTCAAAGCCTGAAATCTAAAAAGGAAATTTCCTTTAATCATCAACTTTGAATAGTAGCAGTGTTCTTGCCTGGAGAATCCCAGGGATGGGGGAGCCTGGTGGGCTACAATCTATGGGGTCGCACAGAGTTGGACACGACTGATGTGACTTAACAGCAGCAGCAAATTACTAGCAGGGGTACCCTTCTACAGGGGAACACCTTAAACAATTTTTTAGTGACTTATAATAATACGCATTTATTATCTCATTGTTTTCCAGGGCCTGGAATGTACTGCAGCTTAGTTAGATGCTTTGACAAGACTGCAGTCAACCTAAGTCCCAACTGGGAATGCATCCGTTTCCAAGCTCACTCCAATAGTTGTTGACAGGATTCATTTTCTCACAGAAATTTGGACTGAAGGCCTCAGTTCTTCAGGACCTATTGGCTGCCTGCCTCCCTGGATTGCTTGCCACAAGGGTCTCTCCATAGATGGCTCATGCATCTGGCTTCATCAGAGCCAGCAAGAGAGAGGAGGAATGAGAGTACTAAGATGAAAGTCATAGGGAGTGAAAGCTGATCACTTTTGCCATATTTCTTAGAAGTAAGCCACTAGTTTCAAACCATACACAGAAGAGGGCTACACAAATACAAGAATACAACATTTGTCCTTCACCTGCTTCTCAGCCTCACTAGGACATCTGACACCACGATTCTCCCACTTGGGCTCTTGAAAGATGTTCCAATAAGAAGGCAATGGATATGCTGTGCTCAGTCATGTCCAGCTCTGCCACCTCATGGACTGGAAACTGCCAGGCCCCTCTGTACATTAGTTTTTCCAGGCAAGAATACTGGAGCGGGTTGCCATTTCCTACTCCAAGGGATCTTCCTGACCCAGGGATCTAACCCACATCTCTTGTGTCTCCTGCATTACAGGTGGATTCTTTACCACTAAGCCACCTGGGAAGCCAAGAAGGCAGTGGAGGAGTGAGAAATGATAATACAGAAGACTGAGAGATAGGTTAGTTAGGCAAAGCAAACTTTCTGGAGGCAGATACATTGGGGAAGTGACAATAGGGGAAACTGACATCAAATGGAGTCTCATTACCATGAATGAACCTGTATGCAGATCAGGAAGCAACAGTTAGAACCAGACATGGAACAACAAACTGGATCAAAATTGGGAAATGAGTATGTCATGGAGGTATATTGTCACCCTGCTGATTTAGCTTATATGCACAGTACATCGTGCAAAATCCTGGGCTGGATGAAGCACAAGCTGGAATCAAGATTGCCAGGAGAAATATCAATAACCTCAGATATGCAGATGACACCATCCTAAAGGCAGAAAGTGAAGAGGAACTAAAGAGCCCCTTGATGAAAGTGAAAGAGGAGAGTGAAAAAACTATTAAAACTCAACATTCAAAAATGAATATCATGGCATCTGCTCCCATCACTTCATGGCAGATAGATGGGAAAACAATGGAAACAATGACAGATTTTCAGTTCAGTTCAGTCACTCGATCATGTCTGACTTTGCAACCCCATGAATTGCAGCATGCCAGGCTTCCCTGTCCATCACCAACTCCCGCAGTTCACTCAAACTCATGTCCATTGAGTTGATGATGCCATCCAGCCGTCTCATCCTCTGTCATCCCCTTCTCCTCCTGGCCCTAATCCCTCCCAGCATCAGAGTCTTTTCCAATGAGTCAACTCTTCACATGAGGTGACCAAAGTACTGGAGTTTCAGCTTTAGCATCATTCCTTCCAAAGAACACCCAGGACAGATCTCCTTTAGAATGGACTGGTTGGATCTCCTTGCAGTCCAAGGGACTCTCAAGAGTCTTCTCCAACACCACAGTTCAAAAGCATCACTTCTTCGGTGCTCAGCTTTCTTCAGAGTCCACCTCTCACATCCATACATGACTACTGGAAAAACCATAGCCCTGACTAGATGGACCTTTGTTGACAAAGTAACATCTCTGCTTTTGAATATGCTATCTAGGTATGACAGACTTTATTTCTCCAAAATCACCATGGACAATGGCTGCAACCATGAAATTAAAAGACTTTTGCTCCTTTGAAGGGAAGCTATGACAAACCTAGACAGGATGTTTAAAAGCAGAGATATTACTTTGCTGTCAAACGTCCAAATAGTCAAAGCTATGGTTTTTCCAGAAGTCACGTATGGATGTGAGAGTTGGACAACAAAAAGGGCTGAGTGCCAAAGAATTAATGCTTTGGATTGTGGTATTACAGAAGACTTTACAGTCCCTTGGACTGCAAGGAGATCAAACCAGTCAGTCCTAATGGAAAGTGAAAGTTGCTCAGTTGTGTTTGACTCTTTACAACCCCATGGACTATAGTGTCCATGGAATTCTCTGGGCCAGAATACTGGAATGGGTAGCCTTTCCCTTCTCCAGGGGATCTTCCCAACCCAGGGATCAAATCCAGGTCTCCTGCATTGCAGGTGGATTCTTTACCAGCTGAGCCAAAAGGGAAGCCCAAGAATACTGGAGTGGATATCCTATCCCTTCTCCAGAGAATCTTCCCAACCCAGGAATCAAACCAGGGTTTCCTGCATTGCAGGTGGATTCTTTACCAACTGAGATATCAGGAAAGCCCAATCCTAAAGGAAATCAATCCTGAATATTCATTGGAAGGACTGATGCTGAAGCTGAAACTCCAATACTTTGGCCACCTGATGTGACAAACTGACTCATTTGAAAAGACCCTGATGCTGGGAAAGATTGAAAGCAGGAGGAGAAGGGGAGAACAGAAGATGAAATGGTTGGGTGGCATCACTGACTCAATGAACATAAGTTTGAGCAAACTTCAGGAGATTGTTGACAGGAAAGTCTGGTACCCTGCAGTCCATGGGGTTTCAAAGAGTCGGACACAACTAAGCAACTGAACAATACTTTGCTGAGAAAGATCCATCTAGTCAAAGCTATGGTTTTTCCAGTAGTCACGTACGGATGTGAGAGCTGGACCATAAAGAAGGCTGAGTGTCAAAGAATTGATGCTTTTGAACTATGGGGCTGTAGAAGACTCCTGAGAGTCCTGTGGACTGCAAGGAGATCAAATCAGTCAATCCTAAAGGAAATATCCCTGAATATTCATTGGAAGGAATATTCTAACAACAACATTGCATTAGACACTTAATTGATTAGATATTTCTTATCACCCATGTATGACACCAATGAACCTCACAGATCTTGTGAGGTCTTTAATTTCTTAACCCCAGGGATTTTTTATTATTATTATTAAGATAACATTCTTCCTGTATCCAAGGAAATATGCTAAACTTTTCTACATTTTTTGCCTTAACGTGACCAGTTTGATTTTTCATATACTCTTCCATGTTTTGTCCATATGTATACATTTTCTTATGTATCATAGTGAGCCTTAATGTTATATTCTCATTTTTTCATTTAATATTGCAATATAGGAACTTCTGTGAAATATGTCTTACAGGTTTAAATTTAAGAGAAACTCCCTTTGCAAAAACAAATAAAATAAGCCATAAAAATAGTAAAGATGTGATAACATTGAAAGTTCATGACACAAAACTGAAAATGAACACTATCATCTATTACAAAAAAATTTGGACCAAACTCAAATTAAGATACAGAATTTATAATGAGGAAGGATTCAGTCCATGAGCTATAGATGCAAAGTATAGTCATCATTTGTACGGTAGGAAAAGAGTAAATTTAAAAATTTCTAAAATGAACAATATATATTATTGGTATATTTTGTTTTTATCACTCAGTGTAGAAGATAATTCAGTGGGAAAAATGAGTGACTATAGAATTATTAATTAATTATTAAGTAATATAATTATTAATAGAATCTGTAAGGGTGACTCAGTAGATCTTAAAAAGAAAATATCCATCTTTTCCTCAAATGCCACAAAGAAAATGACAATATATTTCGCCAAAGAAGCAAGAGTACAAATTAGGTTCTCTGAACACAAGCAATAAAAGTTTTGAAAGTTAAAATTTTTGCCTACTAACTAAATTCTTTCATAAATAAAGTAAAAATAAATAGGACTACTAAAAAATGCAATAATACTACACTTAAGAGTCTATTAACTCTAGCAAAAGCTATGAGAAGGCAATGGCACCCCTCTCCAGCACTCTTGCCTGGAAAATCCCATGGACAGAGGAGCCTGGTAGGCTGCAGTCCATGGGACCGCAAAGAGTTGGACACAACTGAACGACTTCACCTTCATTTTTTACTTTCATGCATTGGAGAAGGAAATGGCAACCCACTCCAGTGTTCTTGCTTGGAGAATCCCAGAGACGGGGGAGCCTGGCAGCTGCCGTCTATGGAGTCTCACAGAGTTGGACACGACTGAAGCGACTTAGAAGCAGCAGCAGCAGCAGCAGCCAAAGATATACTCAGTGAACACTTCATAACAAACAAAAACTGAAATTACTCACTTTTAAAATTTAAAGTGACTTTAGAACTAAATTTTAGAATTTAGAATAAGACAATAAATTAATCCAAAAAATCAAAAGGAGGGAATAAAAACAAAAGTAGAAATAATTTAGGATAAGTTAGAAAAAAAGAAAATTTATAAACAATTCCAAGAGCAGCTTCTTTGGCAGAAGTGAGGATGTAGGGATAGGGTTAGGGAGGTACAGAAGGTCAGGGGACCCAGGAAAAATGAAACAGATAAATAACTAGACTAATTTGAAAATGCAGAGACAAATAACACACAAAATGAGAAATAATAAATGACAAAAAGAAATCAAATACCAAATAAATTAAAATAATTGCATATAGTAAAAAAAGACTATCTTCACAATTCTGTGAATGACACGAATATTTTTTAAGCAAGATAAAAGGAAATGAATTGACTCTAACAGATAAACATATCTGAAGAGGAAGAAAAATGGGAAGAAATAAATAATATTGTTTTTATTTTTTTTGTTTGTTTGTTTTTTGTTTTTTTTTTAATTTTTTTTTTTTTTACTTTATTTTGCTTTACAATACTGTATTTGTTTTGCCATACATTGCCATGAATCCACCACGGGTGTACATGAGTTCCCAATCCTGAACCCCCCTGCCACCTCCCTCCCCATATCATCTCTCTGGATCATCCCCGTGCACCAGCCCCAAGCCTTCTGTATCCTGTATTGAACATAGACCGGCGATTCATTTCTTACCGGATAGTATACATGTTACAATGCCATTCTCCCAAATCATCCCACCCTCTCCCTCTCCCACAAGAGTCCAAAAGTCCATTCTATACATCTGTGTCTCTTTTGCTGTCTCGCATACAGGGTTATCATTACCATCTTTCTAAATTACTATATGTGTTAGTATACTGTATTGGTGTTTTTCTTTCTGGCTTACTTCACTCTGTATAATAGGCTCCAGTTTCATCTACCTTATTAGAACTGACATCTAGGTTGCTTCCATGTCCTGGCTACTCTAAACAGTGCTGCGATGAACATTGGGGTACACGTGTCTCTTTCAATTCTGGTTTCCTCGGTGTGTATGCCCAGCAGTGGGATTGCTGGGTCATAAGGCAGTTCTATTTGTAGTATTTTAAGGAATCTCCACACTGTTCTCCATAGTGGCTGTACTAGTTTTCATTCCCACCAACAGTGTGAGAGGGTTCCCTTTTCTCCACACCCTCTCCAGCATTTATTGCTTGTAGACTTTTGGATAGCAGCCATTCTGACTGGTGTGAAATGGTACCTCATTGTGGTTTTGATTTGCATTTCTCTGATAATGAGTGATGTTGAGCATCTTTTCATGTGTTTGTTAGCCATCTGTATGTCTTCTTTAGAGAAATGTCTATTTAGTTCTTTGGCCCATTTTGTGATTGGGTCGTTTATTTTTCTGGAATTGATCTGCATAAGTTGCTTGTATATTTTTGAGATTAGTTGTTTGTCAGTTGCTTCATTTGCTATTATTTTCTCCCATTCAGAAGGCTGTCTTTTCACCTTGCTTATAGTTTCCTTTGTTGTGCAGAAGCTTTTACTTTTAATTAGGTCCCATTTGTTTATTTTTGCTTTTATTTCCAGTATTCTGGGAGGTGGATCATAGAGGATCCTGCTGTGATTTATGTTGGAGTGTTTTGTCTATGTTCTCCTCTAAGAGTTTTATAGTTTCTGGTCTTACATTTAGATCTTTAATGCATTTTGAGTTTATTTTTGTGTATGGTGTTAGAAAGTGATCTAGTTTCATTCTTTTACAAGTGGTTGACCAGTTTTCCCAGCACCACTTCTTAAGAGATTGTCTTTAATCCATTGTATATTCTTGCCTCCTTTGTCGAAGATAAGGTGTCCATAGGTGTGTGGATTTATCTCTGGGCTTTCTATTTTGTTCCATTGATCTATATTTCTGTCTTTGTGCCAGTACCATACTGTCTTGATGACTGTGGCTTTGTAGTAGAACCTGAAGTCAGGCAGGTTGATTCCTCCAGTTCCATTCTTCTTTCTCAAGATTGCTTTGGCTATTCGAGGTTTTTTGTATTTCCATACAAATTGTGAAATTATTTGTTCTAGCTCTGTGAAAAATACCGCTGGTAGCTTGATAGGGATTGCATTGAATCTGTAGATTGCTTTGGGTAGTATACTCATTTTCACTATATTGATTCTTCCGATCCATGAACATGGTATATTTCTCCATCTATTAGTGTCCTCTTTGATTTCTTTCATCAGTGTTTTATAGTTTCCTATATATAGGTCTTTAGTTTCTTTGGGTAGATATATTCCTAAGTATTTTATTCTTTTCGTTGCAATGGTGAATGGAATTGTTTCCTTAATTTCTTTTTCTACTTTCTCATTATTAGTGTACAGGAATGCAAGGGATTTCTGTGTGTTGATTTTATATCCTGCAACTTTACTATATTCGTTGATTAGCTCTAGTAATTTTCTGGTGGAGTCTTTAGGGTTTTCTATGTAGAGGATCATGTCATCTGCAAACAGTGAGAGTTTTACTTCTTCTTTCCAATTTGGATTCCTTTTATTTCTTTTTCTGCTCTGATTGCTACAGCCAAAACTTCCAGAACTATGTTGAATAGTAGCAGTGAAAGTGGGCACTCTTGTCTTGTTCCTGACTTTCAATTTTTCACCATTGAGGATAATGTTTGCTGTGGGTTTGTCATATATAGCTTTTATTATGTTAAGGTATGTTCCTTCTATTCCTGCTTTCTGGAGAGTTTTTATCATAAATGGATGTTGAATTTTGTCAAAGGCATCTCTTGAGATAATCTATTATCTGCATCTATTGAGATAATCATATGGCTTTTATTTTTCAATTTGTTAATGTGGTGAATTACATTGATTGATTTGCGGATATTGAAGAATCCTTGCATCCCCGGGATAAAGCCCACTTGGTCATGGTATATGATCTTTTTAACGTGTTGTTGGATTCTGATTGCTAGAATTTTGTTAAGGATTTTTGCATCTATGTTCATCTGTGATATTGGCCTGTAGTTTTCTTTTTTTTGTGGCATCTTTGTCAGGTTTTGGTATTAGGGTGATGGTGGCCTCATAGAATAAGTTTGGAAGTTTGCCTTCCTCTGCAATTTTCTGGAAGAGTTTGAGTAGGATAGGTATTAGCTCTTCTCGAAATTTTTGGTAGAATTCAGCTGTGAAGCCGGCTGGACCTGGGCTTCTGTTTGCTGGAAGATTTCTGATTACAGTTTCAATTTCCATGCTTGTGATGGGTCTGTTAAGATTTTCTATTTCTTCCTGGTTCAGTTTTGGAAAGTTGTATTTTTCTAAGAATTTGTCCATTTCTTCCACGTTGTCCATTTTATTGGCATACAACTGCTGATAGTAGTCTCTTATGATCCTTTGTATTTCTGTGTTATCTGTTGTGATCTCTCCATTTTAATTTCTAATTTTATTGATTTGATTTTTCTCCCTTTGTTTCTTGATGAGTCTGGCTAATGATTTGTCAATTTTATTTATCCTTTCAAAGAACCAGCTTTTGGCTTTGTTGATTTTTGCTATGGTCGCTTTTGTTTCTTTTGCATTTATTTCTGCCCTAATTTTTAAGATTTCTTTCCTTCTACTAACTCTGGGGTTCTCCATTTCTTCCTTTTCTAGTTGCTTTAGGTGTAGAGTTAGGTTATTTATTTAACTTTTTTCTTGTTTCTTGATGTATGCCTGTATTGCTATGAACTTTCCTCTTAGCGCTGCTTTTATAGTGTCCCACAGGTTTTGGATTGTTGTGTTTTCATTTTCATTCATTTCTATGCATATTTTGATTCCATTTTTTATTTCTTCTGTGATTTGTTGGTTATTCAGAAGTGTGTTGTCCAGCCTCCATATGTTGGAGTTTTTAATAGTTTTTCTCCTGTAATTGAGATCTAATCTTAATGCATTATGGTCAGAAAAGATGCTTGGAATTATTTCAATGTTTTTGAATTTATCAAGGTTAGGTTTATGGCCCAGGATGTGATCTATCCTGGAGAAGATTCCGTGAGCACTTGAGAAAAAGGTGAAATTCATTGTTTTGGAGTGAAATGTCCTATAGATATCAATTAGGTCTAACTGGTCTATTGTATCATTTAAAGTTTGCATTTATTTGTTAATTTTCTGTTTAGTTGATCTGTCCATAGATGTGAGTGGGGTATTAAAGTCTCCCACTATTATTGTGTTATTGTTAATTTCCCCTTTCATACTTGTTAGCATATTGCAGTGCTCCTATGTTGGGTGCATATATATTTATAATTGTTATATCTTCTTCTTGGATTGATCCTTTGATCATTATGTAGTGGCCTTCTTTGTCTCTTTTCACAGCCTTTGTTTTAAAGTCTATTTTATCGGAGATGAGTATTGCTATTCCTGCTTTCTTTTGGTCTCTATTTGTGTGAAATATCTTTTTCCAGCCCTTCACTTTCAGTCTGTATGTGTCCCTTGTTTTGAGGTGGGAGAACTTTGTTTTTAAAAGCTTACTCTTGTTGGGAAATCAGGATAGCTATATACAAAAGAATAAAACCAGACCCCTTATCTCATACCACACAGAAAATTAACTCAAAATGGATTAAAGACTTGAATGTGAGATATGAAACTATGAAAATCCTGGAAGAAGGCATACAGGGTAAACTCCTTCACATTAGTCTTGAAATGATCATGGTTGGGGGGTGGGGAGGGGAGTGGAGTTTGACACCAAAAACTAAGGCATAAAAAAGGCATAAAAGCAAAAATAAACTAGAACTACATCCAACTAAAAAGCTTCTGCACAGCAGTGGAAACCCTCATCAAAATGAAGAGGCAACATACAGAATGGGACAAAATATTTGCAAATCATATGTCAGCCAAACAGTTAATATCTAAAACATATAAACTGGCAACACTCAGTAACAATAAAAATAAAAATGAAAAACCTGATCTTAACTGGGCATAGGAAATGAATAGACATTTTTCTGAAGAACACATATAGGTGACTGACAGACACATGAAAAGATGCTCAGTATCACTAATCATCAGGGAAATGTAAATCAAAACCACAATAAGATATCATCTCACACTTGTTAGAATGGCTTTCATCAAAACATGAGAAGTAAGTTGTCAGTGAGGATGTGAAGGAAAGGGAACCCTTATTCATTGCTAGTGGGAATATAATTTGGTGCAACCACTATGAAAAGTAATATGGAAGATTCTCAACAAATAAAAATAGAACCACCACATGACCCAGCACTTCCACTTCTAGGTATATATCCAAAGGAAAGGAAGTCACTATCTCAAAGAGATATCTGCACCCCATGTTAACTGCATCATTGTTTACAATAGTTAAGATATGCAAACAACCCAAGTGTCTGTCAATGGGTAAATGGATAAAGAAAATCTGATACCTATATGTTATATAATATATAGCATGCATATTTATATTTGAATATTATTCAGCTATGAAAAAGAAGAAAATCTTGGCATTTGCAACATTTGTAGATCATAAGGGCAATATGCAAAATGAAATAGGTCAGAGAGAGACAAATATTGTTTGAGCTCACTTATATGTGAAATCTAAAAAAGCCAATGCATAAAACACAAAACAGATTTGTGGTTGCCAGAGGCAGTTAAGAAAGGGTGAGAGAAATGAGTGAAGGCAGTCAAAAGGTACAAATTTTCAGTGCAAAATAAGTGCTAGGGATGTACAACATGGTAAATATAGCTAACAATGCTCTATTGTATTTTCGAAAGTTGCTTACAGTGGACATCTTAAAAGTTCTCATCACAAGGAAAAAAAATTGTAAGTATGTGATGTTATAGATGTTAACTCAACATACTGTGGTAATCATTTTACAATAAGTACATTTATAAAATCATTATGTTGTACACCTTACAATTGACATGATTTATGTCAATTATATCTCAAAACTGGAAAAATTACTCTTAAGCACTCAGGCAAGATATTTTATGGATGAATCTTTATAAACTTAAATAGATAATCTCCCACTTTCCCTGTAGTTCCCCAAAATACTTAATCTAAAATCTAAAGCACACTAATGAAAATAAACTATTTAGTACAGAAAAATAAAACTACAATGCTACTCAGTTATTAATAGAAATGTTAATTTTCATATATATATATATATACTCTTAAAAGAATAACACTTTATTACCAGTGTGGTTAATTCCAAAATGTCAATGATAACCCTATATTAGGACACTATGACAGAGATGACCAGCTATCCACTAAAATTTCTCATTCAATCATGGTTTATATTTATTGATAGAAATTAGCTGCCTAAGCTGGGACTATATTTCCCAACCATCTTTGCAATTAGATGTTGCCATATGATGGAGAGTGAAAAAGTTGGCTTAAAACTCAACATTCAGAAACTAAGATCATGGCATCCAGTCCATTCACTTCATGGCAAATAGATGGGGAAACAATGGAAATGGTGACAGACTTTATTTGGGGGGGGGGGCTCCCAAATCACTGCAGATGGTGACTGCAGCCCTGAAATGTAAAGATACTTGATCCTTGGCAGAAAAGCTATGACCCCTAGACAGCATATTAAAAAGCAGAGATATTATTTTGCCAACAAATATCTGTCTAGTCAAAGCTATGTTTTTTCCAGTAGTCATGGATGGATGTGAGAGTTGGAGTGTAAAGAAAGCTGAGTGCCAAAGAATTGATGCTTTTGAACTGTGGTGTTGGAGAAGACTCTTGAGAGTCCCTTGGACTGCAAGAAGATCCAACCAGCCCATCCTAAAGGAAGTCAGTCCTGAATATTCATTGGAAGGACTGATGCTGAAGCTGAAACTCCAATATTTTGGCCATCTGATGTGAAGAACTCACTCATTTGAAAAGACCCTGATGCTGGGAAAGATTGAAGGTGGGAGGAGAAGGGGATGACAGAGGATGAGATGGTTGGATAGCATTACTGACTCTATGGACATGCATTTGAGCAAGCTCTGGGAGTTGGTGATGGACAGGGAAGCATGGCATCCACGGGGTCAGAAAAAGTCAGACACAACTGAGTGACTGAACTGAATTGAACTGAATTGATATGATGGAATGTTAACCAATGGAATATGAACAAAAGTGCTTTGTGCCACTCAGGTACCTCTTATAAATTACTGTTCCATGCTCTCATTCCTTCCCAGTTGGGTAGTTGGACTAGGAACAATTCTAGAACCTAGGAAGCTATATTTTGATGATGGTAAAGCATTTGTCAATCTGAGTCTCTGAATGAATATGTGGAAGAGGACTGCCTTAATTTATTCATCCCTCTAGTTCTATCCATAAAAAAACTTTTATTTGAACTATTATACTCTTTGATTCTATTTCTTATAGAAGTTATCCTACTCTAACCAATAATATATTAATGAAGTCATATAGATGACAAGCAAAAAGACACAAGTAAAATAAATTCTTGTATAAAGTATACAAGAATAAAGTATAAATAAAGTATAAAAATAAATTCTTGTAGAAGCATTTGACAAAATTCAAATTGTAATCTTTGGCTCAGCTCTCTCTGGCTGCTGCTGCTAAGTTGCTTCAGTCGTGGCCGACTCTGTGCGACCCCAGAGACGGCAGCCCACCAGGCTCCCCCATCCCTGGGATTCTCCAGGCAAGAACACCGGAGTGGGTTGCCATTTCCTTCTCCAATGCAGGAAAGTGAACAGTGAAAGCGAAGTTGCTCAATCATGTCTGACTCTTAGAGACCCCATGGCCTACAGCCTACCAGGCTTCTCTGTCCATTGGATATTCCAGGCAATAGTACTGGAGTGGAGTGCCATTGCCTTCTCCGTGCTCTCTCTGGGGTCTAACGGATTCCCTGACTTTCTTCCAGTTTGGTTGTTCGTTCTTATATTTCTAAATCTTCTGATGAGTTCTCCTTTTCTGCTTAAGCCAACTTGAGCTAGCTTCTGTCTGTTGATATCATGGCCCAACTAATAGAAAAGCAAAAAAAAAAAAAAAAAAAACCAGTTTAAAAAATAATTTTCATTTTCCACTAGGCAAGTAGAATACCTTCCTTATTTAAAAGAAAAAGAGTTATTTGCTCAGTTGTGTCCAACTTCTCTGTGACCCCCATGGACTGTAGCCCACCAGGCTCCTCTGCCCACAGAATTCTCCAGGCAAGAATACTGAAGCCTGTTACCATTTCCTTCTCGAGGGGATCTTCCCAACCCAGGGGACCTGGGTCTCCTGCATTGCAAGCAGATTCTTTACTGTCTGAGTCACCTGGGAAACCCAAACCAAAAAGAGGACAGGGTAAATCTGTTAGTTTCCCAGTTCTTTCAAAAAGGTCCTGTCAAAATTCTGCCTTCAAATCGAAAATGTCACCTCTTCTGTTACCCAGCAGCAAGAAATGGGTTTTGGCGATCAATCTGCAAATGATGGTCTCATGCAATAACTCATCCAATAAGACCAGTAAATGAACCAAGCATCATCTCTCTCAAGTGAAAGAATCCAGAGCACTGGCAACATTTTTAAGGCAGAAAATATAACTTTTTATTATCTAGGCTTCCTGTGCTATTACTTAATGTATCCTCTTTCATAGACAAAAAAATTTCTGGTTAAAACTGTAAATTGATTCATAGTTATTAACTTACATAAAAGCCATTATGAGTTCACAGTAGCATTCTTCATAGAAATAATTTCTGTTTTAGGAATTACAAAACTTGCAAAGAAGCAAACTCCGTTCTATTCTTACAGAATGATCCCTAACTGGAAGTTTTTACAAGCAAGAATATTACACATGCTACTGAGAGATAGTTACCGTTTGTATTATTAAAAATATGCTGTTACCATGACCACCTCTTTTGCTATAAATAGTTTTAATTGCTTTCAAGGAAGCGTGTGCTTTCCCTTATAGATTACAGTTGTTCTCTGACTTGATGTGATTTCTGTATTAATCAGGCACTTTTGAAAACACACGACAGAAGCCCATCTCCAAAGAATTTAAGGAGAAAAAGGGGAAGAGAATATTTATATTAACTAATGTAACTAAGAAGTCCAGGAGATTATAAAGCCTAAGCTAAATTCAATCCAAAGACTAAAATGTCTTCATTTTTAGATAAATTTTCCTCATTTGGTGGCAAAATGGCAACTATCAATTCAAGGTTTACATGACATTTAGACTAAAGATGTCACTGAGAAGTTCTTTCTTGAATGTTCCAATCAATGTCCTGGGTCTTGAAAGTGAAAATGAAAGTTGCTCAGTTGTGTTGACTCTGCGACTCCATGGACTGTAGCTCGCCAGGCTCCTCTGTTCATGGGATTCTCCAGGCAAGAATACGGAAGTGGATTGCCATGCCCTCCTCTAGGAGATCTTCCCAACCCAGGGACTGAACCTGCATCTCATGTCTCCTGCACTGACAGGCGGGTTCTTTACCACTACCACCACTTGGATCTTGAGGTCACCCTGAAACCAGCCACTATAGTGAACAGATACACTGTATTGATTAGTTTAGTCTCATGATCAACTCTGTGGTCAGCTTTCAGCAACAAAATATGTAAAAATGTATTTTCCATGAGAAAGAGGATTCAGTCAGCAGAAAGGAGTGATGATGAGGTACCAATGTTTTCGGGGATAAAATTTTGGCTCCCATGATCCACAACAGTTAATTCTATTTTAGTTAACATTATGATTATTAAGGAAGAAGTACTGTTTCTACTTACATTAAGAAGTCATGTCTGAAACTTAAAATCCATGTTTTGCCTCCAGTAAAATGTCAAGATCTGCTCTCTACAGGGCTAACTCATGTTCATAGGGACATACTTCTTTTAGTAATGAACTGAACTTTTAGTTATGGTTATGCATCAAATTATCTTCTAAAATTCCCTTTGACCAATTAACTCCTATTAGAGGAGTTTGTGCCTGATGGGGAATTACAGGGTTGGCTGGGGTTAGGTCGTCAGTAGTCTTTTTTCTTTTTTTCCTGTTCAAAGTTTTCTGGACAATGAATGAAAAAAACTATGATCACTACTCCATTAATACCAGCACTCAAACCATTGAGCTAATCAGTCCAGAAAGTCAGCAATCATTATGATTTAAACTGACTGAAGGAGGATACAATGATGGAAGGAAGGATAGAGAGAAGGAATGAATGAAGGCAGGAAGGAAGGAAAGGAAAGGGAAGGGAAGGACGAATAAAAATGAATGAGTATCAAGCTATGTGTCAGATTACATCAGGAGTGCAAGAAATATCACATTTAAATTTGTTTTAAGTCAACCTAATGTGGACTTTGGTCCCCAGTTTACTGGGTTGAAGACTAATCTAACCAGTTATTGCCGGAACATTCCCCATCCATTACTCCAAAGTTGTGTAAATCACTGGGATTCACTAAGACTAAGCACTATAATAGCACTAAGACTTTGGGGAGGCTCAGCAGATCTTCAGTCACCCATCCATACTGGTACCCTCTCAGTTGCTGCTAAGTTGCCTCAGTCGTGTCCGATTCTGTGCAACCCCATAGACAGAAGCCCACCAAGCTCCCCTGTCCCTGGGATTCTCAAGGCAAGAACACTGGAGTGGATTGCCATTTCCTCTCCAATGCATAAAAGTGAAGTGAAAGTGAAGTTGCTCAGTCGTGTCCGACTCTTAGCGACCCCATGGACTGCAGCCCACCAGGCTTCTCTGTCCATGGGATTTTCCAGGCAAGAGTACCGGAGTGGGGTGCCATTGCCTTCTCCGAGTACCCTCTCAGACATCCATAATTATCCCAGACACATGGTCACTTCAGAATAGGTGGCTCTGTTGCCTTCCTGTGAGACTTGAAGCATGTGACACTTAAGCAAGGTTGGGAGGCCTAGGAGATGGCAGTCATTTCCCTCTGCAGTCTTGCCATCTTCTCAAAGGCAATGAAATCCCTGAGTATAGATGCCTTCTCTTCTCTGGAGGCATAAAGTTTTCTGTCCTCCCAGTTTCTCAGTAGACCCCCTCCCTGCTCAGCTAACTTCTGACTCACATACCTGCTCCCAACTCTCTCCCTTCCAGGACACTAGTATCATCCCTCATGCATTTAAGATAGTAAAAATAAAGTTTAACAGAACAGAAAGAGCACGCCCCCATCTTCTTCTTTCCACACATTACATTACAAATATTCCAAGGATAAGAAATTACAAAGCATAGCTACTACCTTAAAAAGGGGTGAAGGGGAAAATTAAAGAGAAAAAAATCGTATTTATTGCTAGATTATTCATCCCATTTCTTTAAAAGGGGATGGAAAGAAAGAAGAGGAAGAGACAGAAGCAAAAGTTTAGAAAGTGTAAGTAAATTCCCAAAATCCTTCTGCCAGTAAATGGTAGAATCTAGGTATTTTTTATCCAGGGCCTTTTGCAAACCTATCCTAGCCCATCAGATCATTCAATTTGAAACATTTTAAAAAACTAAGCTCAAAAATTAAAATTTATAATCAAATTTTTTTTCTAGTTGTGCATTTCTTCAATTTTATTGATGATTGCTTTAGAAATAGCCTTGGGCTTTTCAGAAATATGTTCTATTTTCAGTCCTTGGTCATCTGTTACAATGTCTCTTAGAGCTGAAAGTT
Organism: Budorcas taxicolor; assembly: GCF_023091745.1. Lineage (NCBI taxonomy): Eukaryota > Metazoa > Chordata > Mammalia > Artiodactyla > Bovidae > Budorcas > Budorcas taxicolor. The sequence continues at coordinate 58,892,074 of NC_068924.1, forward strand.
TCCAGTTACCATGGTATAGCTTAGGAATCAAAATGGGGGAAATACTAGAATACTAGTAAAAAACAGAAGAATCAAAAAATAAAATCCTTGAACTCCTGTCTCTTATAACCACTTGATAGCAAAGTAGGATCTGGGTGTTTTCTTTCATTTGTAATTGATGTCCCTGGCTGCCTTACTCATAAGACATCAGATCTCCCACAATTAAATCTGTAATAACAATGAATCAATATGTGAATGATCTACTTTTACTATATATGTTCAAAGATCTGGGAAAGTTCCCAGAGAGTACACAGGTTAGCTAAAGTCCAAATACTATGGGATGAGACAACTGTGCTGTCTAAAATTGCTAAGCAACAAACTTAAGACAATCTCTATTATCTTAAGTTCATTCTTTAGAATAAACTTTAAAACAGTGGGCTTGCCTGGTGACCACAAGCACTAAATCCTAGAATCCTTAGAATTTTTCTGAAGTCCTAAGAGCAATGGATTTAAGCAGAGAATAACAACCCTAGAGGAGAAATTAGAGATGTTTATAGAGCCTTAGACAATATATTCTCTGCAAAATAAATGATAATGGCTTTTGTTCCAAATATTATTACAGAAATTCAATAGAATCACATCATTTATGCATTTAATTTACTGGAATTGGATGTAGGAAAAAATAATATATTTTAAAGTTAGTTGTTGGTTTTTAAAAAATCAAAGAAGCCAGATTCTGCTGGTAACAATAGAGGATTTTTCAATGTCATTTTGGTCTTACTCAATTTCTGCCATCATCCTAAATTTTAACCCTCATCCCCACATGATAAGATATTGCTGAGTATTGTAGAACTGAAACTGATCACTGGCTGTGAGGAGAGAGGAAGTTAGACGTCCTGCATTCCAGATCACTCTCTCAGGGGACTCTGTATAAGGCACACAACCTCAAGTGAGAGGAATCATCTCTCCTCTGCAAAGTCAGTGTATCCTTACCATCACAGTAGGGTTATTATCAAAATCAAATTACGTGAGTATAACAGTATTTGGTAAAATGTTAAAACATTTAAATTCAAGATATGTTATCATTATTTACATACTGGTTACATGTTATTCTTACTTTGATTTTTTTGTTTTTAATTTTTAATTCAGTTTTAATTTCTTCTTGGTTTTATTTTCTTTTTACTTTTTAAATATTTTTTATGTTTTTTTATGTTTAAATTGCTTTTTTTTTCAATTATTATTTTTACCCTTATCACAATCAGGCCCCTGGCTTGAAGATTTATCTTGGAAGAGTTTGTGAAAATCAAATTTAATACAATCCACATTTATTGCAGTCAGTTCAAAAGGGCGATTGCAATCCTGCAGTTTAGCTCCCTCAACCGAGTTCAGAGGAGGCTGCTATCAGCACCTACTGTGAGGCTCTTTCAGAGAAGGCAATGGCAACCCACTCCAGTACTCTTGCCTGGAATACCCGATGGGTGGAGGAGCTTGGTAGGCTGCAGTCCATGAGGTCGCTAAGAGTCGGACACAACTGAAATACTTCACTTTCACATTTCACTTTCATGCATTGGAGAAGGAAATGGCAACCCACTCCAGTGTTCTTGCCTGGAGAATCCCAGGGACGGGGGAGCCTGGTGAGTCGGCCGTGACTGAAGCGACTTAGCAGCAGCAGCAGCATGAGACTCTTTTGGTATTATCGCCTATGTTTTCAGTTGAGTTTCCCAAAGTCCCTGCCACCTATTATTTAATTTTACTCCGTGAGAAAAGTATTTAAAGTAGACAACCCTCTTCTTTTCACAGATAATTTGCAGTAGGATAGTAAGTGGGACTTTGTTGTTCTTAAATGAATTACCAGAACATAAATTTCTGAAAATAGTTCATAAGAATCCCTGTCAAGTGATGAAAAGCAAGAGCAGGCAAGATATCCCCCTCAAATTTTATTAGGAAGCAGTCTAACTGGATCGGATACCCACAGTGATCCATCTGAGGCCTCCTGAACCCCCATGCAACCTGGTGTCTCCCAAATTGTATAAGAACCACCTACAAGAATTACAGGGGTGTGAGACTGCAAGAAATCCATCTAAAGTTAAGTGCTGAGGCTTTCTCCTTAACTTTCCATGAGAGAGGGGACAAGTGTATACTCCTATGCCCAAAACAATCGTGTGTGTGCGTGTGTGTGTGTGTGTGTGTGTGTGCACGCAGGGCATAGAGTGTGGGGAAGCAGGGCTCTAATAAAACTACTAAGAGATTGGGCAAACCTGCTAGAAAGGGAGCAAGGCATCTTCTGCCCAATTAAATACAGTGTGATGACTGTTCTGCTCTCTGCTCCATCTGGACACTAGGGCAAACAGGACTGCACAAGAGGGCAGAACAGAGACTAGGAGTGGCAGTCCAACAGCCTCTTCCTCTGCCACTGGATGGCAGGTATAGGTGGCTTTTCGCTGGGACAAGCAGACATTGCAGAAAGTACCTATTAAAAAGGCACCTTACCCAAACACCTTCCCCACTGGCTCAGCTGTAAGAATCCGCCTGCAATGCAGAAGATGTGGGTTCAGTCCCTGCATTGAGATCTCCTGGAGAAAGAAATGGCAGCCCACTCTAGTATTCTTGCCTGGGAAATCCCCTGGATAGAGGAGCCTAGCGGCCTATAGTCCGTGGGGTCACAAAAGAGTCAGACACGACTTCGTGACTAAACAACAACAAAAACCCAGGCACTACTAGTTATAAACATAGTACCATTCGATATGTGTATATCACTTTCTTGTCTCTTTTTCTCACCATGAGAGCAGCACTTTTTATCTCCCAGTGCCTAGCACAGTGTACCAAAGTGAAAGTCACTCAGCTGTGTCTGAAATCTTTGCAACCCCATGGACTATACAGTCCATGGAATTCTCCAGGCCAGAATACTGGAGTTGGTAGCTCTTTCCTTCTCCAGCGGACCTTCCCAACCCAGGGATTGAACCCAGCTGTCCTGCATTGCAGGCAGATTCTTTACCAGCTGAGCCACAAGGGAAACATGGTGTATGGTACAAGGTAAATATTCAACCAGTTCTTTGTCTAATTAATTAATATATAGAAATTTGTCCCGGCCTCCCATGCTAGGCTCCATCTACTATAATCTTCTGGTCTTCCAACTTTCTACTGATACTTGACAGCACTGGTTTACCTGTTCTTTCTGTATTTTAAAATTAGGACTTCTCTTTAATGTCTAGATTATCAAATCATAACAGAAATTGAGCTTGTTATATTACTGTTCTTATTCTATTTCTTAATGCTTCTTACTTTTTTTTCTTAAGCTTAGTAGTTGGCTCCAGACACAGAAAAGTTAGATTTATCAATTGATGTATATTGTAATGTATAAAACAAGCAATGGTCTGAGTCAATCAATCTTAAAATGCATTCCAACATTTGATTTCACACAATGTAACCCTGGCTTGCCAGGGAAAATACAGCAGACCTCATTTCTGGGAACTATATTGGTTTCGTTTCAGTTGTTGCCTTGGAAGCTAGCCATAGGGTAACAAAAAAGCAAAAAGAAAAAAAAAAATCAAAGAAGTTCAATGCTTTAAAAACTTCAAAGTAACATTCTCAGTCACAGATGATCTCTATCCAACTACTTGCAGCATGCAGATTTTGAAATAAAGCTATGTGTTTTACTACATATCTTATTTTAAACATGAAAAGTACAGTCAATATATAGAATTGAGTGGAAACCATTAAAATGGACAGTCAGGTCCAAGCCTTGCAAAACTATAAACAAGGCTTCCTGAACTAACCACCCTCTAGTAACTGTTTTCCAAGTCCTCTCCAAAGTAAACAGGAGATATGGGTGAAAGTCAGGCTTTTGACAGTGATAACCTTCTGTGTATTAATTCCAGAGTTCCTTTCTCTGTACCTTGATTCTCCCCACATTAGGGTGAACACTCCTTTGTTTTCATCCTCTATGATGGAGTCTATAGTACCCAACTCAGATGTATAACAACACAAGAGAAGACTCTACACATGGACATCACCAGATGGTCAATACTGATATCAGATTGATTATATTCTTTGCAGCCAAAGATGGAGAAGCTCTATACAGTCAACAAAAACAAGACCAGGAACTGACTGTAGCTCAGATCATGAACACCTTATTGCCAAATTCAGACTGAAATTGAAGAAAGTAGGGAAAACCACTAGACCATTCAGGTATGACCTAAATCAAATCCATTACGATTATACAGTGGAAGTAAGAAATAGATTCAAGGGATTAGATCTGAGGGACAGAGTGCCTGATGAACTATGGATGGAGGTTCGTGACATTGTACAGGAGACAGGGATCAAGACCATCCTCAAGAAAAAAAAAAAAAAAGGCAAAATATCAAAATGGCTGTCTGAGGAGGCCTTACAAATAATTGTGAAAAGAAAAGAAAAGGAGAAAAGCAAAGCAAAGGAGAAAAGGAAAGATATACCCATTTGAATTCAGAGTTCCAAAGAATAGCAATGAGAGATAAGAAAGCCCTCCTCAGCAATCAGTGCAAAGAAATAGAGGAAAAGAATAGAATGGGAAATACTAGAGATCTCTTCAAGAAAATTAGAGATACCAAGGGAACTTTTCATGCAAAGATGGTCTCAATAAAGGACAGAAATGGTAGGGACTTAACAGAAGCAGAAGATATTAAGAAGAGGTGGCAAGAATACACAGAACTGTACAAAAATGAGCTTCACAGCCCAGATAATCACAATGGTGTGATCACTCACCTAGAGCCCGATCTCCTGGAATACAAAGTCAAGTGGGTCTTAGGAAGTGTCACTATGAACAAAGCTAGTGGAGGTGATGGAATTCCACTGAGCTATTTCAAATCCTGAAAGATGATGCTGTGAAAGTACACTCAATATGCCAGCAAATTTGGAAAACTCAGCAGTGGCCACAGGACTGGAAAAGGTCAGTTTTCATTCCAATCCCAAAGAAAGGCAATGCCAAAGAATGCACAAACTACCGCACAATTGAACCCATCTCACACACTAGCAAAGTAATTCTCAGAATTCTCCAAGCCAGGCTTTAAAAGTACACGAACTGTGAACTTCCTGATGTTCAAGCTGGTTTTAGAAAAGGCAGAGGAACCAGAGATCAAATTGCCAGCATCTGTTGGATTATTGGAAAAGCAAGAGAGTTCCAGAAAAACATCTATTTATGCTTTATTGACTATGCCAAAGCCTTTGACTGTGTGGATCACCACAAACAGGAAAATTCTTAAAGAGATGGAAATAGCAGACCACCTGACCTTCCTCTTGAGAAACCTGTATGCAAGTTAAGAAGCAATAGTTTGAACTGGACATGGAACAACAGACCGGTTCCAAATAGGGAAAGGAGTACATCAAGGCTATATATTGTCATCCTGCTTATTTAACTTATATGCAGAGTACTCAAGAGAAACGCTGTGCTGGATGAAGCACAAGCTGGAATCAAGATTACCAGGAGAAATATCAATAACCTAAGATATGCAGATGACACTACCATTATGGCAGAAAGTGAAGAAGAACTAAAGAGCCTCTTGATGAAAGTGAAAGTGGAGAGTAAAAAGTTGGCTTAAAGCTCAACATTCAGAAAACTAAGATCATGGCATCTGGTCCCATCACTTCATGGCAAATAAATGGGAAAACAGTGGAAACAGTGAGAGACTTTATTTTGGGGGGCTCCAAAATCACTGCAGATGGTGATTACAGTCATGAAATTAAAAGATGCTTACTCCTTGGAAGAAAAGTTATGACCAACCTAGACGACATATTAAAAAGCAAAGACATTATTTTGCCAACAAATGTCTGTCTACTTGAGGCTATGGATTTTCCAGTAGTCATGTATGGATGTGAGAGCTGGACCATAAAGAAAGCTGAGTGCCAAAGAATTGATGCTTTTGAACTGTGGTGTTGGAGAAGACTCTTGAGAGTCCCTTGGACTGCAAGGGTATCCAACCAGTCCATCCTAAAGGAAATCAGTCCTGAATATCCATTGGAAGGACCGATGTCAAAGCTGAAACTCCAATACTTTGGCTACCTGATGTGAAGAACTGACTCATTTGAAAAGACCCTGATGCTGGAAAAGATTGAAGGTGGGAGGAGAAGGGGATGACAGAGGATGAGATGGTTGGATGGCATCACCGATTCAATGGACACGAGTTTGAGTAAACTCCAGGCGTTGGTGATTGACAGGGAGGTCTGGTGTGCTGCAGTCCATGGGGTTGCAAAGAGTTGGACATGACTGAGCAACTAAACTGAACTGAACAGATGTATAAATGTAATTATTTTTGCCTCTTGTGTGTAGGAGGCACACACTCAATACACCCCATTAAACAGAACTGAAATATGTCCAATGGTAGCTTATTTCTTTCAAGATGGTCAAATTTCAGGTTTCTCCAATTCCCCCTTTCTCTTGGGGGTTGTCTAATTTCCTAGAGGAATTACTTACCTTCCTAAAATGAGTAGTCCATAATTCTGCTTCAATCCATAGCTGTGAGGTGCATTATCCACTTCAATGGATAGAGGCAATAATTTCACTTGAGAAAAATTTTCAGTCTCCCATCCCCATGCTTGCTGACTTGGGCCACGGCTCTGTTCTCATCGGCATCACTGAACTCTAATGTCCAGTGTACCCTTGGAGGTCTCCCCTTCTTCTCAGCCAGGAGGTCTTGACCCACAACAGACACATTGCAGGCATCTTGGTTCTCAACACTTCTGCGTTTCACACTTGCTCAGGCTGCTGCTGCTGTTGCTAAGTTACTTCAGTTGTGTCCGACTGTGCGACGGCAGGCCACCAGGCTTCCCCGTCCCTGGGATTCTCAAGGCAAGAACACTGGAGTGGGTTGCCATTTCCTTCTCCAATGCATGAAAGTGAAAAGTGAAAGTGAAGTTGCTCAGTCGTGTCCGACTCTTAGCGACCCCATGGACTGCAGCCCACCAGGCTCCCCAGTCCATGGGATTTTCCAGGCAAGAGTACTGGAGTGGGGTGCCATTCATTGCCTTCTCCACACTTGCTCAGGCAGATGGGGACTTTTCCTGTTTCCCCTTCATTCAACAATAGGCTGGATGCATTCTGTGTTCAGGATATTACAGTGCTTCCCCAGCTCTCTTTTCATTTTTCTCAATATGTATGCAAATATGCATTTATTTCCTGACGTTCACCTGAGGATGGCATAACTTCTCAGGAAATTTCATTAAACAGGCTCAAAGTTCAGTTATGCTCAATTAGAAACAAAATGTAAGCATCCTTTTCCATTTGATTTTAACTTTGAGATGCTCGGGGTAGAGCTGCTTCTGAAGAAGATTTTATGATCCTCAGAGTGAGCCCATGATATTCTGCTTCTCTAATTAAATGAGTCTTCCTAATGACAGGATTTGATTAGTCACCATCTTTCACTATATTTATTTCATAAACTCAAATTGACTTTCCCTTCGAGCCAGTCTCTGTCAGCACCATTAGGTAGAGGGTTTGGCAATGGGCAGGCTCAGTTAATGCCCACTGGTGACAGGGAAACAAATGCTAATCTAAAATAAACTGAGAGTTTTGTTGTTTCCAACAAGGGAACAAAAATAGAAATGCACTTGGGGGAGGCTGACCTGCTAGGTGTCAATACCTTTGTACCTCTAATAAAGCAAAGGGAAGGCATAGGCATAATATGCAAAGAAGAATATTTGACTTTATTTTTCTTAAGAGGAGAGGCAGTTTAAAAATAGGTTCCTTCTTTATTTACTCTTTGTAAAATATTGTGTGTTTCTGAGGAAAGCGTTTCTTTTCCACATGAAAACTGGCATTCTCCTGCTCTGATACTGCATTTACAAAAATTCTGACATGAGAAAAACATTCTACTTCAGTCCATAATTGAGCTTTCTACATTATTTGAATCATCACAGAGTAGCTTGCAACTCTGTGGGTGCAAAAAAAAAAAAAAAAAAAAAGTTTGTTGACTAATGCTCCTGAAAAAGACCACATAGTAATTATCTTCTCCTTTTTAAAAATGGAATGATGGTTACCCTTTGTTGATCCATAGCACTTACAGTTTAAAACATTCTCCACTCAACTTGGAAATGTGTTATAATTCTAGTGAGAAAGAAAATGTACTAGTGTTCCTACATTATAGGTTTTAAAATGAGATATGGGGAGATTTCAAGTCCTACAAATATAATAACAATTCATATTTATTGAACATCTAATATGTGCCAAGCACTGTTCTAAATATTTATCATACAAGCTCACTTAACCCACATCACAATTCTATGAGGTTAGTACTTTTATTAGCCCCATTACAGATGACCAAGCAGGGATAAAGTCGTTGAGGAAACTTGCTTAAGGTCATACAGACAAAATGTGCTAGGGTCAGAATTTCAACCTAGACAGCCTGAGTCCATTGTCAACTCTCTTAACACCACACGTGATAGCTTTTTTTCCTTTAGCTTCCTTGAGGTATAATTAACAAATAAAAGTGTAATATATTTAAAATATACAATGAGATGATTTGATATACATATATATTGTGAAATGATTCCCACAACTGAGTTAATTGAAATGTCCATCACCTCGTATAGCTACTTTTTTTTTTTTGGTGAGAACACTTAAGATCTTTTGGTGATAACACCTAAGGAAATCAATCCTGAATATTCATTGGAAGGACTGATGCTCAAGCTGAAGCTCCAATATTTTGGCCACCTGATGTGCAAAGTGACTCATTGGAAAAGACAGTGATGCTGGGAAAGACAGGGCAAGAGGAGAAGTGGGTGACAGAGAACAAGACGATTGGATGGCATCATTGACACAATGGACACGAATTTCAGCAAACTCCAGGAGATAGTGAAGGACAGGGAAGCCTGGCGTGCTGAAGTCCATGGGGTCTCAAAGAATCAGACATGACTCAAGCCACTGAACAACAACTTAAGATCTACTTTCTTGGCCAATTTCAAGTATACAATATGATTGTATTACCTATAGTCACCCCATGTTGTACATTAGATTATTTTATAACTGAAAATTTGTGTCCTTTGACCTATTACTCCCCATTTTTTCCCTCCCGATACCCCTGGCAATCATCATTCTACTCGCTGTTTGTATGAGTTGTTTTTTTCTAAGATTCTGCAAATAAGTTATACTGTCCAGTATTTGTCTTTCTCTGTCTGTCTTACACCACGTAGCATAATGCCCTCCAGGTTCATCCATGTTGTTGCAAATGGCAGGGTTTCCTCTTTTTTGTGGAATAAAGTTCCATTGTATACATGTCATATTTTCCTTACCCATTCATCCATTGACACACATTTATGGATCTTAAATATCTCTTTGCTTTTTCAGTTCATCTGGACATATACCCAGAAGTGGAATTGCTGGATCACATAGTAGTTCTATTTTCAACTTTTTTGAGGAAACCCCATACTATTTCCATAATGTCTGTGCCCATTTACATTCTCACCAATTGTACTCAAGTTTTCCCTTTTCCCTGCATCCTTGTCAGCACTTCTCTTTTTGATAGTAGACATCCTAACTGATATAAGGGGATATCTTACTGTGGTTTTGATTTGTACTTCCCTGATGGCAAAGAGCCGTACATGACTGAGCGACTGAACTGAACTGAACTGATGATTAGTGGCGTTGAGCATCTTTTCATGTACCTGCTGGCCATCTGTATATCTTCTTTGGAAAAACATCTATTCAAATCTTCTCCTCATTTTTTAATTGTATTGTTTTAGTTTTGCTTTTGAGTTCTTTGAGTTATTTATACATCTTGGATATTAGCCACATACGAGTTATATGATTTGTAAATGTTTTCTCCCCATCAGTAGGTTTCATTTTGTTGGTGGTTTCCTTGGCTGTGCAGAAGCTTTCTTAGTATGCGGTAGTCTTGCTTATTCACTTTTGCTTTTGTTACTTTCACTTTTAGACTAAAATAATCATCTCCAAGACGTGTCAAGGAGCTTACTGTCTGTTTTCTTCCTATGACTTTTATGGTTTCAGGTCAAACATTTAAGTTTTTCATCCATTTTGTGTTAATTTTTATGTATGGTGTAAGATAAGAGTGCAGTTTCCTTCTTTTGCATGTGGTTGTCCAGTTTCTCCAACAACATTTATTCAAGAAACTGTCCTTTCCCCCATTGTACTGTCTTGGCTCCTTTGCTGCAAATTAGTTGACCCATATGAATGGATTTATTTCTGGGCTCTCTGTTTTGTTTTATTGATCTATGTGTCTGGTTTTATTCCAATATCCTATTGTTTCCATTACTATAGCTTTGTAATATATTAGGTTAAGATGTTATGGAAAAAAACAACTTTTTGGCCAAACCAATAGTTTGAAATTAGGAAGCATTGTACCTCCTTTCTAAAGATTGCCTTGACTATTCAGGATTTTTAGTTCTATACAAATCTTAGGACTATTTGTTTTATCTTATTAAAAAATGATTCTGATAGAGATTGCATTGATCCTGTATATTGTGTTGAGTAGTACTGATATTTTAACAGTATTGATTCTCCCAGTCCATAAGTATGGAGTATCTTTCCATTTGTATATATTTCAATTTTTTTTCACTAATGTATTGCCGTTTTCAATATGTTGGTCTTTTACCTTCTTGATTAAGGGAATATAGTCCTTTAAAAAATCATTAATATTTAAATTTACTAATAGCATTAAGGGAAAATTATTTTATCACCTATTGACTCCCATTCTCAAATAAAATTTCCTCAGTAAATCAGTGGTCTCTTGACCCTGGCCTCTTTGACTCTTGGTCCAGCAATCTGTCAGTTCCATCCTTGATTTCCTAGCACAGGAAATATTTAGGATCCTGGGATAGTTAATGACCCATGCCAAACCATTAGAAAAAGCTATGTGCTGTGTACTCAGGCATATCTGACTCTTTGCAACGCTGCGGACTATAGCCCACTAGGCTCCTCAGTCCATGGGGTTCTTTAGGCAAGAATACTGAAGTGGGTTGCCATTTCCTTCTTCAGGGGACCTTATCAACCCAGGGACTGAACTCGCAACTCTTACGTCTATTGCACTGCAGGCAGATTCTTTTACCACTGAACCACCTGGGAACCTCCAGAAAAAGCTATAGGGCATACTTAAATTTGTAGTCAAGTTTTAAGAGGAACATTAAAGAAAATATATTTATGACTTCAGAATATAGTTCAGGCTATACAAACCAATTCCTTGACAGAACCCTTTCCCTCTGACTTTCTGAAATAATTAGTAACTTCAACTCAATGGAATATTAAAATTTGATCTCTTGTTACTGTTGCAAATTGAGAACAAAATGAAAAACACTAATCCAGAAGCAAAGATGTCTTGAGTACCTAAACATTTCAGTAGAATATCTTATAAAAGTGATTAAATATATTTTTGTATCAGATATCACTATTTCTATCTGCTTATCTATCGATTTATCTACATATCATCGATGTTAAAATCAGCCTCTCAATATTTAAATTATTCCCAATTAGAAAACAGACAATAAATTCTTCTTGGGTCATTAGTGCCCTAAAAGAGTTATATATCCATAGTCTTTTAGAAGGTGAGTTATTTGAATGTTTAAGGCTTTAAATCTTCCCTTGTTGCTCAGTTGGTAAAGAATCTGCCTGCAGTGCAGGAGACCCAGGATCGGTCCCTGGGTTGGGAAGATCCCCTGGAAAAGGAAATGGCAACCCACTCCAGTATCCTTGCCTGGAAAATCTCACGGACAGAGGAGCCTGGTGGGCTACAGTCCATGGGGTTGCAAAGAGTCAGGCACGACTGAGCAACTAACACTTACTTAAGGCTTTATGAATATACTGTATAAAAATGTTGAAAACAAAGTTAATTTTTGATACTGTATATACAATAAAATTTTTCTTAAATTTTGTTTTATCATTTTAACCAACATTTAAGATCCTTCCTAGTTGACTTTACTCACAGTATATGCTGAAGACTAAAACTTGTTTGTTTATATGTAGAGAGCATGCGTCTCTGTGGGTGTAATGCACGATATGGTTAAACTTAAACATTAGGACTTCCCAGGTGATCTAGTGCTTAAGAATTTGCCTGCCAGTGCAGGGGACACAGGTTCAATCCCTAGTCTGGGAAGATTCCACATGCCCCAGGGCAACTAGGTCCATGTGCCACAACTACTGAGCCTGTATTCCAGACCTGTGCTTTGCAAAAAATAAGCAGTCACGACCATGAGAAATCTGCACACTGCAAACAGAGGTAGCTTCCTGCTGACCTAGAGAAAGCTGACGTGCTGTAATGAAGACCAGTGCAGTCAAAACTAAATAAATTAATTTAAAAAACTAGAGGATATCTGCCAATGATAAAACTGTTAATCAAGACTGACTATCAATGCTCACTGCTTTTGCTAAGCTGAACTCACTTTTGGCGGGGAGGGGGGATGAAATCAAATAGGAATTCTATCAAATCATTGATACAATCTCAGTTTTACCATTCATTTTGAAAAACACATGCTACATTGTATTAAAAAAAAAGAAAAGGGCTTAGGATCAGGGATAAGAGATTTTAGTCCTATTTTGACACTATGTGATTTACAATGCAACTTTGGGAAAGTTGCCTTTTCTCTCTGGTATTCATCTTTATCTATAAAGTGAGAAGATTGATCTTTAAGATTCCTCCCAAAATTAATACTCTAGACTGAATAATTATAACCCAATCTAAAGTGCCTTCAGTTCAGTTCATTCACTCAGTCATGTCTGACTCTGCGACCCCATGAATCGCAGCACGCCAGGCCTCCCTGTCCATCAACAACTCCCAGAGTTCACTCAGACTCACGTCCATTGAGTCAGTGATGCCATCCAGCCATCTCATCCTTGGTCATCCCCTTCTCCTCCTGCCCCCAATCCCTCCCAGCATCAGAGTCTTTTCCAATGAGTCAACTGTTTGCATGAGGTGGCCAAAGTACTGGAGTTTCAAATCCCAGGGTTGATCTCCTTCAAATTGGATTGGTTGGATCTCCTTGCAGTCCAAGGGACTCTCAAGAGTCTTCTCCAACACCACAGTTCAAAAGCATCAATTCTTTGGCACTCAGCCTTCTTCACAGTCCAACTCTCACATCCATACATGACCACAGGAAAAACCATAGCCTTGACTAGACGGACCTTAGTCGGCAAAGTAATGTCTCTGCTTTTGAATATGCTATCTAGGTTGGTCATAACTTTTCTTCCAAGGAGTAAGCGTTTTTTAATTTCATGCTTGCAGTCACCATCTGCAGTGATTTTGGAGCCCAAAAAAATAACGTCTGACACTGTTTCCACTGTTTCCCCATCTATTTCCCATGAAGTGATGGGACAGGATGCCATGATCTTCGTTTTCTGAATGTTGAGCTTTAAGCCAAATTTTTCGCTCTCCTCTGTCACTTTCATCAAGAGGCTTTTGAGTTCCTCTTCACTTTCTGCCATAAGGGTGGTGTCATCTGCATATCTGAGGTTATTGATATTTCTCCCGCCAATCTTCGTTCCAGCTTGTATTTCTTCCAGTCCAGCGTTTCTCATGATGTACTCTGCATAGAAGTTAAATAAGCAGGGTGACAATATTCAGCCTTGACATACTCCTTTTCCTATTTGGAACCAGTCTGTTGTTCCATGTCCTGTTCTAACTGTTGCTTCCTGACCTGCATACAGGTTCCTCAAGAGGCAGGTCAGGTAGTCTGGTATTCTCATCTCTTTCAGAATTTTCCACAGTTTATTGTGATCCACAAAGTCAAAGGCTTTAGCATAGTCAATAAAGCAGAGGTAGATGTTTTTCTGGAACTTTCTTGCTTTTTCCATGATCCAGAGGATGTTGACAATTTGATCTCTGGTTTCTCTGCCTTTTCTAAAACCAGCTTGAACATCAGGAAGTTCATGGTTTGCATATTACTGAAGCCTGGCTTGGAGAATTTTGAGCACTACTTTACTAAAGTGCCTTAAAATATTCAAATAACTGAACTTTAAAAATACAGCTATATTACTACTTTGGGGGCACCCAGTAAATATTTATTTCCAAGTACAAAGGATCATCATGATTCACATACTCTATATTTGTGAATTTGCCTATTCACTAAAATTTATTTGTAACCCCAACATCAATACTCATCACTTTTGTGGGCATTCATGGATATGCTCAGTTCAGTTCAGTTCAGTTCAGTCACTCAGTCGTGTCCAACTCTTTGCAACCCCATGGACTGTAGCATGCCAGGCCTCTCTGTCCATCACCAACTCCTGGAGTTTACTCAAACTCATGTCCTTTGAGTTGGTGATGCCATCCAACCATCTCATCCTCTGTCGTCCCCTTCTCGTCTCACTTTCAATCTTTCCCAGCATCAGGGTCTTTTCAAACGAATCAGTTCTTCGCATCAGGTAGTCACGGTATTGGAGTTTCAGCTTCAACATCAGTCCTTCCAATGAATATTCAGGACTGATTTCTTTTAGAATGGACTGGTTGGACCTCCTTACAGCACAAAGTACTCTCAAGAGTCTTCTCCAAAACCACAGTTCAAAAGCATCAGTTCTTCAGTGCTCAGCTTTCTTCACAGTCCAACTCTCACATCCATACATGACTAATGGAAAAACCATAGCTTTGACTAGACAGACCTTTGTTGGCAAAGTAATGTCTCTGCTTTTTAATATGCTGTCTAGGTTAGTCATAACTTTTCTTCCAAGGAGTAAGTATCTTTTAATTTCATGGCTGCAGCCACCATCTGCAGTGATATAAGAGCCCAAAAAAATAAAGTCTGACACTGTTTCCATTGTTTCCCCCATTTATTTGCCATGATTGATGGGACCAGATGCCACGATCTTTGTTTTCTGAATGTTGAGCTTTAAGCCAACTTTTTCACTCTCCTCTTTCACTTTCATCAAGAGGCTCTTTAGTTCTTCTTCATTTTCTGCTATAAGGGTAATGTCATCTGCATATCTGATTTTATTGATATTTCTCCCAGGACTTGATTCCAGCTTGTGCTTCATCCAGCCCAACGTACTCGCCATATAAGTTAAATAAGCAGGGTGACAATATACAGCCTTGATGCTCTCCTTTCCCTATTTGGAACCAGTCTGTTGTTCCATGTCCAGTTCTAACTGTTGCTTTCTGACCTGCACATAGATTTCTCAGGAGGCAGGTCAGGTGGTCTGGTATTCCCATCTCATGAAGAATTTTCCACAGTTTATTGTGATCCACACAGTCAAAGGTTTTGGCATAGTTAATAAAGCAGAAGTAGATGTTTTTCTGGAACTCTCTTGCTTTTTGATGATCAATGGATGTTGGCAATTTGATCTCTGGTTCTTCTCCATGCAGTGAAAAATTTGAGTCACACAATGCACATAGTCCCAGCTGAGGTCAAATAAGGTAAAGTTCTCTCTGTTTCAGCTCTCCTACTATAGAGTGCCTTTATTCTCAGTCTTTTTAGTGTGATATTGTTTGCATTTCCTTTTTACTTTTTGTTGGTGATTTCTCTGTTTCAAATGGCCCCCAAGAATAGTGCTGCTGTTCTCAAGTCCAAGAAGGCCGTGAAGTATCTTATGGAGAAAACATGAGTGTTAGATAAGCTTTGTTCCATCATGAGTTGTAATATTGTTAGCCATGAGTTCAATGTTAATGAATCAAAAATATATATTAATTGAATGTCTTCTATAATTGAATGTCTTTTAATAAAAAAATTAAATGTACAATAGCATTTTATTTTCATTCAGCTTTTCAGATGCTCATCAAGGTATTTGATGTGATAATCATAATGTAAGCGATGGCTAAATATTTAGGATTCCATTATTTCTTTTCTTCTAATAAGATTCCTCTCCTCTATTTCTAAATTTCTTCATTTTCCAACTTACTTCCACTTGAGTTGTATCTGAATAGTCCAAGATTTCATTTGATGTTATAACTCTTCAAATCATTGCTTTACAGATAACCTCCCTTCCCATCACTCAACAAAACACTTGCCTTCTTTGAGTTCACATTCAGCCTGCCCAATATTCTTTCTCTGGGAATGGAACAGCATCATTTTGACAGAAGCATATCTGAACCTCGTAACACCCCAGGATTGGGAAAGGAAATGAATTAGCCCTTAGACAAGAAAGGTTTTGAGAGACTTTTTCTGGAGAATGGGGGGGTGGTAGTCTGGAAAGTTCAGAAGTGATGGAGAATGATGGGCTGCTCCATGGTCTACAACCAGGAAGATGCCAGTCTCAGATGAGATCACAGCAAGGTGTGTCTGAGAAGGTCAGAGACTACAGTATGTCATTTTTTGCCTCAAAAAAAAAAAATCTAAATTCCCCTTTGATGGGGAGCAGAGGAAGTGCATGTGACAGTG